>NC_137690.1:22767199-22807199 GCF_963989245.1 Nansenia antarctica
AGGAATCACTTAGGTCACAAATTATATAGAAACTAATTTAGCAACAGCCCCATCTGCAGGTGTAGCCTGGGAAGCCTTGAAAGCTGTTTTGAGAGGTCATTATAATTCAACATTCTTCGTTTTAGGAAGAAGGAAAACTATGCTAAACTACAGGAACTAGAAAAACAGATCAAAGTCGCAGAGTCAGAGTTTAAAAAAAAATACATCATCTGTCAATCTTGCCAGGTTGACTAAACTGAAGTTTGAATAATTCAATTATGACCAAAAAGCCAGAATTCTGTCTCTTTCGGGCTGGACGGAGGGAGATAAGGCTGGTAGACTACTCACCAGATATATGAAACATAAATAAGCACTGAGCACTATTCCAGCCATTAGGGGGGACGATGGGCATCTTCTGTATGACCCCAAAGAAATAAATGTTGCATTCCAAGACTTTCATGTAAAACTTTACACGTCTGAGTCAAAGGTGAACAAAACAGACATTACTTATTTTTTATCAACTCTCAATCTTCCCTCGTTATCTGAGGACCAGCTCGAGAGTCTTGACTCACACATTACTATTGAGGAGATAGTTTACGTTATTAAGCACCTACCTTCAAGTAAAGCACCAGGTGTAGATGGCTTCACGAGTTCTACAAGGCTTACTCCAAAGAACTTGCTCCATTACTCCTAAACACCTATAATGAAGCCCTGGAGAAGGGAAAACTTCCTCCAACTCTATCGGAGGTCATTATTACCCTTATTTTGAAGGAAGGGAAGGACCCTTTAGATTGTAAGAATTTTAGACCTATCAGTTTAACCTCCTGCGATAGTAAGATATTATCCTTGCGGTCTCAGACCCAAACATATGGTCCCTTAAACTGACATGGGAAACTGATTTAAATGTATCATTTACAGAGGCAGAATGGGGAAGAATTCTCAAGAATGGGAAAAAAATGTCAAGGGAACTGCGAATGAGATTGATCCAATTCTCTGGTGCACATGCTTTTGGGATGTCCAAAAACCCAGGAGTTTTGGCTAGCCATACATGGTTTCATGGAAGAAATTGTCGGCCTTGATATTCCGTTCACCCCCAGTCTTTTTATTTTGGGTTATCCCTCAGCATTAAGTGATGTGACTCCACCACTCGCCATCTGGATCCAGACTGCTTTAATGCTAAGACGAAAACTATTAATCATAAGATGGAAAGAACAGAAGAAGCTGACAATTGACACTAGCAAAAAATAGAATCATCTTGTCATGCTGTGGAGATGTGCTGCTGGTCTGAACTTCCGTGTATTGTAGCTTGACGCACACTAGCATTGTTCATCAAACCAAACATGTAGAACTCTTTTGTTTCCTAATGTAAAAAAAACTGGCGTCATCTGTCCGAGCACCATCACCTCTACCACACCTCCCATGTTCTTTGTGGTGTGACATCTTGAGGCCCCAGGTGAAATATTATATTTATTGTGAAAGTTCCCAGACGCCTTTTCACACTGAGCATATCATTATTTGAAAATAAGCTAACATTTCCTAAGACCAGGTGGATACTTTGGGCTTTTTTAAATATAACAATATAACCTTGCCCCTTTGTTGCTATTTTTGTGGTGCTGGCTAATGCTCTTTCCTGCAATTCTATTGAAACTGATATTATTGCATTCATCACTCTTTTAGCCAGCGTCATAGAATATTCTTAGCCTGGAAATCCCCTACTTCTTCAGAAAAAGCTGATTGAAAAAGTCTACACTCAATGACTACCTTGATAACTGTGTTAGCTGTAATAGCATACACATAACCATTTTTTATCATTCATGATTCATGATCATTGTCTATTCATTTATTTTATAGCTCTGTGTGTGTGTGTGTGTGTGTGTGTGTGTGTGTGTGTGTGTGTGTGTGTGTGTGTGTGTGTGTGTGTGTGTGGGGCGGCGGTTCGCTGTTTGTCTTTGGTACTGTACATGTCATGTTCCATTTACACTGATCCTTGATGTCTTACACTTTTGTTCTAATTCTTTCTGGTGAAAACTAAGTAAATCTGGCCTTGAGTATACTCTGTTTGATAATCACAGTAAGTCCAGGCACCCATGGTAAATCGTCCTTGTCTCCCTGTCCATCATTCATCATCATCCATCAAACTGGCTAGTAGTCGCTCTATTGGTAGAGGGCTGCAAGGGAATTTTTCCTGGCTACATAGTATACAGGTTTTTTACTTTTGCCTGCTCGCGGCTCTGTCAGTATTGATTGATTGATTGACTGATTGACTGAACATTTTCATTGTGTGAAGCGCATTGAGTTGCATCTTGTAAGAAATGCGCTATACAAATAAAATTTGATTTGATTTGATTTGATTCATTATTTCATCATTATTTCAGTTATTTCAGTGTCACTTTTAATTCCTAAACATCATCACTGTCCTTTTCAACATGGAAACAAAAGACAGGTTTCACAACATTCCAGTACTTAGCTAATTCAGGATTAGAGAGCAGTGGGAATTACTTTTGTTAATGCTGGAAAGGCCTACAGGTGTGTGTAGGCAGTGAAAACATTCAGCTCACTCAACAATACCAGTTATATTCAGGATGAGGCCTAAAGGAACATCTTACATACAGTATTGCAAATAATTTCCAACATGCTCAGTAATAAAGGTGTGGTTCCTTCCTAGAGCTAATTTTAGGAGTTGTACATAGCAAAGGGGGTGAATATGTATTGACTTAATTTAACCGTTAACTGTTTTATTAATTAGTAAACATATTATTTTATTTTTTTAAATCACTTTGATCAGGTTGTAGCACAACGAAATGTGAAAAAAGTCCAAGGGGGTGAACACTAACGCATGCAAACAATTATATTTGAGTGATGATTATGATGGATGGGTCTGATGTCTGAAAGAATGAATAGTTTAAGAGACAGTCCACTACCGTACATAACACGACAGTAGCTGTGTGTCACAGTTTTTTTTTCTTTTTTTTTCTGCTGGCGAGACAGGTCCGAGACAGGTAATGATTCTATTGTACATTTTAACAATAAGTTAAGTTAGTTAATAAACTTGATAGATACATAAGATACGTAGGTGAAGGGGAGGAAAGAGACAGATAAAGGAATATGCAGGACTGATACTATCAATAGCAAAAGCTACACAAGATATTTGTCAACTAGGTAAATTAGTATTTTGGTATTATTCAGGTGTTGAACTGTTAAATTCAACTGAAGTTGAGACTGGCATGAGTATTACAACAAACGTGTTGAAGAGAAGGTGACAATGACAAAAAAGAAGCTGTGCTTCCTGGAGAGCCAGAGTTTCTGCATTGCAAAGTTCCTGGGTGATGATATGGGATTAACCTACTGTTTGCTCTGGTCTCAATTGTCAACCTACACGTGCCTCTGCTATGCAATTACCTATGCTTATTCATAGACTAACTTGATCAAGTTACTAGAGGATTTTCCTAAAAGGATTGACTACAATATTTTATTAGAAGGAAGTACACAGTACAGCATTTATGGGTACACAAAAAGGAATGAAGGTCCTTCTATTTTTTCTTTTTCTTTTTCCCCTATGTATCCACCCACCCACCCATCAACCAAACACCTATTGCCAATAATATACTGTTCTGATACTGTACTGATTTATATACTGAAGAAAGTTTAGTAAGTGTTTCACTGTTGAACAGGTCACTCCAATGAAATACTTTATTTACAAATGAAGACCTGGAATTTGTCATTCCTTCTTATGAAAGATAGGAGGGGGGGGACTGGGAGGCTTGCCTCCTACAACCAATTCAAAACATTACAGCCCTCTGGCATGAACTTAAACTTTGACCATTCAAAGTACTTGGACCATTCCTTTAATGACTTTGATAATAATAACTTTTATTTTTATTTTTTATTTATTTAATTGATGATTAAAATTGTGTTGTTTCTGTCTTCAGATCCTGGGTGCCATATAGGCGGATCACATGGGCATGTTCAAAGTTTCCCCATTGGATCCTAAAGCTATACGTGTGTGTTGTCATGTCTGTGAACTCACCTGACGAAGACTTTGGTTTGAAGTTGAAAAAGTTGTTGGTTTTGTTTGATGCAGAATTAAAGCACTGGGGAGCATTTAGTGTGTGCAGACCTTTACTTTTTCTACATAATATTTGTTTACGTAGCACCCCATTATGAAAATTATTTTGGGATGTGCATATTACCTCTACCCTTCATTCTTTTGACACATAACCTTATGATTGTTTCCAACCCATTCATCTCAACTATCTAGTCTTGCAGTGTTGACAGATGGAGCCATTGTTGTAAATGAACCACAACCATCGGTTTGTTGCTCTGGCATTTCTGTTGAACAATAGTGCCATAAATCAATCAATGGTGTGATTCATTATGTCTCAAGTGGTGTCTTTGTACCCAAAATTACAACCCCTAGACACCCCATATCAAGATCAAACTTTTCCCCCCCCCCCCCACATGATGTTTATTTGTCACTCTGGTTATACAATCGGGTGAGTTACTTACGCAAGGGGGGGGGGGCTCCATTTAGGGTGCATAAGACATATTGAATATAATAACAAAATATAAGAGGCAAAAAAGGCATAAAAAAGGAGATAAAACTTAAGTAAGCACTTCAAGAATGTTTGCTTGGTGTGGGGAGTCCTGACATCGACTGTATTCACATTTGTGCACACATACTGTAAGCAATTGTACTTCGAGGACATTACACAGTATGCATGAAACACAATATTTACTTTTAAGACGTTTCAGATATGAACACACTTTTAACACATATCAGACATGAACAAATGAAAATCAAGGTAAAAAGAAAAAAGTAAACATACAAGAGGTTCTAGGTTACAGGAGGTTACAGAGGAGGTATAGGTTACAGGAGGTTACAGAGGAGGTATAGGTAGCATTATTGTTAGAATAAAGTATTCATGCCTAGGGTTATGTTGTTTACTGTCTATATAGCTTGCACTGTCTGTCTGGGAAAGACAAAGCTCTGTCAGGTTACAAAATTAACTGGGAAAAGTCTACCGCTAAATGTTAATTGCAATAAAAGACACATTAAAATCTACCTTTTAAATGGTCTCCTGAAAGATTGAAATATCTAGGAGTGACTCTTAAGTCTGATATTAACAAGAATGTGTCCTTTAACTTAAGTCTTATAACTAACATAAAAGATGATTTGGAGAAATGGAAGTCTCTGCCACTGACTATATGGGGAAGAATATACACATTAAAAAATGAACGTGTTACCTAGAATAACTTTATTCTTTAAATAAATAACTTAACTTGATTCTTTAAAGAAATAAATAAGCTCTTCCATTAATTTATTTGGAGAGATAAGACCCCAAGGGTAAGCAGGAAAAGGTTGTATATCCACCGGAAATCAGGCTGTCTCGGACTACCAGACATATACAAATATGATTTTGCCTTCAATTCTCGCTACCCTGTTGGTTGGGGATATGGCTCAGGCTTAAGAAAGACAAGGTGAACATGTCAAGATCAATCCTAATTACTGTATCTCTGACATCAGACCACAAGGCATGTAGCACAAAGGTTTGCAGTCATGTTTGTGCTACATGCCTTTTGGGTTACTCAAAGCATTTTGTAATAGGTGTTGTGGTTGATGTCAGTTTCCTCTTCCTCCTCCACTATCCCACTGCAGACTCCTTGACTGCAAGCACACCCCCTACACCCACACCCAAACACACACACACACACACACACACACACACACACACACACTCACACACACACACACACACACACACACACACACACACACACACACACACACACACACACACACACACACACACACACACACACACACACAGAAGGCAAGATGATCACGCAGTCAGCAAGAACAAACTGGAGAGTCCACATGCCAGTTCCAAAGTACACTCTATTGTTGATCCATTCTCCCCCAAACAATTAAATTGAAGACACCTGCATTAATCCGGGTGACATGGCTTTTGGGTGTGTCTCGACTTATGCAACCACTTTGTGCTTTTTAGCAAAGCTCTCAAGGCATCACGTCAGTGTCAAATCAAATCATGAGGAAGTTTGGAACGTTTGGAACATTAATGTATGTTGCCTTGGCTTGTTTGTACAATGCATGACTTGCAATGTTTCTAAAGAAGTGTTCATTCTCTAAAAAGATAAAAGACAGCGATAGAATTGATGATGGATCCAGAAAACTTGAAATGGAACACAGCTAATCCATTTTGTCAAATCAAAAAATAAGATTTACCTGAGTGAGTTACCTTAATTCTGAAATCCAAGGGTGAAGTTAAGTCAAATCCTAGCAGATATGTTGGTTAATCTCATAATAAAATACTGCTTGAATGTAAAAGTAACTTATGACATATACAGCATACAGATTCAGTTGACTCAATATTGATTCAAGCCCATGACATCTGACAAAAGATGACAGATGTTAGTGGTAGTAGAGTGCAGAAACATTGCGTTAAGTGCTTGATAATCCTCAACTACATTGTATGCTTTTTCTCGCCCCTAAGGGACAACCTGTCAAGCAAAGATGCTTCAGGTGAGTAGGAGGGACCAGGAAGGAGGAAACACATCCCATCCATATCCAAGTGCCGCTGAGAAGACATTAAGGTGGGCAGTACCTTAGGGACACCTCAACTATATAAGATTGACCATGGAGAGGCACCTTCAGATCAAGACACTCTTGGTAGAGCAGATTTGGAGCCTGCTGGTAAGTACATGCTTGATCACCTCTGGACTGAGTTTTTGTTGGCTGTACCTTTTAATGTTCTACTGTTTCGGTTGTTTAGTTCAGTGTCTTTGTCCATTTAAGGCTATAATTTGTAGTATCATTTAGATTTGGCTGATCAAAACTGTGATGTGACTAGAGTAGATGGTATTACTCTGCAGTTAATTGGTTGATGTCAGAGTAAGGTAAAAAGAGTTATTGGACACATCTGAGCTGTCCCAATGGAAAATAAATATATACTTTAAGTATACATAAGTATTATATTTCTAGTATCTTGAGTTTAAATATAATTAAAGGATATGGCCCATCTTAAATTGTATTTAAGTTGTATTTAATATACACAAATTGTAAATTATGTTTATAGTATTAGCATACTATGTATTATATTGAAATATGTTAAATTGACCCTTCTTAATTCATATTTAAGTATACTCAAATTATTCATCATGATCAGACAGGATTTGTTCATGGACGACACATTGGAGTAACATAAGAGAATTACTTGAATAAAAATGCCTTGACTTTATTAATTTTAGAGAATCCCTTATAAAATGGGATGAAGTTATGTATAGCTACCCCAGATGTACAATAATGAATAATGGATACTTCTTTGAGAGTATTGAACAGTTAACTGTGTTAAACAAGGTTGTCTGTCACCATATTTGTTTGTAATGGTCATCGAATTACTAGCAGCAAAAATCTGATCCATCAGATCCCCCTATCCTAAATAGCAAAATATTACAGATTTGTGTTGACAGCATATCATTTTTACTTCCACATTTTACTTCCACAGCAAAGTGTGTGTGTCTGTGTGCGCCCAGAGTATATTGTTTTTATAGTGCTGCTATATACAAGTGTAAGTGGCGCATGTTTGCACTACTTATGACGAAGGACACTGTGTGTGTGTGTTTTCAGAGATGAATCGTATTCTGTGCCTTCTGGTCATGGGCCTGTACCTGTGCCTGATGAACCAGGTTAATGCAAGTAAGTTTCGTGCCTCTTACGTTCCTGAACCATCAAGCATGACTGCAGGGCTGTACATAAATAGAGAGGATAGAGAATATGTAACGGATAAATTGTTTAAGTGCTTTTGTTAAGCTGAACGTAAACATGTATGTATCAGTTATAGAAATTGAGAGAAGAGGTTTTTTCCCCCTCCAGAATCGCACTTCAGCAGGAGTTTCATCCTTAATGCTGTGAATGAAGCCAAATTAAGAGTGGACCAGGACTATAAGTACTCCAGAATAGAGTAAGTGTGCAAATCCTTTGACATTGTCCATAGTAGCCTGCAGTATAGTAGATGGCAATAACATACACTATGCGGACAAAAGTATGTGGACACAATTATTGTCTGGGGCGAGGCCCCTTAGTTCCAGTGAAGGGAAATCTTAATGCTACAGAATACAATGTGATTCTAGAGAATGCTTCCAACTTTGTGGCAACAGTTTGGGGAAGGCCCTTTCCAGTTTCAGCATGACAATGTCCCCATACACAAAGTGAGGTCCATAATGACATGGTTTGCTGAGTTTGGTCTGGGAGAACTTCACTGGCCTGCACACAGAGCTCTGACCTCAACTCCATCGAACACCTTTGGGACGAATAGGAACGCCAACTGCGAGCCAGTCCTTCTTGTCCAACATCAATGCCCGACCTCATTAATGCTCTTGTGGCTGAATGGGAGCAAATCCCCACAACCATATTCTAAAATCTAGTAGAACGTCTTCCCAGAAGAGTGGAAGCTGTTATAGCAGCAAAGATCACCAACTCCATATGCCCATGGTTTTGGAATGAGAAGTTCAACAAGCACATATGGGTGTGATGTTCGGTTGTCCCAATACTTTTGTCCATATAGTGTATTTTTAATTATACCAAAGATATAGGTATTTATTTAAGTGAGTATTTATCACATACTGTACCAGTACAGTACAGTCTCGATCTGTGTGTGTGTGTCATAACACAACAGCTGTGTGTCTCATTAGGAGAGAGAGTAGAAGAGTGTTGTTCTATACCCTCGTTTCCCTGTCCGTCTCCGTAGGAGCTTAGCGCGAGTAAGGAGGAATATGGCCAACCCTGCCGACACCCTGCGGTTGCTGAAGCAGCCAAGGGGGGACAGCCGCACAGCAGTGCGTTACGCAGACTACATGGAGAACACAATCAGACTGATCCAGGAGAAGTCACTCCAGAACCGCCGCATTCAGAAACGCTCCCTTAACGCCACAGGTCTGTTCTGTTTCCCACACACACAGTTACATCTTACCTGCCTCAGTTGTATCTCCTTGTCACAAAGCTCACTTACTAACTATTGACCTCCCACATAGATCTGATCTCTGCTGAGGATTTGGAGACTATCGCTGATCTGACTGGCTGCTCTGGCAGGGCCCGTCCCCCTACATGCCCCACCATCACCTCTCTGAAAACGTTCCGCACCGCCACCAGTGTCTGCAACAACAGGTGAGCCAGCCAAACTGAACAGCCACACATAAGGCATGTAAAGTAGAAAGACTGTAATATTATCCCATTACATCAAAACATCAAAAACAAGGCAAATATCAATGGCCAAAATGTTAACATAATTTATCCTTTATCCTTTAATATTCCTAATAAAAAAGGCTTTGACATAAGTAGTTCATATCTGGTTTACCTTCACCCCTCCCTAGGGCATATCCTCGTATAGGCTCCTCCAACACCCCTTTTGTACGCTGGCTACCCGCCGAATACCAGGATGGCATCTCACAGGCCAAGGGCTGGGACCCTAATCTGCAAGTCAATGGCAACCTGCTTCCTCTGGTACAACAACAGTATCATCATAAACTACTAAATATCACATGATTATCACTAACATCCTTGCCGTCTTTAGAAGGGGTAGTTGTAGTAGTGTCACTTTGCACTTGTTCTAGTAAAGAGATGAGCCGAGGTAATGCCTGTAATATTTTCAGCACTCTCACCAGCGTGATCCTTTTCCCCATCTCTCCAGGTGAGGGCAGTGTCCAACCGTATCCTGGCCGCAGCCAATGTTGATGTGGAGAGTGATATGCTCTACACCTTCCTGGTGACCAGCTTTGGCCAGTGGAATGACCATGACCTGACCCTCACCCCCCACTCCCCCAGCATCCGCTCCTTCAACAGCGGCATCAACTGTGATGAGAGCTGTGATCGCACTGAGCCCTGCTTCCCCATCCCGGTCCGTGTCTTCCCCGAGACACACGCATGACACACGCATGCCCACACACTCTCATTAAACAGGACGACTCTACAGTACAGTACTACTAGATACTCATTTTAAATCGCTCAGTACCAATTTATTTACTTTTATTGCAGTACTTTACTCCAAAATGGCATTACCAAAAAACTAAATGGCACTACCTTTTTGAGAAACCTATGTCCTAACTACTATCCTTCTCCTCTGAAACAGATCCCCATGAATGACTCCCGTTTCAGCAACATTGAGTGTCTTCCCTTCTTTCGCTCTGCCCCAGCGTGCGGCACAGGCAACACAGGACACTTCTTTGGCAGCAGCAACGTGCGTCAGCAGATGAACTCTCTGACATCCTTCATCGACTTGGGCCAGGTGTATGGCTCCGAGGACGTTCAGGCCGCTGGCCTGCGCGATCTCACCAATGACAAGGGCCTGCTGAGGGTCAACACCCGCTTCACTGACAATGGTCGAGAGCTCCTGCCCTTCTCCACCATGGAAACCAACTATTGCGCCAACCGCGCCCGCATTACTGGCGACAGCAATGCAGAGGAGGTTCCCTGCTTCGAAGCAGGTGAGTGAAAACATAACATTCCATACAGAAAGGTAATACACGCCATTCTTTCTATTAACAAGCCACTCAGGCCATTCGTCACATGTGAACATTCCCAAATGCACAGATCCACATTGTGTAGATTTGATGTTTAACCAACTGAAATCAACATCAATCAAAACTGCTAACTAAAAATAAAATATTGTATTGTTGTGTCCCAGGTGATGAGCGTGCAAATGAAAATATTGCACTGACCTCCATCCACACACTGATGATGCGTGAGCACAACCGCCTGGCACGCGCCCTTGGCAAGCTCAACCCTCTGTGGACTGGAGAGAGACTCTACCAGGAGTCCCGCAAGATCACGGGTGCCTACTTCCAGGTCAGTTCAATGAGATGATGATGATATAATTCATGTTGTTACCACAATCACATGTACGAATGGCTCCCTGTTGGTGATTGAGTAATTGAAGTGTTGCCCTCCAACTGTCATAGGTCATCACATTCAGGGACTACCTGTTCCACATTGTGGGCCCAGACTTCGTTGCCAGGCAGCTGTCAACCTACCCTGGATATGATGAAAATGTGGACCCAAGCATCTCCAATGTGTTTGCTACTGCCGCTTACCGTTTTGCTCACCTGACGGTTCAGCCCTTCATTTTCCGCCTGGATGAGAAGTACGCAGAGAGCACCAAGTTCCCCAGTCCACTGCTGCATAAGGCCTTCTTCACCCCCTGGAGGATTGTCTTTGAAGGTACACCTCTCAGTGGCATTCACCTTCAGTTAACTTTCCAATTTAGATATTTTTATATATACACTTTCCAGAGTAGATCCAAAATAATTGGAAAATATTATAGAATGAAAATAGAATAAACTATATGGATAAATACACCTTGAAAGCTTGGGTATGCCTCTATACGCAGGTGGTTTGGACCCAGTTTTTAGGGGGCTGGTGGGTCGCCAAACCAAGTTGAACACACAGGACAACATGATGGTTGATGGGCTGAGAGAGCGTCTGTTTGAATTTGCCACCAACTTGGCTCTGGACCTGGCTGCTCTCAACATGCAACGTGGCCGTGACCATGGACTCCCTGGTAGGGCCCTCTCTCTCTCACTGTATTTGGCTCATCTATAACCTCCTATTTTAGGGGATGTTTAATTAATAAATTAAACATTGCAAGGTGTAAAATGCCTTTTTAAGTAGGTGAAAGCGGGAACAAGCCGGCAACCATCAATCAAAATGTTCTGACTTTTATTCAGAAAAAAATAAATACATTTCAATGTTGGAAATCAATGACACACACGCTAGTCAAGCCAAAACTTTGCAATGCAATGAATTCGGTGAGTAATCCCCACTATTACCTGGTTAGTGTAGAGTAGTGCAGATTACTCCACTGCATTGCAATACTTTGGCTTGACTAGTGAGTGTGTCATACATTTTCAATAGCTGAAATATATTGACATTTTTCTGAATAAAGTCAGAATATTTGGTCGGTTGCCGACTTGTTCCTGCTTATACCAGCTGCTGTCACATATTATTAAAAATATATATTTTAGCTGTAAGTGATGATGGGCTGGGTAAAACAAGCTGGGTCGGGTCAGGCAAAACTATTTTACCCAGGACCGTTTTAGGATGACTAAAAATGTTACTTGATTTCCAAATCAATTAGCCTGATACAGCAGCCTATTGGAGAACCACCTTTAAACAACTCCCCACACTGTCTGCTGAGATATCTTTATTCACCTCCACTCGCTTATCTCTTAGGTTACAACAAATGGCGTGGGTTCTGTGGGCTGTCCCAGCCCCAAACTCTGGAACAGCTGGCCGGGGTACTGAACAACACAGAACTGGCCAACAACCTGCTGAACCTCTATGGAACTCCAGACAACATTGACGTGTGGCTCGGCGGTGTGGCTGAGCCCTTTGTCCCCAATGGCAGAGTGGGGCCCCTCTTCGCCTGTATCATTGCCACTCAATTCCAAAGGATCCGTCAGGGAGACAGGTGAGCGCGGGGAGAGTTGAGGCCAGCTCTGGTTCCATTCAGAGACAGGCACTATATCAACAATATGCATTTTCAGAAAAGATTCAGCCCTGTCTATATTAGTAAGTCTTGATTTAGAGTTAACACATTTTCTTTTTTCAGATTGTGGTGGGAGAACGATTTAGTCTTCACAGAGGATCAGAGAGAATCTCTAAGGGAGACATCTCTGGCTCGAATCATCTGTGACAACACTGGTATCACAGAAGTCCCTAAGTACCCCTTCCTGTTTCGCCCCCGTGGGACTGGTTATGACCTCTGTAAGGACATCCCTCTCTTCGACCTCAGCCCCTGGGAGGACAATGGTCAGTGAAAGTTTTCTGATGTGATCAACATGTGGCTGTTCTGTCTATAACATTACATGATATTTACATGATGTGATCAACATGTGGCTGTTCTGTCTATAACATTACCTGTGGCATGTGTATGAGTGTTTAAGTGGTGTGAAGTAGTGTGTCCTCAGGATGTAAATATTTGGTCAACATTTGGGGAGAAAATACTCATATTAATTGCAATTTCTCATTGAAAATGTTATGCACCAGGTAAAGGACCACAAGGACCACCTGGACCACCAGGACAACCAGGTACCATGATCACCTCCTCTACCATTCCTTTTCTCTCCCATGAATATCAAAACTTAAGGATATTATTTGTATGATTTGTGATATATTTCACTAGTAGAGCTTGAATGTTGGAGGCTAGCCCTAGTGACGGTTTGTACTATAACTATTAAGACTACAATGACAGTAGTGTTGACGTGATTCATAACCTTGTCTCCTCACACACAGGACGCAGAGGGCGACGTGGACGGACTGGTCCCGCTGGACCCTCCAATTCTATCTCTAAGAAATCCGCCTTTGCCATGCGCCTGGGCTACAACTACCCCATAGCCCGCCAGCCCATCTCCTTCCGTGAGGTCATCTATAATGGACAGAACCACTATGATATCAAGAAAGGGGTGTTCACCTGTGTAGAGCCAGGCGTCTATGAGTTTCAGTTCCATTGCACTCTGTACCAGAACACGGGCAATATTGACCTCATGCGCAATAAGGCGATGGTACTGCACTCTTTCACTACCCAGCAGCAGGGCTACGTCACGGCCACCGGGGGCACACTGCTGCAGCTCAAAAAGGGGGACACAGTCTGGCTATTAGCTAATTTCGGTGGCAATGGCATGACTTCTGACAGCTTCTTCTCAGGACACCTGCTATTCACTCTCTAGAACACCCCCCCCCCCCCAGACACGGTTACTGTTACAAGCCAACATGCACAACCTTCCTGTCTTCCTCTGTTTCCTTTTTTTTTCAACCAAACCAACACCCATGTCTGACAACGTTCTCTTTTGTATTTATTGCTGTTCGAATAGATTAATCACATCAAAGACTTGAAGATGTTTTGTATGCATTATTGATTTATAAATGTGTTTGGCTTTCTTTGCTTTATATTAGTGTGCCTAGTTTTTCTCAACATGATTAAATTAATATTCAAGGTACTCATCATTTCATCATTCACCTACATAAGCTAATATATAAATGTTATATAAAATAATATAAGCTTGGCTTACTATAAGTCATTAACATCAAATGCCTTTGTAAAGAAGAGGGGATATGAAGGACCAATAGATATATATGATTTTAGGTGATGGTTTAGGACCAGTAGCAAACACTGCACATTATTGTCTAGTAAGTCCTGGGAGGAGGCAGAATGTCCAGGCTATGGAGGTTTAATGAGGAATGCACAACGATGACCGCTCTTGAGTGTGATTCAAATGCAAATCAGAGACCCTATAAAAACAAGATATTCATTCCAAAATCTCATTAACTATTCTCAGATGCACTCAATTCAACTTGTTGAGTGACATTTACATTTACATTTTTGGCATTTAGCAGACGCCTTATTCCAAAGCGACTTACAATCAATACATTTGAATGCTAAGCATGTGAATCATCAGTCCACCATTCGTGGCAGGAAGAGTAATCTAGCTCAGGCCCGGGGCCATTGATAGAAGGAGAAACCTTCTACCACCTTCTTCTAAAACCTTTTTATTTTTTTATTTTTTTATACTGGAGGAATAGAGAAGCAGAACAAAGGGGGCGATAGAAGTTCTTAGGGACACAGTAGAGGGGAAAGCGGACGTCTTTAGAAGACGTAGTGCTGAGCGGCAGAAGATGTCTCAGGAGGAGCAGTTAAGGTGTAACCTGAAGAGGTGGGTCTTCAGTCTACGACGGAAGATGAGTAGTGACTCTGCCGTTCTGACAGCCGTGGGGAGCTCATTCCACCAGCGGGGAGCCAGAGTTGTGAAGAGACGTGATCGGGCAGCACGACTGCTGTGCAGAGGTGGTGGGGCCAGTTGGCCAGCCGAGGTGGAGGAGCGGAGTGAGCGGGCTGGAGTTTGGGGGGTTGCCATTTCCTTCAGGTAGGCAGGGGCTGTCCCTTTAGCTGCCTGATATGCAAGCACCAGGGTCTTGAATCTGATGCGAGCTGCTATCGGGAGCCAGTGCAGGGTGCGAAAGAGAGGGGTGATATGAGAGTATTTGGGGAGGTTGAATACCAGACGTGCAGCAGTGTTCTGGATGAGCTGCAGAGGTCTAATGGCGGAGGCGGGGAGACCAGCCAGGAGTACGTTGCAGTAATCCAGGCGGGAGATGACCAGTGCCTGGGTCAAGAGTTGCGCTGCCTCTCTGGTAAGGAATGGTCGTATCCTTCTGATGTTGTAGAGGAAGAATCTGCAGGAGCGAGCCGTTGCTGCAATGTTCTCCGCACAGGATAGTCGGTTATCCAGGATCACTCCAAGATTCTTGGCTGTCAGGGAGGGGGTTACAGTAGAGTTCTCCACTGTGATAGAGAAGTCTTGGAGAGGGCAGGCTTTCCCGGGGATAAAGAGGAGCTCGGTCTTGTTAAGATTGAGCATGAGATGGTGGTCAGCCATCCATGTTGAAAGGTCAGCGAGTCATGCAGAGATACGGGTTGCCACGTGTACATCAGACGGGGGGAAGGACAGGAAGAGTTGAGTGTCGTCTGCGTAGCTGTGGTAGGAAAGCCCATGTGAAGAGATTACCGAGCCAAGAGACTTGGTGTAGAGAGAGAAAAGTAGGGGCCCTAGGACAGAACCCTGGGGTACCCCAGTGGAGAGGGTTCGTGGAGAAGACAGCGATTCTCTCCAGGTCACCTGGTAGGAGCGGCCCGCCAGGTAGGAAGAAAACCAGGAGTGTGCGGTGCCAGAGATGCCCAGTTCTGAGAGGATGGAGAGAAGGATCTGGTGATTGACTGTGTCGAAGGCAGCGGACAGGTCCAGGAGAATGAGAACAGAGGAGAGGGAGGAAGCTTGGGCAGAGTGGAGAGTGACTTGTTTAAGACACAAAACATCATTTTGAATTGTTTGGAATGTCATAGCAAAAGAGATGAATACTTCAAGGCATTCAGCGTTTAATTTGTAATTAATTAGTAAACATTTATTTTAAATGTAACACAACAAAATATGGAAAAAGTCCAGGGGGTGAATACTTACTGTAGGCACTGTATACTGTATATGTCTATGGACACAACAGACCAATTCAATGGAACACTGACATGAATATTATTCTGTATGAGCCTGACCTCTGTAGGTTTGCACCTACATTTGAAGAGTATAAATTAGGCTGTTTGAGAGATACTTTGAATTCTAAGCAACATTTCCAGTGGTGAGTACATGTTGATTGAACTACAGTAGACCAACATACAGCACTATACTGGTATCAAAGCTATGTGCTGGAAAACCTTGTTTGTGCAAAGTTATGGGTGGTGGTGCTCATTTAGAATTTCTTGTCTCACTTAAATACTTACCTGAAGTACCACCCCACGCCAGTAGGGTACTATCAGAAGTGTTCGGCATTGTTTACCTGTATAGTCATACACGTGTTATGTGAGCTGAACATGTATTACTAAATCCTGGATTAAAATGTTAACCTGCATCCTGGGCGGCATACGATTTATTATCGCAAGTTAAGTTACCACACTATGCATTACAATATTCCTAATTGCATTTTCAGATGAGTTTGTTAAAATATCTCTCCAAGAAGAGAAAGATGCCTGATGTTGATGACGAAGATAGATGGGTAACGTTGCTCAAGGTTCTTAACTATGCCCCAAAGTTTGGAAGGGAAAGAAATGCCTTCTAGTTCTAAAAGATGTAACGTTAGTGGTGGCTACTACAATATTTTAATGTTCTGACTAGTCAAATATTTGTGATGAGAGAATTATCTTAACTATGCATAAAGTTATTATCTTAATTATCTAACGTTACTCATTCTCAAATGTAACTCAAGTGTCATTTTATTAAGTGTGCTTGCAGTAGCAAGCAACACTTATTGTTATTGTACATATATATTTTTATTATTTATTATTATAGCAATTTATAGCAAGTTATAGCAATTTCCCCCAGCTACTCCTCCCACAGTTTTGGCACTAGGTAGACATGAGAGGTGTTGTGAAACCAGTGGCGGGCGGTGCATTTCACACCTAGGCCTTCAGTGATATCCGACACATTCCTACCTGAATTATTCTACCTCTTAATACCATCGTTATGACGCCATGGCTCTAGAAACTAGACAGAAACACAGTATAACCGGGCGTTGCATCACCTTAACATAGTCAGACAAGTACAACAGAGTTATATTAATATTTCCGAAGCATTTTTTATCAATAAATCCGCATTTACAATGAAGAGTGTTAAACTAACATCTTTAAGATCGCTACATTACCCACGTCTGTCGTCTCGTCCACCATAATAGCGACAAAGGGTGCCTTTTTAATCTCCATTTTGATCTCTTCTCCCACTTAAGCAATAGCAAAAATCAGGTCGTTTTGTATTTTGCCTGACGTCCCAGTAAACACTTTGTTTGTGGACAGGTGGTAATGTAAATCTGGGTTGTTTTCAGCCAGAAAAGAAAGAAGCTCAACGTAGTTTCCTGTTTGTGGACTCGGCGCTTTTATCGTGTCCCCTAAATGAAAGTTATTGTTTACCCAAAAACAGGACACAATCGATCAGTATTATCGATCAGTCAACGAAAGCTTTCGTTGTGGCGCTCCGTTTCCCTGGCACTTTCAAAAGTTTCACATCTACCGGCATAGTTACACATCTCAATAGTGAATATCAATAGTGCGTATCAATAGTGCGTATCAATAGTGCGTATCCAATCAAAAGACGTGCTGGGTGCTGACATCATTGAGCCTTACAGCAGGCGCCGTTGTTGCTTTTGCTCGCATCTACGTAGGTTTACTAGGAACGCCACAGGTTTTCTCGTTCCAACGTTAAGTTACAGGTCGTATCCGCGGCACCGTTTAGCGTGCAGGCTGGGCAGATTTTGGAGCCCCCTAGCAACACATTTTGATTGGATAAAAGCTCTAACATAAAGGCCAGCCCTCCAAATCTCAATCGGAGACTGGAAGCAGCGCAACCAAGAGGAAAGCTATGAAATGAAGAGAATAGACTATGGGGAATGATTAATACATATTTGTGGAAAAAATATATTAAAATAAAATGTATATTCTGATGATGTTTAGGCCAGCAGAGAAGGCCTTGCTGGCCCTGACGGCACACCACTGTGTGAAACCCGAAACCCACAACTTGGGCGGAGGTCACTGACCTGCCCCCTACTGGCTGTGAGGGGCAAGCACACTTCACAATTTCCACAGTCCCTGTCAAGTTTGATATTCATTCCGACCGGAGCAGCACTCGCGCACCACCAAGGTACAACAAACCCTTTCCCCCCGCTGCTGAAAAATATCATAGAGGAAACACTGGACATGTTCATGCACGACGGATCAATAAGTGGGACGCTTACCATCCAGATTGAAAACTCGAATTCAAATAAAATGTGATTTGTATGACAGTGGTATGTCTACTATAAGTTCCTGAATTAAAATTGTTAATGTATTGCATGTAGCTTGACAGCGGCCTCGTTTTATTTATTGAGTGACATTGCTAAAGTGAAGCTAGCACATTGATAGCTAGTTTAACGTGTTTCCAATGTGACTATTACAGTTATTATATGTCTCTGTCAAGATAGGCTATTGCATGTGTCTTTTTAAGTTTCTTCAATGGACATAATAATCATCATCATAATCTATGTAACTTTTGAAAAATATTGTTTCAGTGAGATAGTTATTTTCCTGTTTTCAGTTAACATTCATGTTGGCCCTACTGTAAGCCTAATAT
This sequence comes from Nansenia antarctica, assembly GCF_963989245.1. NCBI lineage: Eukaryota > Metazoa > Chordata > Actinopteri > Argentiniformes > Microstomatidae > Nansenia > Nansenia antarctica. The sequence goes on from NC_137690.1 coordinate 22,785,890, forward strand.
TTGAATTCTGACATCTCTGCCTTTCCTTTCGGGTGTCCTCCCTCCTGTGTCAAAAAATATGACAAAATCAGATCTTATTGAGGTATGCACCACCATTTCATCATGGGTGAGAGAAGCAGTGGACATGTTTGTGGCGCCTGCCCTGTCCCTGACATAGGTATTCTGAACGTCATAGTGCTTTAGAGTCAGTGTTGGGGTCATTGAAATTTCAATTCAGGAAACACATTTAAGAAGTTATAAGTGTCCTGGGGTGGTCCAGTGGTCTAGCACCGCAGTCTACAGTGCACACATATGCCCATGTCGGCATGAGTTCGATTCCGGCCCATGCCCTGCTGACATGCCCTCTCTCCCTTCTTCTCCTTACTTTCCTGTCTGTCTTCACTGTATGTGCCCAATGGAATGAAAAATATGAGTGGGACTGCCTCACTCAAAAAAAGAAGTTATAAGAATGTGTTAAATTGTGATGCTGCATCGATGAGATGGATTCGGATTCCTCGCAACTGTAACATTCGATTAGCATTATGTAATCAAAGAATTCTATAGAATTCTATTAGTGACACATTTAGCTACAGTAAAAAAAAAAAAAAGCTAAATTGCTTTGAAAATTGCTTTTTTGCAGATGTTGGTCCATACACTCACACATCATTGCCTTTAAAAACACCGCCCCTACTAGAGCTTGCGGAATGGAACATTTGATAGACTTCATGTCCCATTATTGATTGGGCTATAGTATCCAATAACATCCAAATCCATCCTTGGTCTGCTCCCCTCCTACCTTTCTAACCACCTGTCACGCAAGCAATCCGTCTACGGCCTTCGCACACAGGACATCATCACATACTCCATCACCTTGGTCCGGACCATGAAAGGCAAGAGGGTGTTCTCATTTGCAGCCCCTTCCTCTTGGAATTCTTTACAGCAGAGTCTGAAACTGTCTCATCTGATCCCTCTTTCCAGTTTCAAGCTCTTGCTGAGAGACTTAAGTGTGAGTCTATGATTTGTTCTTGCAATTGAGTTGACCCTCCCATTTGCCCATTGCTGACCCCTCCCTGTCCCTAGCTCTTTAGCTGTCTAGTTTTAGGTTTTGTAGTTTTAGTTTAGTTTTAGATTATCTTAGAGTGTTTTAGACTAGTTTTAGTTTTAGACTATGTAGTTTTAGTTTAGTTTTAGACCCTTGGGGCTCAATGTGTTTTTACCTGTATAAATAAAGGTTAAATAAAAAATAAAAAATGTATTTGCATGTCTTTTATAAACTAAGAATGTCTACATAGGAATTCTATATGAGACAAGTTGGTAGTGCAAGTTTGGCCTATACTTCCTGGGTGAAAAACGTCAGTGCTTAAAGAGAGTGGCCAGGCCAGGTGCGCAATAGGCCCAGTATTACGTGTCTGTGTGGTGATTGTGAACCACAATCACACCATTACATGTACAAATGGCTCCCTGTCAAGGGATTAGGTAATTTAAGTATTGCCCTCAAACTGTCTCACATTCACATCACATTCAGGGAGTGCCTGTTCCACATTGTGGACCCAGACCAACTTACCCTGGCTATGATGAGAATGTGGACCCGAGCATCTCCATTGTGTTTGCGTGTACGTGGTGAGCACCAAGTATGCGAGTCCAATGCTGCACAAGGCCTTCTTCACCCTCTGGTGGATTGTCTTTGAAGGCACATGCAACTCAGCTGCATTCAGCTTCAGTTAACGTTATGCTTAACTCAAAGTGTAAATAGAATCTATATTATGTGGTGAATATTATAGAATGAGAACTGTATGCACCTTGACACTTGTCTGCCTCTATCTGCAGGTGGTGTGGACCCTGTTTTGACCATGATTTTGGGACCTGGCCACTCTCAACCTGCAAGGTGACCACGGACTTGCTGGTAGGGCCCTCTGTCTGTCTCACTTTATCTGACTCATCTATAACCTCTCATTTTCAGGGCACCATAGTAATTCATAAAAAAAAAATATATATATATATATATATTGTAAAAACTACGAAATTATTTTAGCTGGAAGTGATGGTGGTCTGGGGAAAACTTAGTGGGCCAGATCAGGCAAAACTGTTTTGCCCAGGACTGTTTTAAGAGACCCTTCCAGTTTCGCCCCTGTGGGACTGGTTATGACCGTTTTGTGAGGGCATCCTGGCCTTCAACCTCAGCCCCTGGATAGACAATGGTCAGTGGATGTTCTCAGGCTTCTATTAGCAATACATGGCATGTTGGTGTGCCCTCAGGACAAATATTTCGTTTACATTTGGGAGAAAATGCTCATCTTGATTTTGAAAAGGGGGTAAAGGTCTGGCTAACAACTAACTTCGATGGCAACGGCCTGACTTCTGACAGCTTCTTCTCAGGTCATCTGCTTTTCCTACTGTTACAAGCCAACATGCACAACCATGCTGAAACAAAAGTGGGCCCCTTTTATATATTTTAGAAAGCCCTCTTATTTTCCAAATATGCTCTTTAACTTATGAAAATCTTAATTTCATCAAAAGAGGGATACTTTAGTTTATTCTAGTTTGTTCTACTTGCACTGATCAGAGGAGAAAAGGAGTGAGAGAGTGTATTCCATATTATGTCTCTTTTTTCCTGTTTGCTCCAGCTTCTTTCTTTTTTTTAACCAATCCAACATCATTGTCTGACATAGACACGTGGAAAATGTATGTACTGCTGTTACAACAAATGTGTTTGATATTGTTATTTTATCTCTTCAATGTAAAACAATAAAAAATAATATATGGATATTGTACATGCGGTCAAGTGGTAAACACTCTTGTGCCTATAGCTTCCAAGCGACAGCATATTCACACTTAACCAATGGGTGGCGTAAGGGCTCCACCTTGCGCAATATCCGTCAGTTACCAGGTGGCGCATTCAGACATGGCTTAACGAATATCCCAATTACCAATATTAGATTGAAAAAATAATAACATCAAATTAAGTAAATTTTGATTTTATAGTGGATCGGCCTACTTTTTACGGTCAAACAGTTCTTCTGTAGGTGACAGCTGCATCGGTGACACTGGTGAGCGCAAGGCCGCAAGTCTACTGCACACTTCGTGATTTATAGCCTATATCATATTGACTTGTACAAGTGTGGATTCGTGTACAAAGAACACGAATAGGCTTCATGCTAAATAGTTTTATGAAAATATTTAAGAATCATGTTGGAACCCTTGCTGTGATTGACTGTTTTAGCCTACATGTTCAACAGAACATGATTCCTTAGGGTTAATGAATAACACGCTGGAATAATACAGTCTGCATACCTTACAAACAACACACAAAATAAGACAATTCTACAGTAGCCTATCCAATAAAACCCAATTAATATAGACACAACCTATTACAACTGCTAAAGTAGGTGATGTGAAATATGTAGACTATTTCAGGCTATTGGCTTTAGGCTATTGGTCACCAAACAGTTATTTCTTTCATTTGCGAACGTAAAACAAATACAATCTATTCCTGCAATGACTATAGGGAGAGAGAATAACCGAAGATGTGGTCGCTCTACTTTAATTGTGGTTGCCTATTTTCCCCAGGGACAGGAGAGCCTTACTTAAATAAGTAAACAAATAAATGAGCGCAATATAGCGATCGATACAGACTTTGGTGGGCAGCATTAGCCCGTTGTTCTCCACGCAATGGATAGAGGGGACGGGAACCAGCTGCTGCGTCTTGGGCCATCCCCCCACACGCCCCCCGTGACCTCCGAGGACCGACTGCCATCCTCCCAGAGTGGTGCTGGTACTCCCGTGGGAGCCAGGGAATGCTTGGAGAGGACGAGTGGCACACGATACCCTATTGTTCGCTTTAGCAGTCACTGATTCCTTGCCCCACCCCCCATAAACACGCGCTGACCGTCTCAGTGGGTTAAACTGATTAGAAAAGCCGTTTGTCTCGTTGGAGGTGGTTTAACTAATCCCCATTCTCGTATCTTTTCTATATTTACAAATCGAGAAAAGTATTTGTTTATTCGATATGGCAGCATGCTTTCATGGCAAAACCTCCTATTAAGTAAACTAAACAAGTTGTTTCCCTTTGCAGCACAATAATTGTTTTGGACTAAATTCTGTGAAAACACACGTCATGTCAATGAATTTGGTTAGTCCGTTTTAACTCATGACAGCAGAGCCAACTATTGACGGTGTTACCTTCATCTTTCATCTTGTAATTTCTATGTTTGGTCGATTGATGTATTGATGCATCTTCCCATGCGCAAACTCATTGACTTTAGAGTGGCGCGGAGTAAATGGATTGTTACGACGTTTTGGAGGATATTTTAAGCACTTTCGAGGAGTCAACTGTCCTCTGACTTAATGCCGTACGGTCATCCTCCTCGCCAATGGGCTTGTTTTGGGATAGAAACTTTTTTTACGAGACGTGGGAATTAATCTAGAGGTACTCTGCTAAAGTGATGTGGAGGAATGTTATTCCATTCGCTTTCTGTGTTGCATTCTTCAGCATCTGTAGTTATTTAATGGTTTCGTGGTAAGCAGAGCTGTCAGTCAAACGAGTCGAGATGCGGAAAGGGAGTGTGGAACGAACACGGGAGGGGGCGGAGAATCAGTGGCGAGGATTCCGCAAGACGGTTCTTATAATTGGGGGAACATCTGACTCTGTCGCGCGCTGGCAGATGGTCGGTTGAGGCGGGATCGAAGGGGGGAGATTTACATTCATTGTTCAGACGCTCGCGCTCCAACCAGAGACAATAGCCACAGCAAGGAGCAGCGGATGAAAAAACTTTCCCTTTCAAATACAGAGACGGAGACGGAAAATAACGGAAATTAATATAAAGAAAGTTTCTGGAATATGAAAAGCATTAAAACGTTAGAACTGTCAGCTACTCGAACATGTGATTTTGTAGACCTAGTTTATGGTGCAAATAACATCAGTCAATAATGCATCAGATGTGACACGCAATACAGTCAAATCAACCAATATGCAGACGCAAACTGTCTGAATGTAATCTTACTATTCTGTTATTGTCATAATGGTGTTGTCAAACTAAGGTTTTGGTATAGGCGCAAGCAATATGGAATCCATTGTTGGCGAGAATAAGTGTGGCAAATTATGCCAACAGTGCTGAACGTTTGATATCAAAACGATGCGACATTTAGTTCCTTCTATTATGGAAATATTGAGTTTTGCACAGGTGTTTTATAACATACACTCGTTTAGTACCATGCAGAATCTTTCACAATTATTTACACGTTAGGCTACTCGGGCCGAAATGTTTTTCATTGCATTATACATAAGTGTTTCTCAAAGCAAATTGATTCGAAACATTCAGGCTATAGTTCTAGTCCTATGTGAGCTTTGAATTTCGAACCCCTTTTTCAGTTCACTTTTCAAGTCTTATTGCAGGAACATTGCCTGTTAAGATTGATAGACCAACCAGACGACAATTGTTTACCATGACACTGATACGATGCCTCCTCAGAAATCACTGCTTTCATAGGCATTGTTTAGGGAGAGAGAGCAGACAGAGAGTGTGGCTTGTTGAATAGCAGCCTGAATACGCGCCTGCCTGCCGGGTGCGCTCTTGTGTGTCTTAGATGACTCGACTTAAAATAAATAAATAATAATAACATTGGATATTGAGGATTGTTGGTCTAATACTTTTAAAGCCCATATTAGCAGTATAACCGCAACAACAGAGTTAAACTAAATGTTTGCAAATCATCTTATCAATTTATCATACTAATAAACTAACTGAATTGTAAAACTGCATCCGCAGCCATTACTTTTTTCTCCTCGGAATAACTGAGTTCAGTAGCCTATAGTATAGTGAAAACACTAAGTCTGCAGGCTATAAGCGGTTTGTTATATAGTGAGTTAACTACAACTATACGTTTTAGAGCAGGTTATTTAGCCTATTGTCTGCAGGATGTAATCATATATATGACAGCATAGTTTAGTTTATGAAAAGGGTGAAGACAATATTTAGGCATAAAGCATGTCGCTTTTCTATTTTTGAACTCTTCTTTGAAAAAAAAAAAACGACATCAAGGGAATAATAACCTAATCTAAAGTTAGCCTATAACGTTTAAGGCCTACAGCCTGTTGGTAGCTTCCTTTAACAAAGTTATTAATTTACATGCTGTAATCATTTATTGGTGCGGCGACATTCAAATTAATCATAGCTTTTATTTAGAAGTAGCCTTTGGTTAATTGTCTTTATTAAGCCTCATAGAGGCTTAATAAAAAAAAATATGCAAAAATATAACTATATATTTTTATTTATGATACAGAAATAAAGCACAGCATTAGTTATATTTCCATTGGCATTCTTAAATGGTTTTAATCAATAAATTAAATGTCTTTCATCTGCGATCAGAAGCACTCTTTGATCAGACTTGACTCTAGAAAAAGTTTCGAAAGACGCAATAGCTATTGGCGAGTATGCAAACCTGGCAGAAGTCCAACCAACGATGGCATTTTACACCAATGAGAGCATCCATTTCAACAATCGGTCCCCCATATGGCATTGTAGCCCCTCCTCCCTACTCTATCCCGGCAGAGGAACTCATTCATGCTTCAGGACAGAGGAGTATTACTGCAAGCTCTTTGGCCCTTACATTCGCACAAAAGGTCTCTGTCAACTGTTTGATTCGATCTGGCCAATTGATCGTTAGGGTTGCTGTGTTCAGGCTGTGCATGCGTGTTCTGTGACAGACTCCGGTTTGCATGAGTTCGTGTGTCCATCGAACAGGTGATCATTTGCAGTCGAGTCGACGTTGGACGCTACCTACACCTTGCGCTTGGACAATGATTGCTGTCCACTGGGAGATACCCTTCTGCCTACTTTTTATCATCCTCAAGTCTGAATAGGCCACAAGGAAGGGGACGCATTTACTTTGGGCAGCTTTTGAAACCCCATTCGTCCCAAGTGCTCTCTTATGAGATATATTAGCAACCTAGACGGATCTTCATTTATTTCCCCAAAGTGATATTTATTCCGAAATTTCCCAAAGAAATAAGAGAACATCTTTTTGGTATTAGTTACATTTTAAATGTACGGAATCCAGGAGCATCTGATAAGAGACGTCAGCGGATTAAAAGAAAGAACGCTTGGAGAGGAGATGGATCCGGTCCGGTCCTGGGTGCGAAATGTTGGAGTGGTGGATGCGAATGTAGCGGCTCAGAGGTACAGTACCCGGGATATAGAGTTGTTATCCACCTAATATAGAGTTGTTATCCTACCTAATGTAAGGCATCAGCAGTCATAATAATGTGCTTCAGGCAACTGATCGGCATAATATACGAGTGTACGAAATGATGGATTCAAGGTGATTAACTTGGTCCTCACTCGATTTACTCTGGCTATATCTATGATTTGATGATGATATGATGTGATGTGAATTGTACGACATTATTAGTCTACTCTGCAGCGATGACACTATGTGCACATTGATTGATTATAAATGCAAAAGCTTACGTTGAGGCAAGTTATCTCACGTGCATGCATGATCACCATAAACATCACCCATGCAGCCGTCACATATACTTCCAATGACTGAAAATAATGCGCATGCTGATCCTGTGCAAACTCATCGACCCTAAACTTCTCCAAACTTGGATGAAACGAAAAAGCAACAGGTTGCCACTCGAGTTGGTGTTGCCGGCCGTAAAGTTGACATTCTGTAGGAAAACTGCGAGCGGCCAGCTGGCTTTGTCTGCGATGAGAGCTTGGCGTGTCCAGGGTGCGCGCTGTCAATAGCAGGGGGTGGCGGTGTCACGAGCCGCATAAAAGGGTAAAACAAAACACAACAATAAAACAAAACCGCATTCTGTCACGAAGCGTCCGCCCGGAATAATGTTATCTGAGTGGGGATCGCCGCTGGCTGTTGACAGGACGCGCATCTAACATGTTTGACGGTTTATTGTCTGGAATTAAATCCAATAATCTAAATCATTAGATTTTTATATCCCCAACCAAACGCTTATTTATCACACATCAATAGGCAGCTATCAGGACTAATGTTTCTTATGACAATGTTAAGAAACATTATAATAGCCTAATAATAACCCATGATAATTAAGAAATAGGCCTTAGACATATTCGTCCTTATGTGCAAATACAATATTCAGTTTCAGCCAAACATTTATAGAAAGTTTATTTCGTTCAGAGGCGTGTTTAAGTGCACCCACATTTCATTAGGCCTAAGTATAATTTCTGTAAACGTTTTTTTAACTGTCTTTTTCGCTCACGTTTATCACTGTTTTATTGGCCTATAGGCCTACGTTTGAAATGTTAAACAATTGCAATTCATTAGAATGTTATGAGAAAATTAGGCATTGGACAGATATTACTTCAAGAACATATGGACCAAAAGGTAAGGAGGCTAACAATAATAGCCTCCTTTCACACTGTTGAACAACCTAAGACAAGTCATACGCTGGCAAAATATCAATATCGACAGTTGAAACTTTGTTTTAAAAGATGGAAACATTTCCTGTGATCGCTGGGACTGAAGTGATCATAAACGAATTGTCTCATTATGTTATTCATCTTATGTTATTTTAATACTTTCGATTACAACATTTGTTAGGTCTTTTATATTGCCTAAGACTTATATGTCATTGCCAATGTAACACGATTCAAGTTACTTGTTGAAAATAATTGACAAATTATTATAGGCTATAATTCGGTTAATTCTATGAGTTATAGGCTATAATTCGTATAAACGGACAAAAATTGTATTTGAACTTTCTCTGAAAACATGTATAATAATGACATAAGATATTTTAGCAGTTGGTTGCATTTCAAATGTGCAACTCAAGGCAGCGTTTTCTTGGGGTGAGCCCGTGTGTCTGCTAAATGGACCGCGGCACAGGCCCGCATCCGCACTAATATCATTTGCTGGATGGTGTGTGCACCTAAGACAATCTAGGCCAGGTTGTCTTCCATCATTTATTGTGCTGGAATAGATTATGCAAGATTTAGACCCAAATAATGCGTTAACTTCCCAAACTTGATGTGATCTGTTGCTATCGGTTATTTGTCATAACGAAGGTCAATATGAATTTCACAATAACTTTCAAAGTACCTAAACTTACATTCGGTGTTATTTGAACGAAAACATCTTCAGATAATCTTCAGCTAATATTTCGCAGAGAACCTCTCCCGTTATACCTCGTAGCCTGCAGTGAGAGGCGAAGCATTAACCATCACATGCAATTTGAAGGCTGCAGGCCTTCAGCCATAACGCTTGGAGCAAGTCCAACTTTGACCCTTTAATTACATAAACATTGCAAGCAGTTCCATGCAATTGCTGTTGACACTTTTGTACCTTAAAAGTTGACGGATGGATCAACATTTTGATATCTTTCTGCCATGGATAATTCTTGATTTCCTCATGCAAGTTAATTATACCTCATTAGTTGAATACTTTTAAAAAAACATATTGTACAATTAGCAAATAATCTTATTGAAGTCTATGCTTTAGATTGTGATATCAATTAGGAACTAAATCATATAATGTTTTTGATAGTTGAGTGGCCTAAGTTATTATTATTATTATTATTATTATTATAGTTATTTTTTTGTTACAATAGTCTCTGTTAAATCTAGAGTATTTTTAAAAACGGCTTTCCCCCACAATGCCTTGACCAAACAATTATACTGTATTTCCAACTTAGAATCTAATAACATTTTATTGAATAAAATATAACTCATTATAATCACTAGAGAACAATTTCTTCACAATACTTCACTTTACCAGAACTCAAATGTCATGTCTCACTAATCCTGTATTGGCTCAGTGACCTACCTGTTATGTGTTCCTTTCTAACCAGTTATCTATACATCTTTCATAAGTGATTGATATCATACTGTAAGAGCTGCAGGAATGTGATAGGATTTGAATGTATAGAGGGTGACCTGATTGTCCTCTCTCCTGTCCTCAGTGGGGTAGCTCTCTCCAGAGCCCACTTTGAGAAGCAGCCCCCCTCCAACCTCCGCAAGTCCAACTTCTTCCACTTTGTCCTGGCACTCTACGACAGACATGGGCAGCCTGTTGAAGTGGAGAGGACTACCTTTGTGGACTTCGTGGAGCATGATAAGGTGTGTGGATGTGTTCGTGCGTGCGTGGGTGCGTGCGTGTGTGTGTGTGTGTGTGTGTGTGTGTGTGTGTGTGTGTGTGTGTGTGTGTGTGGTTGCTTGACTCTGTGAGTGTAGATTTGTCTGATCTAATGCATGAACTTCTCCAACTATCTCAAGTCATAAATCCCACAAGTTGCTAAATATTAAAAACACATTGAGGCTGTGATTACCGAGTTGAGATGGTAACTCACTACCCACACCCGCACCATGAGCAGACCGCAACATGTAGACACCGCAACATGTAGACACAAAAGGGTAGCAGGACATTGCTGTGTATCCCACAACCAGGAGCTTAACTTGACCTTCCACATTCCCTATAAAGCTGAGCATATCGAACAGCTGACAGCTATATGTTTACACAAGCTTCACTCTTAATAAGCCTGGCTGAAAAAAAATAACTAATGACTAATTAGCAGCCTGCCTCATTAGTAGGACATCACTTCTTTTAAAAATGCAAATTATGCTTGCTTCTCTTAAGTTACACTGTGAACAAATCATCAAAGTCTCCTTCCCTCCCACCCCCATGCACTAAATACTGCTGAGGGGTGAATTCCTCAGGTCAGACAAGGGGCCAAAATAAGGAGAGGAAGAGGTGCATAGTGGCGGTCAGATCAAGAGAGAGAGGGAGAGTTTGCAGAGAAACGGAGAGACAGACATGGAGAGTCAGGGGAGGGGTAGAATGCCCAGGGTGGGAGACTTGTGCCCAGTGTTGATGGATGTTTTTGCCTTGTGGTTAAACCCAGACGGGGAGTGTGAAGCTTGTGGTCCAAACTGGTAACAGCTCTCCCCTCTGACAGAGAAAAGAGGACAGTGTGCTGTCAACAGAGGTTCAAACACTGTTTTGTTTTACAGTGTGAAAGGGAGGGAGACAGGGCTCCACACTGGGGCAGCAGGGCTATTGCCAGGGCTGAGAGCTGTCAGTATTCCCCCCAGTGCCACACACACAGGGCAGGGCAGAGTGATATGACGGCTGCAGAGGAGTTCATTTTCTGCATGGTTACCCTGGCATCTGTTTTTGTTTTGTTATTATTCAGAGTAAGGCGGTAAGGGAAATAAATGTTCCTCCGAGTATATTTGCAATACACTGTCAGTTTCTACCATCTCTCTCTTTCTATCTCAGTCTTAATCTTAAGTGTCTTTCACTTTGGTTCATCTCTCTTAATTTTCCCATTTCTTTCCCTCCTCTCTAATCTCTATACTTTTCTCTCTGTCTCTCTATTCCTGTCTCTCTCTGCCGTGTGATGCCGGCTCCCTAGGTTATTGGACCAGAGAGCATTCCTTTGAGACCAGTTAGAGAGATACTAGGGAAAGAAAGAGAGGGTGGTGGAGTGGCCAGGGGGAAGGAGGGATGGAGGAAGGGAAGTTTCTTCGTCAAGGTCGACTGCTGCTCACTCTCAAAGCACTGGGGTAGTTTCCACTCACTCGAATATCCGGAGAGAGAGCAAGCACGCACAAACACAGTACATATTCTATTTGATCACAAGGCTTTAGGATTTGACATTAGACATAGCAACAGTTCAACATCTAAAAAGAGCAACCAACACAAGGTTAAGTACCCAGCTCAGGAGCACCAGCGTAGGGTCCCCCAAGGGGTTGTGAGCCTGCAACCCTCTGATCCCAGCACCTCTCCCAGGGAAGGATGAGCTGTAGGATTAGAGGAGCCTGCCTGTGCTTAACTCTGCCTAGGGATGCCCAGTTGTACTTAAGTGTGCTTAACTGTGCCCCCAACGTGCTTAACTGTATGCCCTGTATCTGTCTGTTGTTTCATTCTAAGGAGCAAACGGGAGAAAAAACTAACAACGGCACGCACTACAAGCTACAGCTCCTCTACAGCAATGGTGAGTACATCTCCAAACCAACATGGGTTCACACAAGAGCCTGCTTAGAGTCAGTGGACACTCAGGATTTGATGTGTGAGGTTTCATGTCTCTAGATTCTTTGAGAGTCCAGGAGACATTCCTGGGTGTCACCACCTCTGAATGTCCAGAACTGACCAAACACCATGGCCGGCATAATGAAAATGACTTACCTACCTGCACATTCTTTACAATTATCAGAAGGAAAGCTCTGTCTTCTCCCCTGCCTCCGTCCCACTTTTACTCTCTTAGCACTGAATATCTATCTGCTCAGCCCATCACTGTGTTCTTTGAGCACCAGATTTAGCTGTGTGTGTGAAGCTGCTTCCGGGCCCGTAAACGGGGAAATGAGGTACATGGTGCCCCCCATGGTGCCACAACATCAGATCGGGGATATGGAGAGAGATTTCAGCTCCCATGAGCCTCTGCTGCCCCTCCTCCGCCATCGCTACAGCACCCATGGGAGAGAAGATAAAAGACATGTACCAGATCGACCCCCACACACCCCCACGATACACGCACACACACACACACACACACACACACACACACACACACACACACACATACACCAGCACACGCACGCCTGCCTCTGCACTCCCCCACCCTAAGCAATATCAAAGGCCTCCCGATTGAGACTTTGATGAGAGGAATACGTTTAAAGCAATACTGTGCAAAGCCTCCATAAAAACAAAAAACCTTGGATAAAACATGCTGCTCCTGAGAAGCTATTCATTACACAAGGTTTCCCTGTCCTACGTGATTTTCAAAAACCAGGGGATTTGAAACAGCCAGGGGGTAAAGGTTCAGGTGTTCTGTAAAAGAATGAGGCACTCTGTCAGCTCACACAAATACACTCTTAAGCCCTCCTCTGCTCCTCACTCGTTCCCTCTGGCCTCACATCAGCTACAGCGTTAGTCAGAACAGACTCCTCCCGCTGGGTTGTGTCTGATTGGTCTGAGGTCAAGGCGACTGTGGAAGAGTTGGACACTAATGAACATTTTGACACTTACTCTACACACTGAGCCATATGTAAATGAATGGCCTTTATGAGAATTAAATCAGACAAAAACTTGTTTGGGCCAATGCATGTCTGATCACTGTAGGAACACCAACACTGTCATTGGCTTGAAAGGGCCGTCCTTGTTTCCTCAAATGATTGTTGATGTGTTTGTGTGCAGGGGTCCGTACGGAACAGGATCTTTATGCGCGGCTTATCGACTCTGTCACCAAACAGGTAAGGACCACTCTCTGCTTGGAATGGATTTGGTCTGCTAGTACTAAGAGCTTGATTGATTGCACAAGAAATCTAATTCCACATCACTCTCTCCCTCTCTCTCAGCCTATAACATATGAGGGACAGAACAGGAATCCTGAAATGTGCAGAGTTCTGCTCACTCACGAGGTTATGTGCAGGTGAGACACACACACACACACACAGACGCCCACACACACACACACACACACACACACACACACACACACGCACGCACGCACACACACACACACACTCACACACACACACACACACACACACACACACACACACTCACACACACACACACACACACACACACACACACACACACACACACACACACACACACACACTCACACACAGACACACGCACACACAGGGAGGAAATTACATCCAAAGAAATATCCATTACCTCCTGTCTCTGTGCTTTGTCTTGATGTGTCTGACATGTGGTTTTGAGACAACGTACAGTGCTCCGCGATTTGAAAATAAAACTAGGGGTGCACTGGAAATATAGCCCTTCTGTCATCAGCCTTGTTACAGTGTGAGCCCCCTGCTGCCTTCCACTGTAGCCCCCCTTGTCCCCACCGGCTCCTGTTTCTGCCTGGAGCCCCACTGAGTTGGGGGGCCAGACCCCCTTCAACCGCAACAGAAACACATTAGGGAATAATCAGCCCTCTTACCCCTTACGTCTATAACCTACCCCAACCTGTACCCCTAGCCCATGTGATATACATGACCATGGATCCACATAGGAACACTGTTCAGATTTAGAATAAGAATTGTAGAAAATGTTCTCATAAAGATTTCTCCTGTAGTGTCCATGCAAATTATGTACAGTATGTTTGTGAAAACGGAGTTCTATTGATAAGTGTAGAAGAAGAGTTTGGAGTGTAAGGCTATGCTTAGTCAGTGTTTCTTTGGGGGTGCAGAAGTAGAGCAAGAAAAGAGAGAGAGGGAAGGAGAGAGAGTGGTGTGGAAGTGGGGCAGTGACCCAGGGTTTGAGGGCAGTAGAGGAAGAAGAGGGGGGATGGGGACAGGGGGAGAGGGGCTAAGACTGAGTGGGCTTTGCCATTGTGTAGCCAGCAGATGCCCGAATGTGACTCACAGCTGGCTAATAACAGAGCCGCGGAGGCAGAGGGCAAGCATCACAGCTGGGGAGTGAGGCCGTCTGACAGGGGGGCGGAGGGGGGGCAGGGCAGGGCCAAGCTGGGACACGAGAGGGGTGAGGCGAGGTGTAGGGGTGGCAGATGGTTAGGGGTGGGGGCACTTTTGTTATGCAGCGAAGGGGACTTGGAGGGGGGGCTGGGGGACCAGCAGGCTCCACAGACAGGACTGCTGACGAATTGAAGGATGCTGGGAGGTGGGGTGTGTGTGTGTGTGTGTGTTTGTGTGTGTGTGTGTGTGTGTGTGTGTGTGTGTGTGTGTGCGTGTGCGTGTGCGTGTGTGTGTTTCTTAATGTGTTTGTCTGTGTCTGCGTGTGATGGGGTGGGGGTTGAGTTTGATTTTCAAAATCAATGTGACAGATTGCCAGGCTGGCTTTTCACTTTTGAATGGTCTCCCTCTGTTTATGTGGCTCGTCGTTGTACCTTTTCTCCCCTTTTCTTTTATTCTTTTGTCTCTTTTTTTCCTCCTGTCTTTTTTGTCCTCTTTTTTGCTTTGTTTTCCTGGATATCCAGTGACTGCAGTGCCGTCTGGGAGTTTGGAGGGAGCAATGATGGGTTCTGTCAGGCTGTGTGAACTGACTGTTCCGTGTTTTGTTTTTGTTATTTCCACACACACAGCCGCTGTTGTGAGAAGAAAAGTTGCGGGAACCGCAACGAGACGCCCTCAGACCCGGTCATCATTGACAGGTAAACAGCACCTGACACCCGCTGACACAGCCATAGTCATGTCAAACACCTTGTGTATGTTCACTTCACTCCCATTGTGTCCCAAACTGTCCCTCTCACATGCCTGGGATACCTCTTCCATGCACACAAACACTCACACAAGCATAAAGGTCTGAATGCACATGAACATTTACTCACTGCAAGGAACTTCCATACACACATCACACATCCTGTCCAACCGCTGCTTACTGTTGACACGGGGGAGGATAGAGGGTGCAGGACAGTGTGATAAAAAGCAAGAGGAGTGAGGGCGAGAGAGAGAGACAGAGAGAGAGAGAGAGCGAGAGAGAGAGAGAGAGAGAGAGAGAGAGAGAGAGAGAGAGAGAGAGAGAGAGAGAGAGTTTAGAGTGAGGGCAGAGACCCAAATCTGGGCTGTTCCTGTGATGAGATCTCACAAATCAGCCGTTGCTTTTATGGCCAGTAAAGACAGAGGCCCCAGTGAGAGAGGGAGGGTTAGACAGGGCAGAGGGAGGATAGGAGGGCCCAGGCGTAGTGTTTGTGTGTGTATGTGTGTGCATGCGTGCGTGCGTCCGTGCATCCGTGTGTGCGTGTATGGGGGAGTCTGCACTTTATGTGTGAATGTGTGTGTGTGTGTGTGTGCGTGTGTGTGTAAGTGTAAGTATAAGTGTAAGTGTGTATGTTTGATAGGTCACCCTCCAGGTCTGTGTCTCTGTGCCAGCTGCTTTTAACGGAGCGTACCCACCCTGTGAGTGTTTATGACACCGAGGCATGCGTCTGCGCTAGTTAGCATCTCTGCAATATACCTGTCAATGCTAATGTGAGCGTCTGGGTTTGGTAGAGCCTGCACTAACATATGCAGAAATATATCTGTCTATTCATCAGTCTGCCTCCAATGTCTGTCTGTCTACCTTTCTTTCGGTCAGCGCATCCTAATAGCCACCTGTGACCATCCTCCCCCCAGCACTTGACATTGCATGAAAAGGGAATCAAAATGTGTCCGAATGATGAACAGTTAGGGTCTAACACATCATATGAGAGCTAACATGTAGTTGATGTCATCTTCTGACAGCCAGTTATCAGGCTTTAGAGGAGATGACTGTTCCCTTAATTGCCTTGTGTGATGGCATCCAGGGATTTGGGAAGTCACACTGTGTCGGTCTGGCATTAACCACTGTGATAAATGCTCATAAGCAAACCTGATGGAGAATAGTTTCTCTGTGATGTCATCACTCCAACCTTCATCGCCTCATCCCTCCCCCCACTCCCCGCACAAAACACACTCACTTCATATGTCAATGAGTTTTCTCGTCAATGAGTTTTCTCTCTCTCTCTCTCTCTCTCTCTCTCTCTCTCTCTCTCTCTCTCTCTCTCTCTCTCTCTCTCTCTCTCTCTCTCTCGCACACTCTCTCTCACACACTCTCTCTCTCTCTTTCTTTCTCTCCCTCTCCTCTGTTCGAGCTGGCTGGCTGTTGACAGTGTGTCTCAGAGGATCTCTGCTGAAGATAGTTTTCATATAATGGAAAAATTGGGCTGTTGTCTTTCTGGATTTTTCCCAGAATCTCCAGGAGCAGCTGTGTTTCTCGTTTACGCACATTACTTTCCCAATGACTCCCCTCCTCTTCCTCTGTCTTCCATAGCTAAACCTTTCCAAAGATTGTTCAGAAGTAGTGTGGGGGGGCTTGTGAAGTGGGGGATCTATATCCCTGTGTGAGTCCGTGCAGACTGATGCTGGTGCTGTGAGGATTGATTTAAATGGGATCGTTGACCTACTGTACCCTCTAATCACGTTGGGTATACCCCAGCCTGATAGGGGCTTTTCCCTCTTGACAGGCCAATGGAATCCGCTCCTGGGGGAACAGCCTATTAGCAACTATGTAATTTGCGATAAGCTCGTGGAATTTGCTGCAGTGTTGCACTGTGTCCTTGCAGAAATCCCAACTTTACTTTGGGGGATTTGTGAGGGTGTGTGTGTGTGTGTGTGCGGGTGGGTGGGTGTGTGTGTGTTTGTGTTTTTGTGTGTAGGTGTGTGTGTGTGTGTGTGTGTGTGTGTGTGGGTGGGTGTGTGTGTGGGTGTGGGTGTGGTGTGTGGGTGGTTGGGTGGGAGGGTGGGTGGGTGTGTGTGTGTTTGTGTTTTTGTATGTAGGTGTGTGTGTGGGTGGGTGTTTTTGTTTGTGTATGTGTGTGTGTGTGTGTGTATACGTACAAAGACATTGACATTGTTTTTGTATACAGTACATGAATAAATGTTTGTGTGCATCGGTGCATGGGTGTTTATTTACGTATGTATATGGATGGATGTGCAATTGTGTGTCTGTGACCCCTAGCCTGACCTTTTCCCCCCATCATTGCTTGGGGCCTAAATTATTCATGTGTGTGTGTGTGGTGGGGGAGCGGTCTGTTTCTGTGGCTGCAGTAATCAGCCTCCTGCTCCCAGCCCCAACACCTGTTCTCCAATTAACATGCACCGCGCTGGGGCCCACCCGCTCCTACAGCCGCGCCATCTCTCTCTCTCTCTCTCTCTCTCTCTCTCTCTCTCTCTCTCTCTCTCTCATTCTTTCTCCATTTTTCTCCTTTCCTTTCTTTTGCCCCCCCTTTTTCTCTTTCTCTCTCTCTCTCTCTCTCTCTCTCTCTTTCTCCCGTTCTCTCTCCTTCTTTCTCTTCATTTCTCTCTCTCTCTTAATCTCTCCCCCCTCACTCTCTTTCTTCCTCTCTATCTTTTCTTGTCTCTCATACTCCTAACCATATTCTTACTTTCTCTCTAACCATATCTGTCTCTCACTAATTCAACCCTTATCTCTTTCTTCCTCTCCCTCATGCTCCCCATCCCTCTCTCTCCCCCTCCCTTTAGCCCGTCTAATTTTGCAATAATTAGGCGGTGTCATTAGGACACCTACCCAAGCACATGGGAGTTTGCAATTCCCCAAACGGCCCAAACCCCCTCTTTTCTAATCTCCTTTCCATATTGTTTCGGTCCTCACCCCCCCCCCCCCAATTCCCCCTCCTCCCTCTCCTGCTGCCGCACTCCCTCCTTCTCCCTAATCCTGATTTGAGTGAAAGGGGAGAGAAAAGATCACAGCTGATCCATAGGGAAGGGTGGCGGGATGGAGGGAGGGAGAGGGCAGGGGGGTTGGAGGTGGTGGCGGGGAAGTCAGGACTGGGAGATGACTCCTTAAGCTGCACTTCTGTCTCTGCCTGATTCAGGGGAAAACACTGACCAGCATCACATTGCTTGAAGTGACTACTGTTTGTTTTTCTCTCACTCTTTCACTGACTTTCTTACCTATTCATACTGTTGATGGGACTTCCTTGCTTGGAGGAGGTCACTTATCTTTGATTGATATACTGACTGATTGATGGATTGATTGATTGATTACTCTATGCCGCCCGTCTCAGATCTTCACTAATTATCCACACATGTGACTGTGGCATTTGAAGGCTTTGCTACTAAAAAGGGTTCACATTTAATTTTCACAGTATGTACTCGACAGTTGTGTACCTTGATATGTTCTGTTTTTAGTATTTAGTAGGCCATGCAGTACAGCTGTTGCATTGTCTGATCTGAAGTTATTTTCTCCTAGCTGACCAAACTGAACCTCTCTTTTGCTTATCTAAGGTGTTCTCCTCTGTCCATGCAGACAGGTCAGTTAACAGTGGCATTATTTGCACGGTGACCCCTGACCTTTAGAGAACTATATGAGTTCTGGCCCAGAGCTGGCCTCTGCATTTATTAGAGAACCATGCTTTACAATGGAGACAGGCAGATGTTTGTATTAGTGTTTGGAGGAATGAGGAATCTGCAAGGGTGGAAGGGGGTAGGGTTTCAGTGTAAGAGCCAGGTTTTATATTTGGCTAGAAGGTTCGGATCAATACATAGTCATAAGGACAGCATTGGGAGATCCATTGTAAGGCCGGAAAACCAGGGTAAGAGGGGTGGATGTGTGTGTGTGTGTGTGTGTGGGGGGGGGGGGGGCAGGGGGGGTTGATCAATGGCAAGCACTATCTCACTAATTGATCGTGTTTTCAGGAGGGTTCTTTTTTAACAAGCCGACGCTCTTAGAAAAGAGGAATAATCAATGGGAATTTTCCAACATTGTCAATATCGCTTTTTCCCTGCCCCCCTTCAACATGACAAGCTCTTTGACAATGCAAGGGAGCGAAATATGCATTGAACCTTCGGTTTCTGTCAACTAAAACATACCATATGCTTTTCTGCAAGTTATTTTCTCCGTTATTAGACCAGTGCTATCCTTTTCTGTGTTTAGCAATGATGCTTATTGTAAGCTCCACTTATGAACTGCGATCAAGGTCTCCTTACGATGGCTTGACTTCAGAACTGAAGAGGAATGCATTGCTTGTAATCTTGTTCAATTGTATTGTTGAATGTAGATTTGTCCATGCTGTGTTGTCTTCTACATTCACTTTTGGATATCAATGTCCTCTAAATAGTTGTAACTTCCACAACTTCTCTCCAATGGGTCAATTTCTAATGTCTTCATGTGAATGAGTATTATGAGTCAATGTTTTCACATGCTGTTTGTGTGGATGGATCCATAGACCGCACTGGTTTTCCCTGTGAGAACATGTCTGTGAACCAGCACACCCATGGCAGAGTAAAGCCTCATATCAGTGTCTGTCCGTTGGTGCTGTAAAACTATAGGCATCTTTATGAGACTTCACGGATTTAGTCTGTCTGGACAGTTTAACAATAAACCATTCAGATATCATTTGTTAATTTGTATCTGAATGCCCTGCCTCAACAACCATCTCTCTAAGGGACACTTTGCCCATCTGTCTACATTTTATTGTCAGTCTGTCTGCCTGGGTGTCTGTCCTTCTCTCTTTCTCTCTCTCTCTCTCGCCCTATAAATCAGTGTAGTATTTTGTAGATGTTTGGAACACACAGGGAAGTAGCATTGTAGGGTTTTATTGTGGTATCAGTGTATCTCTGTGCAGGTCTTGTCTAGTATGTCTGTATCGTACTCCCTGTGTGAGCTTGTTAGCCTCACTATGTACTTCTAATGGAGGGGAACGCTCCCCTCTCCAACTGAATCCCCAGGAACATATTAGGAGCACAGCTTTTTGGAAAAGAACATTATACTATTGGCCCAAAAAATTTGAACAGCAACCATTTTTTTTTTGATGTCAGGGGTCAAATTCCTCCCCTTTCCCAGATGCATACTCAGTAGCAGCCAAACTGGCTTGTTGCGTCACCATCGTTATGTACTCTTGAAGGGTTCAACATTTAGAAGAAAACAATGTTCGTTTTGGGAGTTGTCTGTAACCTCTTTACCTGCGGAGGCTTCAGTGGGATTTCATGGCCACTGGCAACAGTGAATGTCAGGGGAACCGCCCCACGAGGGTCTTGTTAATGGTCATGCTGTGCCCCCCCACCATCACGTCCTGTGTGGATCCCCCTTCTGCTATGGTGGCTTGGAGACCCATTTTAAAGAGTCAGAGCTTGTCCCATAGGAGTCCTGAGTGGGGCTGGGGGCTGTCTGAATTACACAGATCAATGCCATGACAAACCATCCATACAGGCTCATCCCACTACCTCTACTGTAAGCGTGCCCTGTCTTCTAGCCAAACATTAACAGCACCCACAGGAACACACAGAGCCAGCTAAGCAGAATCTACCTATGCTGATCTTGTACAATTTCCAAAATGTTACGGGTCTTTACAGTAAGTCTTGGTAATCAGTTGAGACTTGAGTGTGGTTAACCGAAGTGGCCATGATGCATTATACTGTACATACAAGCACACACACATGCTTAAGCCTTTAAACTATCTTAAATGTACAGTGCGCACACACACACACACACACACACACACACACACACACACACACACTCGTCCCTTCACTCCCCTGTCACAGGCTTCTCCCTGGTGGCTGGTAGTGGCCAGTCCCTCCAGACCCCCTGTCAGGGAGCCCCTCAGGCAGGCAGGGGGACATGCAGGGAGTGAAGACAGGGCCCAGAGGCTCCGCTGCACACAGATCCAGTCCCACACAGCACACTGGCTGTACCACTGTGAGCAGCTGGCACCGGAGTGGGGGACATCTCCTCCCTGGAGGCTAAGAGAGGGGGAGAATGACACAAAGACAGACAGAGGAAGAGGGTGCAGTGTCTAGCATATCAAATACTAACTGACAGGTCCTGCTTGGAAGAAATAGGCTCTAAAACTCTACTCAGTCAGGGTGGTAAAGAATCTGAGTCAGAGGACAGAGAGTCAGAG
>NC_137690.1:22809699-22852199 GCF_963989245.1 Nansenia antarctica
AGTGTTACAGTAAGATGAGCATTGTAATAGTTCTCTATTGGTAAGTATAAAACCTGTTCATGCACAGTGGATGCTCAGAATGTCTCAATGTGACAGTTATGAGAATGTATTTTGAATCCTCATCCCACAGGACACACAAAGCATGCTGGGAGAGGTCAGGACACTGATGGGAGGTCTATTCCCTATCCTGGTTGTACATTCATGCTCTCCTTCCCCAGACTGTGTGTGAATATCTGTATGTCAGTCTGTCCAGAGATGCATATGCCTAGTTGCTTAACACTCACTATATCCATCCTTTGTTATTTTATCAAGTGTGGAATATTGAAACATAAAATTCGACAATTAAAACAAACATTTTAAGCCCGAGGACATACACAAGGAAAAGGTCCACTTTCACTCTGGTGGAGTGGTTAATTAGGGCCCAGTCTCCTCGTGCCCCCTCACCCCTCACCCCTCTCACCTCACAGCTCCAGATTTTGTGGTGGCAAGCCTGATGGTTTTACAGCATTACCAAGCTCTATAAATCAGTACTAGTGGTTTCAGTGTTTGGCTTTGACACAGTTCTCAAGTTAAGAGACGGGGGTGGGCTGGTGCTGTGGCTGGGGCCGGGGCCACAGGGGTGAGGCTGCGCTGGGATGGAATGGGGAAGAGGCCATGAGGGCGCATCCAATCCAGCGGTCAAACTTTAAAAGGAGTCCTCATTGCTCCCCATGCTCTGTTTCAGTCTGTATGGCACATCTCCAAAGAATCTGCAGGCTATTTCTGATACCACTGGCCGATCTGTGAGTATTTCCTTTCCACCATTGATCTGGTGTGTCCATCTCAACCCCTCAATCAGTGATCACATCTGTCAGCATGTGTGTGAGGATTGGTATGTCTTGTCACTCGGCCCATAGAGACTTTTAATCCCTGGATCATAAAAGGCGTCAATGAGAGACTAGCTCTCAGGACACAGGTTGTAGATTATGAAAGGGTGGGACTGGAAAAAGTGGGGTTGATGGAATAAATTGATGGAATAAGTTGATGGAATAAAAAACGACTACTTACAAATACAAGACAGTTGTAGGAGAAGGAAGAGAGAGAAAGAAGGTGAGATGTGAGTGGAAGTTTTTTAAGGAAAGGTGAATGAAGTCAAACAAGTAGTATAATTTCTGTATGTTTTAGGAGGGGGGGGGGCTGGTTGGGAGACTGGTGTGAAAGGTCCTGCGGTGGTATGCGACAGAGGGGGTATCAGTTCGTGGAGGGTTTTCTGTGCCCCATTAGCAGTGTCAAAGGTCATGTGCCCCGGGTGTTAACCCTGGTGACCAGTCTAGCTTCCAGTCTGCCAGGGGACCCTGGGATCCAGGGGTATTTATTACCTCCCCCCAAAACCCCCCTCCTCAGAATCCCCCAACTCTCCCCACAGAGGAAAACAAAACACCCCTTTTCCTCCCCCATCCCTTACCACAACCCACTCTCTGTACTAATTGGATGCATATCCATACATTGATGCATGAAGGCCCATCTGTAGATTATGTGCTTTGGCGTGAAATATTCTTAGGTCACCTCTAGCTTATCCAAATCTCAGCCAATAGCCAGGAGCTGTGGAACTTAGCTGACCCAAAACATACATGTTTTGTGCATACATTGCAAATTGTGTTTTCATAATAGGATCTAGAATAGTGGTGAGTGTGAGTAATAGTGTGCATCTGTTTGTTCCAGTGTGTGTGCATATGAGTGTGTGTCTGTGTGTGAGTTATTGTTCTCAGTGCGTGAGTGTGGCAGAGGAAGGTCCTCAGCATGTCAGTATGTTTTAATGCCTCACATCTGGTTTCCTAATTTTCCTCCCCTAACCCCCCCACCATGTCAGGACACTGTTTTGTTTTTCCAGGGTGGGGGGCGATGGGGGGGATGTCTGATGAGTGATGGCCCTGAATACAGGACGTCAACATCCCCCCCTGTCTCTCTCTCTCTTTCTCTCTCTCTTTCTGTCCCCCTCCTTCCCTCCCTCTCTTTTTCTATTTCTCTCTCTCTCTTAGTACAGGGCTAAGGAAGACCATGCTCTTGATCTGTCACTCCATCACTATCTTCTCTCTCTCTCTCTCACTCTCTCTCTCACTCTCTCTCTCTCTCCGTTATTGGCTTATAATTGTGTCATCATTAAGGCAGCTGTCCAGAACCTGGGGGCCAGCCTTGCATGAGATGGGCTGATGTCCCACAGGAAGAGAGAACTGGAGAATGTACAGTAGTGTAGTTGTGTGATATCTATGCATCATAGAAGATCAATTGACACTGATAAACCATTGTGTCCAATAAGCACAGAGAGTGATGTCTGTTATGTCTCTGGGAAACAGCCATATATGTCAATAGTCATTAGGGTTGATGAATGCCTATGAAAGTTCTTGTTAGAGGTTCCTGCGCTGCTCATGTGCTTGCACTGATGATTAAGGCCATGTGTATAGCTTAGCTAAACGCGACTATGTGTAACAGATGCCTCTGAAAGTGCTGGGGCTCAGAGTGGTGTGAAACAGAGGGTCAGTGCATGGGGTGGAAATAGAAGAAAGAAAGAATTACAGAACTGTGTCTGTAACTTTGTTGTTCTTGCAGTGACATGACTCGCAGTCTACCTTTTTGAACTAGTTTTTAGTTAAGCAAGTTGTCACCATGCGGATTGCTCCCCTCATGCTGTGAGGCATGTGTTTAGTCTTGGGAACTGAAGCAGATGCAGACAAAGGGGATTTGAAGTCCTTGACAGAGATACAGAGGGGGGGAAAGACAGACTCCCTGTGGAGCCAGTGTGGAAATTGATCCCAAGGCTTAAGACTTGGGCCTACCTTTTGTTTGTGTTTCCTAATAAGTGTCTCTGTGGAGGGTGGGAGTTACCAGTTGCGGAGGTTATAGCTTCATTGATTTACATTAATGATGACAACTGCGGACTACTGTAGGTGTTTTATAAAACTCTCAACTGTCATTCTTAATGGTTACCACAATTACGCAGAAAAGTGTGTTTCCGTTGGTTTTAATGTAGCCTTGTGTACGTCTGCTTAGAGAAGAGAAATAGATCCTTTTATTGAATGGAATAAAAAAATAAAAAAAATAGATATGAACTCCAGTGACGGCTCTATTCATGGTTGCATGGAGTGTATAAAAGGCAGAGATGCAAAAACATACCTTTTTTATCAAGCTTGTTTGAATGCGGACCTTCCACCCCTCCCACAACTTCCCTCTGACATCAAGACCACCTCAAATCCTGTACTCTTCATCTCATCTCTCGCCTGTGGGTGGGGAGGTGTGTGGGTGTATTACATTACCAAAACAAAAACAAACAACAGCGATATTAAACTTTTGCGACCACAATAGAGGAGGGGGAAAAAACAGAGGGTCCTCGACTTCTTATTAATTATGCAAGATTAGTCTAATTATAATTCAGCAAATGAATGTGTGGCAGAAGGTGCGAGGCGACGGGGCTGGGAGATTTGCATGTTAAGTGGGCAGGGGGAAGCGGCTAATGCATGCTAATGTATGCACCAACGTCTCGCTTTAATTTCAGCATTTGCAGCTGTGTGCGTCCGAACTGAGGGGGGTGAAAAGTTGACTGAATGGGTTTTGGGGGGGACAAAGGTGGGGGTGGAGGGGTGTGCAGAAGTGTGTGCGTGTGTGTGTGTGTGTATGTGTGTATGGTATTACACACGCAGTAAGGGAATGATGAGTTTAAGTCAGAGAGCAAGAACAGGTACGCAAGGAGAGCTAGTTCATTCTGAGCCCAGTGAGGAATGTGGAACATCTACTCCCAGCGAGGGTTGAAGATCCATGTTCACTATGTCTTTGAGTTCTAAAACATCCCCGTAGTTCTCTAGTGTGACTCAGTGGAGTGAGCGGTCATTGCTGGTTGGGTGAACTTGAAGTGGCCAGAGAGCAGGTGGCAGGGAGAGGCGTGTGTCTGAGACAGACCAGGGCCATGGCCACGCTCACTTACCCCAACAATGGAACCTTGACCATAATGTTGTCATAAATTAGTCTACTGGGGATCTTTATGGGGGGTTCCTACATGAACATCAGCCAGATTAATTGAATGTTTCCCATCATACCAAGATGAAGATGGCATACTGTACAACCCTACTGTACAACAAGTTCTCTTCTGTAAAAAGTGAATGAAAGCAGAACATGTTTCAAAACAGTATGAGCGTGAGTTACTGTACTGTTTAGAGAAAGGGCTGTGAGGCAGGGAGGGAGGAAGAAGGAGAGACTTAGGGATTGGGTTAGAAGGAGGAAATGGTTGGAGGGAGGGAGAGGCAATGTTCCCCTTTTGCACACATCCACCCGGAGCCCAACTGCAGTGGAGCTGTGAGGTTGGAGGTCCTGATAAATCATAATCACCCTCCGCCAACAACAATATTGATTGTCCTCCACTGAAATAGCCCAAATCAAGAAATATTGGACACTGTTTTGGAACCAAGCGCTTGTTCTGAGCCAGGTCCTGTTCACAAGGGAAGAAGGGAGGGAGTGATGGAAGAAGAGAGAGGAGAGGCTGAGAGAGTGAAGGAAATATGACAATTTAATGGGAGGGTCCTCGGCGGTGAGGCCAATATGAAGTCCCTCTCCAAACAAGGTCTCTCCATTAAGATGACTTACTGTGTATTTGCAGTGTGCACAATGTGGGTGGGATGGAATACTGTAGCTACCCAAGCGGCTCCAGCCACAGCCAATCATTCCATCCTGTCTCTTCCTCCTTGTTAGTGAATTCAACAACATTAACGGGTGTGTTATTAGAACTGTGAGGTCAGTCAGTGTCAATGGGCAACAAGCATCTGATCGTTGACCACATATTTGCCAGTTGTCCTGATCTCTGCACCACTCCCCATTTCAATCTGATTCTACATCTCCCCAGCCTATATCCTCTCAATTGGTTCATCCCCACTTCTCTCATTTCTCTCTGACCCCCCCCCCCCCCCCCCAATCTCTCTCTCTCTCTCTCTGATGGAATGTGTGTTCCTTGTGGTTGCTTTCTCTTTTCCCATCTCTGTCTTTCCTTCTTAGCGTGGGGACTTTGGGATTGCGGCAGAGCCGCGTTGCCATGGTAGCGGGCTGTGTTGCCGAACTGTGTACACCTGGGATTTGGAGTCTCTCTCCCTCCTCTCCCCAGCTTCATCTCACTTATTCCATCTCTCGCTCCCTTTCTCTTCTGCTCTCTGCTCTAGTGGAGGTGATCAGCAACCCTTTTCTCCCCTTCTTTACTCTCACTCACAGGTGCACACACATACAGACAAAAGACACAACCACAACAACACAAACATGTACATTCATGCACATATGCATTCTCTGCCCTGCCACTGCCTTCCTCTCTCTTTCCTCCTTTCACTCTCCCTTTCACTTTCCCCCACTGTTCCCATGTGGGGGGTTCAAATACAGCATTGCGGGATACCATGGTCCCCAGAGTCCCCCAGCATACATCACTGTCTCCTGTTCACTTTGAAACACAGCAGCAATTTTCACTGGACTGCATTTCAAATCCTCAACATTTGATTTAAAGTATAATAACATTGACTCTAATGCTAAACTAAACAGCTGTGATTAATGCTCAAGCAGTTATCACACAGCAGCATTAGCCACACACACACACACACACACACACACACACACACACACACACACACACACACACACACACACACACACACACACACACAGCCACACCCACACAATTGTTTTTTAAGTTTTGTTTTGTTTACTGAGTTGTTGATTTATGTGTGTCCTGTTATTTACCTCTGCAGGTTTTTCTTGAAGTTTTTCCTGAAGTGTAACCAGAATTGTCTGAAGACAGCCGGGAACCCAAGGGACATGAGAAGATTTCAGGTATGGAGAGTAGGACAGAGAGATATGTGTATGTGTATACGTGGCAGAGAGAGATGAGGAGGGAGACTGTGTGTGTACGTGCAAGCTGTTGAGAACAGCCATTTTATGGATGCCAGTATCTCAAATAAAATACATATAAAAACATGCCACTTTTTCTGCCCTCCACCTTAATAAATGGGCTATTTTTGTTGGCCAGTTCTGGCCAGGTAGGCTTGAGACCACATTTCCTCATACCATAGTGAGCCATTGGTCAGACATTTCCAAAGGAAGGAATTGAAGGGAAAGTTAAAGGTGAAAGTTAAAAATCAATAGAAAAACAGAGAGAGAGAGAAAGATATGGAAAGATGGAGAGAAAGGAAAGAAGGTAGTGGAGTGGGAGAGACAAGGGGGGAGGCGGGCAGGAAATAGGCTGAGGTGTTTCAGGAAGTTGTCAAGAATTGAGTGATTGGCTCCAGATGGAGTAGGTCATGCTCCGTGACCCAGGAAGTGGTCACAGGGGACACTCCCGCTTCACTTCCTCTGCTGTCTTTCAGCACCGGAGCCCCTGTCTGGCATTTTCTCTCTCCCATCTACCCCTCTCCCCCTCTCCCCTCTCTTCCTCTCTCTCTTTCTCTCTCTCTCTCTCTCTCTCTCTCTCTCTCTCTCTCTCTCTCCCTCTCTCCCTCTCCCCCTGTCTTCCACTATGTTTGTTTTAACTCCTGCGCTGTGACACATGCTGAGAAATTATGAGCCGTTGGCTGCTCCAAGGTCCTCACCTCCAGGTTAGGAGGCGATCAGAGCTGGACAGGAGCCTGTTGCTGCTTGATCGATAATTTACAGTTATTTTCCCTCAGATTCTTCTCCTAGTCCACCACCTACAAGCACATCTGCTTTCGCTCCACCTCTCTCTTTCCCCTCCTCTGTCTCTCTCTGCACCTTTACTCTTGCTCTCTATGTTTTGGTTGTGGTTTTATCTTAGTTTGCGCTCAGTTTAGTATTTCACCACTTGGAAGATCGGCCAATATTTGTCATTAGAAATGTGGACACTCCTAAACACTCAGGGAACACTCATAAACACTCATAGATAATCAAATGGATTCTGGGGAAAGCACACAGGAACACACACATATTTTGCATGCACGTCCTCTATGCCGAACAGATGTATTTCGTAGAGCGGCAGGCACACACACATGCTGCTCGCCAGAAATCAAATTAGGGCCACCATATATCACCCACTACTTTAACGCCCAGTAAAAATAGGAGATTCCATATGTTTGGTGTCAGTGAGGGATTTTGGGGAAGACAGGGACTGCCCCGTGGACCACAACTCCAACCAGAGCCTCAGGAGGGAGGGGAGAGGATAGAGAACAGAGGGAGACATTGGGAGGAGAGAGGCCACAGAGAAGCACTGTGGTGAAGGGAGGGGAGTGGGGGTGTACAAATATGGTAAAGAGCCCAGGGTTGTCATATTACCCATTGAGAAATACTGCTGTCATGAATATGTTGAAATGGATTGTAGCGAAGGGAATTTGCAGTCCCACAAAAAGTCTTAGTCACTGATAAACTCATGATGGTGTCTCATTCTCTCAGGTTGTCCTGTCCAGCACTGTGTGTGTAGACGGCCACGTTTTAGCCGTATCCGACAACATGTTTGTTCACAACAACTCCAAACATGGCCGGAGGGCCCGCAGGCTGGAGCCAGGAGAGTCAGTGGAGAACGGCATGGAGTACGGTAAGACACCAACCACCAACAAACACAGAGATATGATACATCAGGAACCCATTCATACTGCTTCTTTCCACTTCATAGTCGCCCTCACTATTGCACAAGCCCACAAGCCCAGCCACAAGGTCTTGAGCTCTTGAGCTGACCCATCTGAAACTCTAAGCTCTAAGTTCCAGTAGTTAAAATGACTCTATTGTTTGTCTCTGCAGCCACCCCCTGCATCAAAGCCATCAGCCCCAGTGAGGGCTGGACCACAGGCGGGGCCATGGTCATCGTCATAGGAGAGAACTTCTTTGACGGGCTGCAGGTGGTGTTTGGCAGCATGCTGGTGTGGAGCGAGGTAGGGGATTAATACTTCTAGTAACTGTCTCTTTAAAAAATAACTCATTAATGATACTGTTAATGATTTGAAACATAAGGGGATATGTTGTAAAACCATCTGGCTTGTCTCATTATCAGAGTAATTTATGGGCTGCCGACTACATGTTGGAATAGTTTCATAATATACCAGATACTGTAGAAAAACAAAAATGAAGGTGTTTGGTGCTTACTCTCTGGCTTTCTCTCTCTCTCTCTCTCTTTCTCTCTCTCTCTCTCTCTTGTGCAGTTGATCACACCCCACGCCATTCGTGTACAGACGCCTCCTCGGCACATCCCCGGGGTCGTTGAGGTTACGCTGTCTTACAAATCAAAACAGTTCTGCAAGGGAGCGCCTGGCCGCTTCATCTACACAGGTGAACACACACCTCCTCACAACACAGCCGCAAAGCTACACACAAGCACAATACCTTCTCAGTTCCTGTCGCACTATAGCTTAGGACCAATAGTGTCTCACTCACAATTTACACCATCAACACTGGTATAACTGTACAGTACATGAGTGAATTAATCAAGGTTATTTGAGTTTAGGATGTTAGTGAAGTATGAGCTTGTGCTGATGTATCTGTGTGTGTGTGTGTGTGTGTGTGTTTATGTGTGTTTAGCTCTGAATGAGCCCACCATAGACTACGGTTTCCAGCGTCTTCAGAAGGTCATTCCCAGACACCCTGGTGATCCTGACAAACTGGCCAAGGTGAGTGACTCCTCGTTTATCATAACAACACAACTCTTTCTCTGTTAACACACACTTACACACACC
The DNA here is from genome assembly GCF_963989245.1 of Nansenia antarctica. Classification (NCBI taxonomy): domain Eukaryota; kingdom Metazoa; phylum Chordata; class Actinopteri; order Argentiniformes; family Microstomatidae; genus Nansenia; species Nansenia antarctica. The sequence goes on from NC_137690.1 coordinate 22,818,375, forward strand.
TACTTCTGTACACACACACACACACACACACACACACAAGCTAACACCAGAGGTTAATGCATTTTTCTCTTTCTGTGTGTAGGAGATGCTACTGAAGAGAGCAGCTGACCTGGTTGAGGCCTTGTATGGAAACCCACACAGCAACCAGGTAACCTGCCCTGTGAAGCTCTCCCATCACTCTATACTCACTATACTCTAATCAATAACCACTGCAAATATGTGCCCTTTTAGAATTAATATCACTCTGTATTGTCCCTCCTTTAGGACATGTTGCTGAAACGTGCAGCAGACATCGCTGAGGCCTTGTACAGTGTTCCCCGTCCCCACAGTCAGCTGCAGGCCCTGCCCAGCTCCCCAGCCCACGGCAGTGTCATGGGCCTGGGCTCCTACCCCTCCCAGCTGGGCGTGAGCATCGGAGAGCCAGGCCATAACAGCCAGGGTGAGGAGGACTGACACCACTAACCACTGGAGGTAGATATCACAGCCAGAAAAAAATCAGTCTTTAAACTCTCTGTATGTCTCTCTCTCTCTCCAGGTTACATTCGTAACTCCAGCAGTTTGTCCCCGCGGGGGTACCCCTCTGCCTCCACCCCTCAGCAGTCGGGTTATGGCGGTGGCGGGGGCATGAGTGGAGGTTACGGGGCAGTGCCCATGACTAGTCTTGGGGTGCCAGGCTCTCCTGGTTTCAGCAGTGCCTCCCCTAATGGTTCCCCTTATGGCAGTGAGTAACACTCTATTTCTTCTCTTGCTCAGTCCCTTGTTTTTGTGTGACCATTTAGTAACTGTACTTAAGAAGACTCAGAAGTGTCAGACAAGGTGAATAAGTGAATTATTGCTATTGTCTTTCTCTCTCTGTTCCACAGTAATGCCATCTAGCCCCACTATCCCGGGTTCGAGCTCCTCATCCTCCCTCTTGCCATTCTCCTCCTTCCCTTCCTCTGCCAAGCAGAAGAGCGCCTTCGCGCCCGTCCTCAGGCCCCAGGGTTCCCTCTCTCCTGCCTGCCCCAGCTCAGGGGGAAACAGCTTCAGAGGTACAGTAACTTTCCTCACAATCCAACTTCTCACACACTACTCAGACATGGCTAAGCAATATGTGACACAGTCTGGTGAATTAGGCCGCAACTCGGCAATTCTCTCTTAATTGATTTGAGGTGTACCAACATTCAAATATGCATATCTTCTTCAACTTCTTTCAGATTTCAATGTATGTCAATGTATCATTTGAAAGCTTACAATCCCTTTCATAATCTGTCAAAAAATGAAAAATGACCTCCCCCTACTTGGGGCCTTTTTTTTTTTACCAGATCCTGTCACATATGACAAGCTGTTTGATGATGAGTCACAGTAAGGTTTGCAACAAACCATTAATGATCCAACAGGTGATTGATCATTTGTTTTCTCTTCCCCTTTAGCAATGACTGGCCTGGTAGTGCCCCCGATGTAGCCACCAACAACCCCCTCCATGCCAGACCACTACCCCACCTACCCCTACTCCAGGCACTAAGAGGGCAGGGACAACGGAACACTGATTTCTCACCATAACTATATTGACTGATTCCCTGCTACTTTTTAGTACATTTTTATCATCTACATGGATGAAAGGGATGGGGTTAGAACCTCCAAAGACCAGCCATCCACTCCAGAAGCAGTGAGAAGATGGTCTCTTCATATACAGCAGCTCTAAAGACAAGCAAGCTCCTGAGGTGGTGTCAGAAGAGAGGGAGCCCTAGTGGGTGCTTTATGAGGTGTCTCTGCCTTGAGAGGATCGCAGCAGTCGACAGTGAGAATGCCTTCATACGCTTGAAAAGCACCCATATCCTCCCAGCCCCACTGCTTTATGCAGCACGTGGCTCCTCCAACATATACCCAAAACGGGTCAACCTCTTGGGGCTAAAAGCGAGCAGCATTGAGGATTTGTTGTAAGAGCACTGAACTCGGTGGATGATGGACACCTCTACTAATAATACTATTTGTTGAACCTCTATAAAGCAGGGTGATATTTGTCACTGTAAGGACACTGTCAAAGGCATGTAAATGTACATTGTCTGTGTGAAAGCCTGGGGTTTTTGTAGTAGACTTTTTGAAGGTGATTTACATTCCAGAATGACAGACTCTTTATTTTTTGTTCTGATCTGATCATGATTTTACAAGGTCATATTCTTTGTCCTCTGGGGTTGCTAATAAAGGAATTCATATATTGATTTATTTAAGAAAAAAACAAGCAATTTAACTTATTATTATAGTTAGTTTAGGGAATAATATAAACGTGTTTTATAAACGTGTTCCTTTTTGCAATTGTTATAAAAAAAAATATTACGTTACCTCTACATGTTACCTGCCATTATTCTTGTTTTTACTGAACTCAACCACAATGGATTACTCAAAACATGAAGTACACCATGAAAAGTGTATTTGAAATAATTAATTTGCCAATACTTTGACCTGGTTTCTCACATAACTAAATAGGACTGTTATGTGCCTGGCTAAATAAAGCAAATGGCCCTGATATTTTCTATAGAGGAAAATTAGTTATCATATATCGTTCTTCATTTCATTTGTATGCATGTTTTTTCAACATTGATTCCCTGATATTATTTCATTTCAAGTTGCAAATTTGAAAATGTAAGCTGAAGGTTATGATTTTATTGTTGATTAATTTATGTGTTCATCCCAATGCTCTGGTCGCTATGCAGTATATGAACTAAGAAGCACAAACTAAACACGTCGGGGAGATTTTGGGTGTACTGTAGTTCATAAACCCACGTAACAGTGTCCTTATGCACTGATTGTAACACAATATAAACATCATACTCAGGATTAGAAAACAAAAGATTACATCTTTTCAATCTTGTTTTTACTGGTTTTATTTATTTGAAAACACTTAGTAAATGCAAGGTCACAAGTTTTTTTTAAATGGTACAGAAATACATGAACATTGTCTGAATATGTGATTTGTATATCTTAAGGTGTAATTATATTTTGTCCTCCAAATAAAACTAAATAAAATCACAAAACAAATTCACTGTTGGTACTACTTAATTACTCAACTTTTGTGCACGTGTACCTGTGTATCTATTTGCATTTATGGAATGAATCATAGTGTAACAATGCAGAGATACCATATTCCAGGGTTGCTATGATCGATTAAAAACTCTCCACAGCAGTGTTATCTTACTATACCCGCTTGTGTAGACTGATACACTGCTTTGTATACATTGCTGATGAGCCACAGTATCTTAATAGTGGAGTGAGCGTTAAAGAGTGTGTACCGCATGTTAAGATAAACAACATAGCCCCCATGACTCTCCTCCACAGCATACCCCCTTTTCTCTGAGGAGCAAGCCTCTTGGGGCCCCACTAAGAACCACGTATGAGCCTCTCTCCAGCATGTGCCCTCTTTCTCTCCAATCTCTCTCTCCCTCTCTCTACACTGCCATTCTTTCTTTTATTCTTTGTTTCAACCCCCTTTTATCCCTTCTTTCTCTCCCTCCCTCTCTCAGTAATGGCTTCTCTCTGTTAATGTAATTAGCACTGGTATAGGAGGGCAGTTAATTACCTACTCTTTTTTGATCGGGTAATTAATGTTATGCCAGGAAACAGCAACTGTTTCATTAACACAGCGCTCAGAGCAGTGAGGGGGTGGGGCAGCAGGGAGTGTATGTCCACGAGTGCATCAATATGTTTGGGTTGTTCGTTGCACGTCTGAACATACATTACACACTCTGGGATAGTGTAAGAGAGGTAGTGACTTCAAAAGGCTGACACTCTCACTGAGTGGACCCTCCGTTGTCTTCCTCTCTTTTTTCTCTCTTCAACCCACTTACCAACTCTCTCTCTCTCTCTCTCTCTCTCTCTCTTACTCTCTCCCTCCCACCCTCTGTGGATGTGCTGCTAATTTGACACGTTAAAGTCAGCATTGTTGTCAGCACCTCAGCATTCATCCTACTGAGTGCTCCTTCTGCCCATTGGTGCAGGAGCCATATGCTCCTCTTCCACATGATTGTTGTGTTGTTGTTGTGTTGGCTGCTGCATCAGAGGCGCCATTTCACTGTCTTCTGATCACACATTAGATTAAGGAAGATGTTTACCACCTGCTGCCAAATACTTTGACAGATATGACACATCCCACTATCAATATTTCATCAAATGTGTCTTGTGTTTTTTAATGCCAGAATTATGATGATATAGAAATAAACTGATGATGTTACAATATAATGCATAAATATATAACAGAATCAAAAATAGAGAGAACAGAATACAAAATGCATCTGTCCCCTCCTTCTCTCAAGGGAAATGTTTGTGTTTATATACCCAATTAGCCCTCTGGCCACAGCATGGCCAGGCATTAGGCTGACATTAGCCCAGAGTGTGCGGACCGTGTGTGTGTGTGTGTGTGTGTGTGTGTGTGTGTGTGTGTGTGTGTGCGTGCGTGCGTGTGTTTGTGTGAGTGTGTGTGTGTGTGTGTGTGTGCATGTGTGTGTGTGTGTGTGTGTGTGTGTGTGATACAGTGCATATTTGGTCTCCTAGGCAGTCTGAGAGTTTTTTGGCAAACAGATTTGTAAATTAGCTCGACCCCACCCAATCACTCTCTTCAGCCAATCACACAATTCTGTATTGTTGTCCATTAGACCACTGAACCCCCTTTCCTTTTTCCAAAATGAACCCCTCACCCCCCAACCCCATTCCCTTGGGTGTCAGTAGAGTGGGGTGGCAGATGGGATAGACAGAGAGCTGCCCCATGAGACAACCCCCCGACAAAACACACACACACACACACACACACACACACACACACACACACACACACACTCCCCCCAAGCTTTAGACACAAACCTCATCTGTCTGCCCTCTGCTTTTGTTCACACTGCAAAAGTGTGCTCTGTGAACACTGATCTCTGCCCAGCCTCTCAATCTGTGTGTGTCGAGTGTAAGTGCATGTGTTGAGTAGCATAATACACTCAGTCATCATACTATGAAAATGTGTGTACCGTACATGCGTACAGTTCCATCGTCACATGATGATGCTGATGATGCCTGAGCTTGGCTACTGTGTGGAGCCGAGTGGCCCAGATGTTTCTGGGAGTAATAAAGAAGCTACACCTGACCTAAAACACACAGTTAATAATCAGTCAAGTTGTCTTAAAACTTTGAACCTAGGTTTTGTCTTTAGGTGCGTTATGTTTGATGCCATACCCCAAAGATAGGCGTATCATTTTGTTAATAGGCTACTCCAATTACAAACATTACAATCATTCACACATGTAACTTAAGCTATTTGGATGGACATACATACAGCTCTAAAGACTAAGCAATTTAATTATTATTTAGGGGTTTTAATGGTTTTGTTCATCCTGTGGGAGCCATTGGTGCCCTAATGTAGGGCTATAAATATATTCAACACATGTTAAACCAAGCTTTTATGAAAATATCACTTGTGTCTGTCGGTTTATGAAATTCGAACTCCCATCTAATATTGATAATAGCAGAGTTCAATCAGTAGGGATCTAATTTGGCCTAACTGCACGTATTGGCTGTTATTGCGTAAAGGTCTGAGGTGAGAAGGCCCTACACCAGTGATTAATTACGCCCACGCTGGATGACAGTGGTGGGATCTCTCAACGTGGTGCCTGCAACCGACACGGAGGGAAATCCACCCAGGCTAATTGACCCGGCTTCTGTAGGCCATCCATCACCCGTGGCCCAAGTGCCCCTGCAAGAAACACATTATTCAGGGGTAAGTTAGTTAACCAACTACCGCTCCACCTTTTCGGTAATGACATTAGCTCTACTCGTGTTCCTGGCCAGAATTGACAAACAATTTTATGTGGTGCCAATATTGTATCAAATATGCCATGGAAGATTTTTGAACGATATAATTACAGGAAGCATTTAGCCTCAAATTATCTATTGTTGAATAGGCTATAACCAGCATGCTAAACCGACTCCTGCATTTAGGCGTCGTGGTGGCGCCTCTGCCATTGAGTAAATGCCGCTGCTTGTTTGAGTTGAGTGTTCTTTGGGACAAGTGGTTGCAATTAGAAGACTAGAGCCTACTCTTGAGAGAGATGGCGCAGCGTCCTTTTCATTGTGATGTGACTGACGACAGGTCACCACCCACTGAAGTGCCATTGAGTGAATTGAATGGATCAAATTGTTCATGAGTGTATTTTAAAGGCCTAAATCAGCATATTATCATTAAAACAAATAGGCTACACATTTGTGATCTGGTTCACATGTACCATAGCATGAAGCAACCCTTCAGCTACACATTCATCCTGATATTGAGGAGTGTTATTGATCTGTTACTAATATCCTTCTGTAGGGGGACAGTTATAATATGGCACATGGGGATAGTTGCACTTTGAATTAGAAGAATGAGAATTAATCACTGTTTTAAGTTCAGATATACATTTATGGTTAAGACAATACTATGGTCTATATTCTTTTTAAAATATTTGTCTGTCTTTTACTGTTCTTTTTTGCTGTTTCCTTTCTTTGTGTAGTACCAGAGCAGCCCATCAGTGCTGTGTATGGTGTAGTGGTGTGTGGGTGAGGAGAACAGACAGGGAGAGTTGGAGGGGCCTGGGCCTGGGTCCTCTCCCCTGAACACCTGGTCAGGGCCCACATGTGCTTTCGCTTTGCTCCCCAGGAAATGGAGGGACAGCCAGCAAAGAGGGGAGAGGAGGGGAGAGACATATATTAGAGTCAGAGAGCCATGGGTAGATACTGGTGTGAGCAGGACAAATGATTTCTCATCCCCAAAGGGTGACTCAGTCATACCAGAATCTCTCCCAAAATAACCTCCCTTTTCTCTCCCACCAAGAAAGCTGGCTCAGAGTTTACAAAGGAGGAGCGAGTGCAGTTTGGCAGATACTTGATGAATGAGAAGATTTGTCACTGCCTGTGTGCTGTCTAATGTTTAGTAATAATGTCTGTGTGGTGTCTGTGCTGCGTGTGAACACACTGGAGGTTTGGACTGCACTAACTGTAGCTATGGGCAGCCAGGTTCTGGGCAAGAGGTGAAGAGTGTGGTGGCATGTAGATAATGTAAATATATACTATGCATTATTTTCTCAACCCCTCTAGTTGAACAGGCCTTGTGATGTAAAAGGGACTGTTACACATATTGAAAGTACAGCAGGAGTGCCTTAAGTTATCCTTACTGTGGATGGTAGCTCTACAGTGCCACCTGCTGGTAAAAGAACACACCTTTATTTTTTTAGGGCCCTAACCCTAACCTAATTATTTTATTGGTCTATTTGAAACAATTCTAGAGTGGAAATACAGCAATGATTCTGTTTTAGCTGTTGTTGTTGTTGTTGTTGTTGTTGACCTTGGTTTGTTGCGAACGCTGCTGCTCTGTTGTGTGTGTGTGTGTGTGTGTGTGTGTGTGTGTGTGTGTGTGTGTGCGTGTGTGTCGTGCATGCATGCGTGAATGCTGGTGCGTTTAGGTTTGTCACACCTCAGCTCAACCCCAAAGTCTGCACCTCTGTGTGGGGTAACATTCTGAAAGCCGACACAAACAACCAGCCCTCACCCAACAAGCATAAATATGCAGATGGATATCTAATGAAATAAATCCATTAATTACCAGAGCTGCTGGTATTTCTGCTTTTGCATTAATTACATAGTCATTACCATATCAATTAGAGAAATCAGAGATCATGTAATTAAGGTCTAACCAAGAGCACCTGCTGCCTCTGTGTGTTTTCTTGTATGTGTGTGTATGTCTGTGTGTGTGTGTGTGTGTGTGTGTGTGTGTGTGTGTGTGTGTGTGTGTGTGTGTGTCTGTGTGTGTGTGTGTGTGTGTGTGTGTGTGTGTGTGTGTGTGTCTGTGTGTCTGTGTGTTCCAGTCCTAATCTCATCCCAGGCCTTTGACAGGACTCTCCTTCATCAGTCTAATCTGTCAGAATTTAAAACATTTTGTTTTTGTTTTTCAGTGGGGTTGTAGTTTTGTAGGGGGCGGAGTAGGAAGCGTTGTCATGGCGATCCTATTGATTGGCAGGGACGCCTGATTAGAAAGGAGACAAGAGGGACAGTTGGAGAGAGAGACAGGTTGCTCATGCTATAGGACAGATTGGGATGTAGAGAGGACTCTTTGGGTGTCAGGTTGTATTTTGCGTGTTGCGGCTTGGGTAACACAATACAACAAATCCTCTGCATGATTCTTACTGGGTATCCAAGGTGTCCTGTTCAGCATTTTCTTGTAGCTTTCACATAATCTTTTCTAAGTTGTGTTTAAAATACCTTCAATAGGTCATGATGTACTCTATTTACCTTTTTTCCTTAAAGATTAAAGCGTGTTACGGTTAAAAAGTTCATCACAGTGCAAACTATTGTACTCACCAGAGAGGCAGTGATTGTGATTCCCATGTCCGGATATTAGAAATGACAGTTTAGTGGATATGGTGGTTGTGACCAGGTTGTGAAGAGTAAGGGATAATAAGGTTCCAGTGAGGCTGTGGGGACAGGAGACGTGAGGGTAGAGGGTAGCAGGGTAAAGGTGAGGGATTTAATATTTTGGGGGGAGAGGGAAGCTCAGAAAGAAAAACACACAGAGGAAAAGAGGCAGGGGAAGAGGGGAGGTGAGGAAAGGGAGGGAGGGTGTTTGGGGAATGGGGCTATGGGGCTCTGGGGGACATGTCTCAGCTGCACAGGGCCCCAAAATGGCACCAACCTCCGGCCTCCTCCCCTGTCTTTTCCTGTTCCACTTCCTCTGTTCTCTCTCTCTCTCTCTCTCTCTCTCTCTCTCTCTCTCTCTCTCTCTCTCTCTCTCTCTCTCTCTTTCTCTCTGGTTGGTCAGTAACTGTAACCCTCCATTGTGTCCTTCTTGTCCTCTACATGACTCCAGACACACACACACACACACACACACACACACACACACACACACACACACACACACACACACACACACACACACACCTGTAGTGGTGATGATACTGTGCCCTGACCGGACAACCTCCTAGGGCTTTTACATCCTCTCCCCTCCTCCCTGTGCAGCCCTGTTGTGCTTTGGGGTAGTAAATCCATCTCCCCTCCTTACCTAGCCCCTGTTCCCCCTCTGCCTCCCCCAGTCCTTATATCACTCTAACACCCCCTGTGAGAAGACCCCTGTGTGGACCATAGCAACTCTAACACAGGAGCTCCTCTACACTGCCAGGCAGCCATTCTCTGTACCAATGGAAGATACACTATGACTATGGAAACAACGTATTTTAGTGCGAAATAAGGGGGAGCTCGGGGAGCTATAGCTCCCCTAGTGGTGACATGAGCTCCCCTGGAAACATGGTTTGTGAAATTTTGGGGGAGCTCTAAAATATTGATATGATAGCCAAATAAATGCTATTTTGGTGATGGTTTTTCTCAAAGGTGTAAAATAAGGGGAAAAAATTATATAAAAATAATAATAAAAATATTTTTTTATGATTCATGATTTTACCGCGCTAGCCTAGAGCCGCTCGGAGCGTGGGGGCACTGTCTGAAGGCATCCACTACCCACTCACGAGCTTGTTTACTGCGTGCGTTTAAAAACTGTCACCTGCACGCCATTGTTGATGACAGTGAAAAGAAGAAGAAAAGATGTCGAAAAGAAGAAAGCAGCAACTCACCTTGGGCGATTTCTATCCAAATAAGTCTAAACAAAATGATGAAGAGGAAAATCCATCTGTAGCTGGTGGTGACAGCTAACGTTAACGTTACTGTGGGGGCTGAAGAGACACAACAAGACAAGCCAAGAGAAGAAGCTAACGTGGAAACTAATGTTAGGAAGACAACAACAAAAGAGGTCGGAGGAGATGAGGAAGAGGATGATGATGATGATGATGATGATGATGATGCTGATGACCACCCGCCTGTTGCTGGAGATGGGGGGTGCGAAGATGCTGGGGTCCCTCTGGCTGGCTGGACCAGCGAACAGTGGAGTGACTGGACCAGACGTCTGGAATAGTTGCTTAGGCTGTACTCTATGCAGGGATGCCAAAAGCCTTCTCCTCACTGATAAAGTTGGAACGCACTTGTCAGAAGAGTGGATGAACGGGGACGTAACCAGTAATAGACAGAACAACTTGCGTAAGAAAATCTACAAGCACCGGGATAGTGTGGCGCACAAACGGGCAGTTGAACTGGCAGAAACAAGACAAAAAGAAATAATGCCAAACAGGATTCTCTGTATCAACGCAAAGTTGTTAGAGGAAACATCAATCGCGTTCAGATCCGCCTATATGGTAGCCAAGGAAAGGATGGCTTTTAAAAAAACTTCCACCCGTCATGCAGCTCCAAGAGATCAATGGGGCAAAGGTAGGCCCTGTACACAGATCCGATAAATCCTGTGCTGAGATTATTCACCACCTTACACACGAAATGTAAAATGTCTATTTATCTGTGGTTGCTTCTGTGTTAAGGTAAGACCCGCTTTTATAGACTTGGCTTCTGCTGTGTTGTAGGCCTATGGATTGCTGTGTTATAATGAGAAGGGCTATGTGCATGGTTGTGTTGTGTAGGGCAGTGTTTAGGCTTAGTATGTGGCGTTGCGTCGCCCTCGCATGATGTGCGGCTCCCCCGCACACCGTGATTTAATTCGCACACTAAGAGCAAATTATAAAGACATGTTACTGGGTTACGTTCTCATGTGTGATAACCTACAATGTTACTTTCCAGTCATTGCATGCCTCTTCACAATTTTCAACTATTCTATGGAATACCACAAGGTGGCAGGAGACAGCTCTCACAGCACCATTATTGCTGAAATCATAATTATTGCTTGGTCATCCTTTAACCCAACTGGCACTCATCCTTCCTTTTCCTGGGTCATTCATTGGTCAGCAACAGTAGTGTTGTGTGTTCTAATCTGGGAACAGAGAAGACAGCCATTGGTGCCAAAGGCTGTAACGTCTTTAATTTCTTTCTCTTTGTAAATTTTGAAAACTGCATAATCTCCAGATGCCTCTAATCTGTTACTGACGTTTCCTTGAGCGTATTTAGACAAAACAATTTCCCATCATAGTAATTTGTTAATGTCAAGCTGTGTCTTTTCCACTCAGTCACAATTCCCTTTGATTTAAGATTTCCCTCTGTTTTCTCTGTTTTTTCTTTTTTTTTCTTTACACATTTGAACACGTTTGATTCATTCTCAGACAGTGTCATCCGTGGAAAAGCACAATCCATTCATTCTGCCTCTATTTTAATTGACTTCCCTGCCTCCCATTTTGAACACCATCACGTGTTTCTAGTGAGATAAGGCATTTTCCTCCTCAGGTCCATTGAGTTAATCTAAGCACTTACTGTATCTCAAAGGAGTCATCTCTGACTGTGCCCTGGTCTAAGTTATTGAAACAACACTGTCACAGTGTCTCCGGTGCCACAGTTGTCAGGCTGCAGGGATGGATGCCAGTCTCCCGCAGGCCATGGTCATTCCCAGCTGGTGTGACCCAGTGATGGCCACTGCTGACCCTGTGGTTATGATAACACCCAGCAGCCGGCCTACATACACACACTCTGGGAGGTGGTCAGCACTTAACATAACCCACTAGTGTTAGTGACAGATCAGCTCCTCAGATGCGCTGGCAGCGTGCCTGGTCCATGTGAGAGTGTGGATATGAAACCCTGCCCTTGGTTTGTTACCTGCCATATGGCATTCCCAATCAGTGCCCTCTCTCTTGGTGCCAGGCCAGCCTTGACACACTCTCCAAGTCTCTGAGCTCTGTGGCTTCATGCTTCTGTCATCAAACGGCCAAATTAATGTCAGAGATGGATTTTTTATAAAGACGGCTAATGTCAGAGGGCCTGTATTGAGGCTAAATGTCTACTAGACACTAATTGGGGGTCCATGGAGTATATGAACACAGAAATGTGTGTCCTATATTTTGCTCTGCAAATCTGTGAAGAAGATTTCTCTTGAAGCTTAGGCAAACCGAGGAGAATCGGACACACTACACATTATATCAATAAATGACCTCCCCCTTGAGTGTGCTCAGTACAGTATTTGTGGCTGTCTGTGTTTTTATGTGTTATATGATATAGTGTATATATATGATGTGTTATATATATGATTCCTTATCAATAGTGTTTTGTATGTTGTTGTAAGACAAACATGTTGAAGGAGGTGTGTGAAGAGTGCTGGCTGGGCTGAGCGGTGCTATACCATAGCTGTGCTCTGGGACGGCTGTGTGGTGCAGTGCAGTGCTGAGCCACGTTGTGCTGGGCTCCTGCTCGATACACCATCTGATAACACTGCCAGAACTCTCCATAGGGGGCACCATGGGCCAGGGTATAGTCTTACAGTACATTTAAAACCGACTCCTGCTCCCACTGCAACATTTCCTGCCTCTACTCTTTAAATAATGTAATCTAGGGCTGTTAGATTACCGCTAGGCAAAGTAATACTTGTTTTTACCATTAGTACAGGTTTGCTGTGATAATGCAAATGGAGACATTGGCTCCACTCCTCAACCAATCCCTCCATAAGTTGCTCATATACTGGTTGGGTTGCTCTGTCAGAATCAATACTACCTCCTTCTGTCCCATTCTCTATTGCTGCCATACCTCTCACCACCACAAGAGGGGGCAGTGAATCTCTGGTACTCATGATGCTGATAGCCTTGAAAGTACATAATGTTATGCCAGGACGAGAGGGATGCTTGCTGCACATCTTTTGTGAACAACTATCTATTGCATGCAGTTCACAGGAAAGACAGGATCATGGCAATTTGATGTTTGATAAGTGGACTCAACTCAATGATGAGGCAGTCATTTCCTAATGGATTCATGCACTGTAGCGCAATGCAGTTAGGTTACACATTACACACGTCTTCTTGTTCCACAATCATATTTTTGCTGCTTGATAATGACTAATACAGTTTCCAAAATAACTCTGAAACACAAGTGCTGCAGGTGCAGAGGATGATACGGGCCTACAGTACAGTATTGACTTGTACTGTAGGCTGATGGAGCTCTGCCAGCATAACCACCAAGAGACTCTCTCTATAGGAATGTGGGATGGACTCAATACCAGCAGCATAACCAAACACACAACACTGGGATGTACAGTATGTTATCTGTGTATGGGATAAAATAATGTCACTAATGAGTGAAGCTAATTGATACACAGAGGGCTGTTTTTGTTTTGTCTGTCTGTCATTGGGCCACATTCTGACTTAATGAAGTGTTTGTTCCCTAAATTCTCTCCAGAACCCTTATGCCCACTTGATCCATCTTTGTTGAAGCGCATGACTAAATTAGATCAGTTAATGAGACTATCCCCCGAAGGCTATCTCTCTCTCTCTCTCTCTTCACCTGTGGAGTGAATGAATTACCATGTGGTTTCCGTCCCTATCAGGAAGTGAAGGCGGCCCTCTCTATCCAGGCCAGCTCATTGTCTCTGGCATTCTCTCAGCTGGAGGGGCATTAAAGCCATTCAGGACATGGCCTCACCAACCCCAGGCTCACAGGTCTGCTTCCTGTACCTTAATATTGGTGCACTTCTGGAGGGGAGCAAGCTTCAAGGGGAGCGGCTGGCAGGGGGTGGCTGTTGCGGGCGGCTCAGCAGGTAGAGCCGGCGTATAATGATCGCAAGGTCGGCGGTTCGATCCCCAGCTGGCCACGTGTCGACGTGTCCTTGGGCCTTGCATGGTAGCTTGCCGCCATTACTGTGTGAATGGGTGAATGAGAGGCCATTGTAAAGCGCTTTGGAATGAGGCACTATGTAAGTGCCGTCCATTAAAGCATGAGCAGCCCATCCCCCTGCACATCTGGCTGGGTCGTCATGGCATCATGGACACCAAAGCTGTACTCAAGCAGAGTCTTGGCTCTGTATTTCAGTTAGATGATTGACATCAGTGCCATTTGTTATAAGCACTCTCTCTCTCTCTCTCTCTCTCTCTCTCTCTCTCTCTCTCTCTCTCGCTCTCCCTTTCCTCTTTCTCTGTGGGTTAGTGCTGGCTGTGTGTGTGTGTGTATGTGTGTGTGTGTGTGTGTGTGTGTGTGTGTGTGTGTGTGTGTGTGGGCCTGTCCGGTTGAGGCCTGTGTTTTAAGAGGGTCACTGGAGCAGCTAATATGCTGGCGGGTGCTGGCCGTCACATTGAAGGAGGGCAGCCGCGTGTTTCTCTCTCCACCCAGGGCCACACAACCTGTCCTTCTCTACCTCAGGCAGCGACCAGAGAGACGAGGCCGCTGTTATGGAACCTGCCAGGTTTAATCCTGACTAACCCCTGAATAGATAGTACGACATTTACATTTTTGGCATTTAGCAGACGCCTTTACCCAAAGCGACTTACAAATACGATCAAATACATCTGTCTAAGTAAGCGAATCATCAATCCATCTGTCATCGCAAGAAGAGTAATCTCTGGCAGGGGCAGGGGCCATTGGCAGTCATAATGTTAGAAGAAGGAAGATTACAATTTTTGACAATGTTGCTTCTGTTTGTCAGGTTGTAATGGGTTGGTAAGCCCTCTCCTCCTCAGGGTCATATCACTTTAGTCTGGTGGTAGTGTTAAGATTCCACCATAAACCTGGTCCTCCATTAGCTCAGAGAAAACACAGCACTCAAGCCTGCTCTGGGTAGCCTTGTGAAAAAGGATCCTGTCCTGATTATAAAACCCTGCAGTAACTCAATGGATACTCATACCATGCTTCTCGTATACCTACGTATATGCTGCCTTGTTGGACGGTGAGGGTGTGACATCATGGTCGCGTGAATGAGAGTGACGCGTCACAGCAGCACTGCAGGCAGTAACACCAGTCTAGTTAATTCCGATTCTGCAGCAGCACAGTATAAGTTGTTATCAGATCATGGGATTGATGTTGTGCAGCAGCACTGTAAGCTGCTATCAGATCAGGGGATGCCGTTCAAGAGGAGGAGAAGGGGAGGAGAGGTGGAGAGGAGATACAGGTAGTGAATGAGGAAGGAATGTAATTGCACAACAGAAATGTTTCTATAATGCTATCTTTTTACACAAAATATCCTGTAATATCCTGTACACAAAGCCATTGTATTGAATGAATACAAAGCCAAATGAAGTGATGGATTTCATTTCATCCTCTCTAAGGTACAAATTGTGTGCACATTTGGTTCAATATCATTCATCATTCTGCTCATCATTCTGCAATCGTGCAAAAAACAAGCAATAGTTAGAGAGAGAGAGAGAGAGAGAGAGAGAGAGGTAGAGAAAGCTTTGCCTGCCAAAGGTCTATACACTTCCCCTTTATTGACCCCCACCTCCCCCACCTCCTCCATGTCTTCCTCTCTCTCTCCATGTCTGCTTGGTTATAGTGCATTGGCAGTTAATTGAGAAGAGACATAACAGACCATAATGTAGGTTTCTCTGTGTGTGTGTGTGTGTGTGTGTGTGTGTGTGTGTGTGCGTGCGTGTGTGTGTACCTACATGTGTGCGTGTGTGAGTGTTTTCATGTGATGAAGTGAGCCAAGGAGAGAGAGAGAGATGTTAAAGGATCTTTTTGCCTGCGTCAGCAGCATTGCAGGGGGAGGAGAGTGGGGGAGGGGGGAGGGGGGAGGGGGGGGGGGGGGGGGGGCTGGTGAAAGTGAGAGGAGAGAGAACGTTAGAGAAACAACCGTAGCAATACCAGTGAACAGGTGCAGCCTCCGTCAGTCCCTCTTTCTCACACAAAAAAACTAAAACACACGCACACACACACACACACACACACACACAAACACACACACACACACACACACACACACACACACACTAAGAAGCTGCTTTCTGCTGTTCTTATATTACCCCCCCTAGTGTAGCAGCATACCAAAGAGGGAGTGGGAACAAGATTGACCAAGAGAGAGGAAGGGAGGGAGAGAAAGAGGGGGATGAGGGGGAGGGGGAGTGTGAGAGAGAAGGAGAGAAACCAGAGCTGGAAGGTAGCAGGCTGGTGTTATTACTGCAGCCCAGAGAGTGATAGAAAAAAGTATATTACTGCTCACACAAACACTTGCACATTGTACACACAGGGATGTACACACACACTGCACCAGCCAGCTTGTATGGGTACCAATCCTATTCGCCGCAGCGCCTGAAGAGCAGGGAGAGAGGGAGAGCGAGAGGGAGAGAGGGAGGGGGGGAGCAGCAGCGAGAGAGGAAGAGGGAGGGAGCCGGACAGTCTGCAAGCGAGAGGCAGGTTTTACGTGCATGTTTAGATTTTTTTTCTTCTTCTTCTTTCTTCTCTAGTCTCTTGAGTGTGTGAGTGATACTCAGAATGGCCAGGGTGCTCACTGCTCCTCTGTAGCAGAGCCGCAGCGAGTGAGCACTCACCGCTCCATCCGCAGATGGACACAGCAGAGACTGAGGAAAGACATAAAAGGACAGGAAAGACAAGCCAAATGCAGTGAGAGAGAGAGAGAGAGAGAGAGAGAGAGAGAGAGAGAGAGAGAGAGAGAGAGAGAGAGAGAGTGAGAGAGAGGGAGAGGGAGATTTGACTTTGATTTAAAGCTGTTCAGGCTTGCCCTCCACCGACTATCACTCCATTCCTTTTTAATCTCCTCCTTTTCTTAGAGGGGGGTAGGAGTTGTTTCTCAGGACAGCAGAACAGCAGGGGAGAGACGCGAAAGAGAGTGAGAGGAAGAGAAAAGAAGAGAGGTAGAGAAGTCTGCATCACCTGTGTGGACAGCCTACATTCCTCTCTGTTCCCTTGCTGTGGTTCAGAGAGAGAGAGAGGGGGAACAGAAGAGCAGAGAGAGGGAGGGAGAGGGAGCGAAAACAATTTGACTGGTAAAGTGTGTGTGAGAGAGAGACGGAGGGAGAGAGTGTGAGAGAGAGAGAGAGAGAGAGAGAGAGAGAGAGAGAGAGAGAGAGAGAGAGAGAGAGAGAGAGAGAGAGAGAGAGAGCGGGAGCTGCGCTGCAGTAGCATCCAACAGCAGACGGCTAAGGACTGCCTCCCTGTGTGTTTGTGTCCGTGTGTGTCCGTGTGTGTGTGCGTGTGTGGTGTGTGTGTGTGTGTGTGTGTGTGTCTGCACTGCTGAATAGGAGGAGGAGGAGGCAGAGTGTGAGCACACTCTCTCAGACGCTGCAGGGCCGTACGGGAACACACACCGGTACCGTTAGCGTCCGCCAGGCGGCAGGCAGGACCCCCCAGCACTGCAGCCCCCCAACCCGTTCGGGACTTCTCCGCGCCGTGCGACCGACACCGGACAGCACCGGGCAGCACCATGGCACAAGCCGCCAAACATCTCCGCAAGAACAAGGATTTAGAAATCCAACTTGAGGCGGAACGCAAGGAGAAGGAGGAGGAGAAGGCCAAGAAGAGAAACCGCTCGCGGGATAAAAAGCGCAAGGTAAGGGGGCAGCTCACAGGGGGGTCAGGGTAGGGGGGGGGGGCTGGAGAGTGGGGCAGGAGGGAGAGAGATGCCCCCCTTCTTTCTCTCTCATGCTAAGCTTTGGTCAGGGGTGCTGGGGCACACATGGAAATACACTTCTGAGGCTGTGTTTCTACTGTGTGTGCACAGTTGCACTGACACACATGTACTGTGCATACAGACATGGGGACACTACGGTAAACCCACTGCATGCTCTCCTCCTGCTCCTCTACCTGCTTTACTGACTGTACTGGGGCAGAGCTGTCCTATCGATATATATATATCTGTATGATACTGTACATCGCTCTGTGTCTCTCTCTCTCTCTCTCTCTCTGTCTCTGTCTCTGCTCTTATTCTCTGTCTCTGTCCCACTCCTCTGTCTCTGTCTCTCTTCTCTCTCTCTCTCTCTCTGTCACTCTTCTCTCTCTCTCTCTGTCTCTGTCTCTCTCACTCTCTCTCTCTGTCTCTGTCTCTCTCACTCTCTCTCTCTGTCTCTGTCTCTCCTCTCTCTCTCTCTCTCTCTCTTTGTCTTCACACTGCGGTGTATTGTTTCAATGAGCGACATTTCACTGCCACACAGATAACTTACGGAGGCGATGTGAGACATGAGAGAGTCCGTTTGTGTGCGCCACTCTCTCTCTCTCTCTCTCTCTTTTCTCATTCTCCCCGCTTCCTCTTTTCATTGACATTCTACAGAGCTGAGGAATACCTGTAGGCTTGTGTCATACCGGGTGCGTCTGGCACCTGTGTGCCCTACCGTGGCACTGTAGCGCCGGTGGCTGTCGGATTAGTGACTCTCGCTGCTCTCAACTGTAAATCTCTGCTTCATCGATGACCGACCGACCAGTGTGGATTAGAAATCACCCTGTATATAAAAAAAATGCCTACTTTACTCTTCTAGTCTCATGGTCACCTCGTTTCATTCATGAAAAAGTATTCCCCAAAGCCAGTGTGTTTTGTGAAGTGTCTTAATAAGCCAGTTCTCGGTGTCCTGAACCTGACTCTGCAGCGGTCTGTGTGGAACAGGGCTGCTGTAAAGCGATCTCATGCTGATGCAGCAGAGACAGTGTGTTACGGACAGACACACGGACAGTGTTCCTCACCTACAGGAGGAGGCCCCCGGGAAGGGAGAGATGAGCCGATGGGGGAGGGAGAGAGGGATGTGGTGGGATGGGGGGGTGAGGGGTGAGGGGTGGGGGGGAGGGGTTTAGGGGGGGGAGAAAGAGAGTCAGCTATAAACACAAGGTTGGGAAAGAGAAAAAAACATTTCTAGAGTGAGGGAGAGTGAGAGATGGGAGGCATGGAGGGAGGGGTCGAACATGAGGGGCAGAGAGAGGATATGAGTCAGACCTACCTGGGACAGGTGTCTCTGCAAGGGTTGGCACACACTGATGGTGGGGGCGGGGGGGGCGGGGGGGGGGGGCTTGAGCTCTGTGGCTCTCATTCTGCTTTCTAGCTGTCCAATGATCAGACTTCTACTGTTCACTGTGGAGAGGCTTGTGTTGGTTTTGAGTTATTACTTATAGGTTCATGTTATCTGTCATTTTCCAGTTGGAAGAAGCCAGAATAGGTAGATAGTAAGGTGTTTTAATAGTTTAATATATTTGTAATATTGTCCTGTCCTCTCCTCTGTATCTTGCTACCCTTTTCCCGCGCTGCTTTTCAATCTACACTGGTTTCATTTTTTAAACCAAAACCACTAAGCAATACATACATTTCATAGTAAAGCTGACCAAAGTGCTTGTGTTCAACGATGCACTCTGTCTACAGTATGCTTCGTATGCATGTGTGTGTGTGTGTGTTTGTGTGAGCGTGCATGCGATGGTGCTTGTGTGTGTTTCTGCGGACGCCGGTGGTGGCGAGTCAGCCAGGAACACAGCATGGAGGGAGAGACCAGAGCAGGAGGGGGAAGGGACGGACGTTCTGGCTCAATGCTGATAATGCAGCCCAACTTTGATTGAAAGTGTATGGTTTCAGAGTATCCCATGTCACTTATGTAACGACCCTCCCAGCTTCCCCTTTCCGTTTTCAACGCCAGCTTAGAGGCTATCTTGGTTGCCGTGTCACTGGGGGGAACATTTTATTTGACTTTCTAAATGTTCCTTTTCTATCAGAGCTAGGACAATAGGGTTCAAACAGCAGTGTGGAATGTTCCTGCTCCCTAGCTGTGGGCCTGAGGCTCTGAAGCTCTGTGTGATACAGACAGCAGGGCGAAAACCCCACACCTACTAAACACCAGCGTTGGATAAGGGTGACAGTAAGACCACTGCTGGAGTACAGTCGGTTATTCAGAGGGTACCGTGTGGTCCTGATGTTCCCTCATGAGTTTGATGGCCTTCCATGGTTTTTTGTGAAGCAGTTCTCATCTCAGTGACTATGTGTATGACTTATATGTATGAGATATATTGATTGAAGGTCTCATGGTCATTCATACATGTATTGAGATATGGTTGCAGTCAGCATCATTAGACTGAGTTATAGATATTTTTCCTCATACAGAATTAGCTACTTGACACCTGTTTTTATGGATCAATCTGCTCCTCTTGTTTCTCTGGAGTGTCCCTGTCCTCACAGTGCTACCGTAGCAAGGTCAATCTTCTGTCACAGACCCGCATCTATCACTTTACAAATAAAGACACACTAACAAACAAACACACACACACACACACACACACACACACACACACATAGGTGGATGAGGGGTTCATTTTGGAAAAAGGAAAGGGGATCTGGCCTGAGCATAGATTACTTTTTCCTGCTAAGACTGATAGAGACTTACTTACTCAAATGTATTTGTTGTAAGTTGCTTTGGATAAAGGTGTCTGCTAAATGCCAAAAAATGTAAATGTCTAATCATGGACAACACTACAGGATTTTGTGCAACACACTTTAAAGACACACACACACACACACACACACACACACACACACACACACACGTTTTAACAACATTTGACAGTACAGAAGCTCTATTTACTGTTATGTAAGTTCCCTCTGTTTGTCACCATAGATACCCTGTCAACAGTATGGACATACAGTACCAAGGTGTTGAAGCCTATCTGGATCTCTATAATTCCCTCTATACTTGTCTTTGCTATCAGACAACAAAGGGTGAAAATGCTTGTGTCTTATATCAGTGTAATTGCTTATATTGTATGAGGCATTCTTGCGTTGCTCGCAAGGCAGTCACCGGACTGTGGATCTGTTGTCCTCATATCCCTTTTATTGATGAGTTGCCTCCTCTGGAAAAATGAGTGTTGTCACTATGAGGACAAAGCCCTATTGTTCCAGTGTACACCTACTTTCTCTTCTTTGTGTGTGAGTGTATATCCACATCTAACAGTCTTCTAGGTTGAATTGGTTTATTTGTGGAACTTGATGTTAAACCCTACTGAGATGTACAGTGCAGTAGCTGAGGTCAGCACTTTGCCTGGCTCATTATTCACTGTCTGAAATCCCAATTTTTCCCAGTAATGTTTATAGACAGTACTCAGAACAGTAAGCATGTGTCTTTTAACACAGAATAATTGTTATGACACGGGGGCGAGGGAGCTCAAGGACACGACACCGGAGGCAGAATATAGTGTTAGCCCCGTAGGGTATTTATTTACAGTGCAGGTGGGTGGAAACACAGATGATGAGTCCGGAGGTTTCAGCCTGGCGGGCTGGGGGTTTCAACCTGGCGGGATGGCGGTAGTGGTTGGCATAGGCTGTGGAGGAACAGGAAAGCAGGGTAAGTCTCCACGGTAGGCCAGTACACAAGATATTAACGAATCACGAGAATAGGCACAAGAGCAAAGTTCATAACCAATCGCAGAGGATACTTGCCAGGTCATTCTTAGGGAAGAACTGACGGTGATTGAAGGGAGTCCAGGGTAGATGTAGCCAGAGGGTTGATTGGGGAGTGGAGACAGGTGTGTGGGTTTGACTGTGGCTGGATAACCCTCCAATCACCGGGAACGAGCTTCACCTGCGGCGGAGAGCACGCTGTGCTCGAGTTGTGGGGGCGGGGGAGGGCGTGTGTGACGGCCCAGCCGTAACAGGACCCCCCCCCGAGGGGGAGCCTCCTGGCGACCGGCCCGGAGCCTCCGGGTGGGCCCGATAGAAGTCCCTGAGGAGGACCGGGGACATGATCTGGGACCGGGGAATCCAGCTCCGTTCCTCTGGGCCATATCCTTCCCAGTCCACCAGGTACTGGAAACCCCGGCCACAGCGACGAGCCCTGAGGAGCCTCCTTACCGCCCACTGGGGGTGGCCATCCACCAACTGAGGAGGGGGCGGTGCAGGGGCTGGTGGCATCAGGTCGCTGGCGACATGGGGCTTAACCCGGGAGACGTGGAACACCGGGTGGATCCGACGGAGGGAGTGAGGGAGGACCAGCCGGATGGCAGCGGGGTTGATGACCCGGTCGATGGCGTAGGGGCCGATGTACCTCGACGCCAACTTCCGGGAGGGGACATTGAGGGGGAGATCCGCCGTGGAGAGCCAGACCCTCTGGCCCACCTGGTACACCGGAGCTGGAGTGCGACGACGGTTGGCGCTTCGGGTAGTTCGGGCGGTGGCCCGAAGCAAGGCCGAGCGTACGGAGGTCCAGACCCGACGACAGCGAAGGAGGTGTGCCTGGACTGATGGTACCGACGCTTCGCCCTCCTGGGTAGAAAGCAGGGGTGGCTGGTACCCCAAGGAGCACTCGAAGGGGGACCGGCCGGTGGCTTCGTTCACCATGGCGTTCAGGGAGTACTCCACCCAGGGTAGGTCCTTGCTCCAGGAGGATGGATGGAGGGAGGACATGCAGCGGAGTGCCGACTCCAGGCTCTGGTTGGCTCTCTCCGCCTGCCCATTGGTCTGGGGATGGTAGCCGGAGGAGAGGCTGGTCGTGGCCCCAATCCCCGAACAGAAGGCCTGCCACACCTTGGATGTGAACTGGGGGCCACGGTCGGAAACCACATCCTGGGGAAGCCCGTAAAGCCGGAAGACGTGGGTGGTGAGTAGCTCCGCCGTCTCCGCCGAGGTCGGTAGCTTTGCCAGAGCTACCAACCGCACGGACTTGGAGAAGCGGTCCACGATGGTGAGGATGACCGTGTTGCCTAGGGACGGGGGAAGGCCGGTCACGAAGTCCATGGCGAGGTGGGACCACGGTCGACCGGGCACGGGTAGAGGCCGCAGCAGTCCTGAAGGCGGCCGGTGGGATGCCTTGCTGCGAGCGCAGGTAGGGCAGGCCGAGACGAACTCCCTGACGTTCGCGGCCATGGTGGACCACCAGAACCGCCGGCGCAGGAAGGACAGTGTGCGTAGGGCCCCAGGATGGCAGGCGAAGCGGCTGGCGTGGCCCCACTGCATCACCTTGGTTCTGACGGCGTCCGGGACGAAGAGACGGCCGGGGGACCCCGGTCGGGGATCTGGCTGGGTGCGCTGTGCAGCTCTGACCACCGCCTCGATCTCCAGGGTGACCACTCCAACGACCCGGGAGGATGGAACGATGGTGTCAGGAGTGGTGGGTTCCTCCTCTGCGGCATGGAGCCGAGAAAGGGAGTCAGCCTTGGCGTTCAGGGAGCCCGGACGGAACGTGAGGTGGAAGTTAAACCGCCCGAGGAACAGGGCCCAGCGTGCCTGACGGGAGTTCAACCGCCTGGCCGACTTGATGTAGGTTAGGTTCTTGTGGTCCGACCAGACGGTGAAGGGGTGCTCTGCGCCCTCCAGCCAGTGCCGCCACTCGTGGAACGCCTCCACCACCGCCAGCAGCTCGCGGTTCCCGATGTCGTAGTTGGCCTCGGCGGAGGTATAACGGCGGGAGTAGAAGGCGCAGGGGTGCACGGTCTGGTCCTCCGATCGTTGAGAGAGCACGCCACCGACGCCCGTGTCAGAGGCGTCCACTTCCACAATGAAGGGCCTAGAGGGGTCTGGGTTGATTAGGACCGGCGCCGAGGTGAAGAGCCTCTTCAGGTCACTGAAGGCAGCGCTGGCTGCTGGTGTCCACGTGAACTGGCGCAGGGGGGAGGTGAGGGCAGTGAGGGGGGCGGCTACCCGGCTGAAGTCCCGGATGAATCGCCGGTAGAAGTTGGCAAAGCCGAGAAATGACTGCAGCTGTTTCCGGGTGGTAGGTTGGCCCCACTCGACGACGGCCCGAGTCTTCTTGGGGTCAGGGCGAGTCAACCCACCCTCCACGATGAGCCCCAGGAATTCCACAGAGTGAGTGTGGAACGAGCACTTCTCAGCCTTAATAAAAAGGCGATTCTCCAGTAGGCGCTGGAGGACTAGGCGGACATGTTGGACATGCTCCTCAGGGTTCCTGGAGAATACTAGGATGTCATCCAGGTAGAGGACGACAAAGATGTCCAGCATGTCCCTGAGGACGTCGTTCATGAGGGCCTGAAAGACGGAGGGGGCGTTAGTGAGACCAAAGGGCATGACAAGGTACTCATAGTGGCCACGGGGGGTCTTGAACGCCGTCTTCCACTCGTCACCCTCACGAATCCGGACCAGATGGTAGGCGTTCCGGAGGTCCAGCTTAGTGAAGATGGTGGCCCCAAGGAGGGGCTCAAAGTTGGAGCTCATGAGGGGGAGAGGATAGGTGTTCCGGACGGTGATGGCATTGAGCTCACGGTAGTCAATGCATGGCCTGAGGGTTCCATCCTTCTTCTTCACGAAGAAAAACCCCGCTGCCACCGGGGAGTGTGATGGACGGATGAGCCCCTCAGCCAGACAGTCGGAGATGTAGGTGTCCATGGCTGCCTTCTCCGGGGGGGCAAGGTTGTAGAGGCGACTGACCGGAAGTTTGTTGCCAGGGCGGAGCTCGACGGCACAGTCGTAGGGCCGGTGAGGCGGCAGGGTGCGAGCACGCTCCTTGCTGAAGACCTCTCCGAGGTCGTGGTAGACCTCTGGGATGGAGGAGAGGTCAGGGGGAGCCGGAGGCGGTCGCAGAGGCGATGTGGGGGTATGGGCGGCACGGAGGCACCGGGCGTAGCATGCGGTACTCCAGCTCAGGATACGTCCCTCACCATAGCTGACATGGGGAATGTGGAGCTCGAGCCACGGTCGTCCCAGGATGAGCGGGGACTGGGGGGTCTTGAGGATGTAAAACCGGATCTCCTCCACATGGTTCCCCGAGACGGTCAAGGAGAGGGGTGTAGAGCGGTGGGTGAGAGGCCCCAGGCTGTGTCCGTCTAGGGCTGAGACGGAGAGGGGGGTCTCGAGGGCAACGAGGGGAACGGCAGCTGAGCGGGCCAGCTGGGCGTCCATAAAGTTCTCGTCTGCTCCCGAGTCAATAATGGCCTCGACCGTGAGGTTCTGCCCCTGCCAGGAGAGGGTGACAGAGAACCTGGCTGGGCTGGTGGTAGGTGGGGATTGAGAGAGACGGCTCACCCGGATTCCCCCTTCGGGTGAGCCTGCCCTTTTGATAGGGACGGGCAGGTGTCACGGAGGTGTCCCTTCTCTCCACAGTAGAGGCACAGGCCCTGGGCCCTTCTCCTCTCCTTCTCCGCCGTGGTGAGGCGGGCTCGACCAAGCTGCATCGGCTCCTCGCCAGTGCATGGGGTGTAGGTCGACTCCCGTGCGGAGGAGGGGTTGGCGGTGACGATAGGGTCCTGGGGGCGTGGCGAGCTGGTCTGGTAGCGCCCTCTCTCTCTCCGACGCTCCCGGGAGCGCTCGTCAACGTCGATGGCTAGGGCCACTAGTTCGTCCAGGGCGGCGGGTCTGTCCCGGACGAGCTCGTCCTTGATGGCCTCACTCAGCCCCTGGCGGAAAGCAGATCGCAGTGCCCTGTCATTCCACCCGCTTCCGGCTGCCAGGGTGCGAAACTCGGTAGAGTAGGCCGCCGCGGTCCGGTTCCCCTGGTGGAGTGACATCAGTCGCGCCCCGACCTCCTGTCCTGCAGTGGGGTGGTCGAAAACCCTCTTGAGCTCCGTGAGGAAGGTAGCGTAGTCACCGAACAGGTCAGGGCGGGCGCAGAGGGTGGCCTGGACCCAATTCAGGGCGTCGCCGGTGGTGAGGTTGGTGATGAACGCCACCCGGGCTGCCGGCGACCCGAATTGGCTGGGCTGATGGGAGAACACCAACTCGCACTGGAGGATGAAGCCTCGGAACTGGGCGAAGGCTCCGTCGAAGGGGCGGGGGCTGGCTAGGTGGGGCTCCCGTGGCTGTCCAGTAGGTGGTGCCGGTAGCTGGGCAGGGTCAGGGAGAGCAGGGGGGGGGGCAAAGGCTGCGAGCGCGGCCACCTGTGCTGTAAGCGCTTGGGTCGTAGAGATGAGGTGCTGCATCTGGGTGGCGCGGTGCTCCTGGTTAGCCTCCTGGGTTGTCAGGCGAGTGTTCAGGGCCTGGCACGCTGTAGCGGCCGCCTGGAGGAGGTGAGTGTGTTCCGCGAGGATCTGGATAGCCGTCGGGCCGGATCCAGGGGTGGGAGATGGTGTCCGGTCCTTCGTGTCGTCTGAGCCCAATTGCATGGTCAGTTCTTCTGTTATGACACGGGGGCGAGGGAGCTCAAGGACACGACACCGGAGGCAGAATATAGTGTTAGCCCCGTAGGGTATTTATTTACAGTGCAGGTGGGTGGAAACACAGATGATGAGTCCGGAGGTTTCAGCCTGGCGGGCTGGGGGTTTCAACCTGGCGGGATGGCGGTAGTGGTTGGCATAGGCTGTGGAGGAACAGGAAAGCAGGGTAAGTCTCCACGGTAGGCCAGTACACAAGATATTAACGAATCACGAGAATAGGCACAAGAGCAAAGTTCATAACCAATCGCAGAGGATACTTGCCAGGTCATTCTTAGGGAAGAACTGACGGTGATTGAAGGGAGTCCAGGGTAGATGTAGCCAGAGGGTTGATTGGGGAGTGGAGACAGGTGTGTGGGTTTGACTGTGGCTGGATAACCCTCCAATCACCGGGAACGAGCTTCACCTGCGGCGGAGAGCACGCTGTGCTCGAGTTGTGGGGGCGGGGGAGGGCGTGTGTGACGGCCCAGCCGTAACAATAATAGATAACAATGTTTAAGATATCTATATATGTGTCACTATATACCGGTTTAGAAAGGAGTGCACATATTCTTGATGTTGGGAATATTATAGCAGGACAAAAATCTAATATTACACATTCAAATATGCAATTAATGTCCCCTTAACTGGTTTAAAAACCCTGAGACCCATTAGGAGTAGGCCTTGGAGTGCTGCAGTTGGACAATTACAAAGTTACCCATAATGACCATTCAGGGACAAGATTACTCCAGATGCCTTCAGTGCCATGTGATTATTATTTAGTATCCCCAAGGTTTAACAAGAGTGTGTCTCAGCATGTTTTGATTAACCAGCTTGTCTGTGCAATGACACAGTACGTCCGTTTGTTAGTGCAATATGTATAACATATTAATATTGTGCGTGTTTTGTGTACAGCACATCAGTGTTTGTACTGTAGCAGTGAAGTAGGTATAGAATATTTTATATTACAATCTGTGTGTATTTGCATGCCCAAGAGGTCTGTGCTCTCCCCAGTAGTAGTAGAGGCAGTGTTGGTGGATGATGACTATGGTGCCACAGTAGTAGTAGTTTAGTAGTAGTATAGTAGTAGTAGTATATATTATTATTATTATTATTATTATTATTATTATTATTATTAGTAGTAGTAGTATAGTAGTAGTATAGTAGTAGTAGTAGTAGTAGTAGTAGTAGTATATATTAGTAGTAGTAGTAGTAGTAGTGGTATATTAGTAGTAGTAGTAGTAGTAGTAGTAGTAGTATATTAGTAGTAGTAGGATTTTAGTAGTAGTAGTAGTATAGTAGTAGTAGTATATTAGTAGTAGTAGTAGTAGTAGTAGTATAGTAGTAGTAGTAGTAGTAGTAGTAGTAGTAGTAGTAGTAGTAGTAGTAGTAGTAGTAGTAGTAGTAGTAGTAGTAGTAGTAGGCTAGTATCACTCATGCAGAGTAGAGATGACAGCATTGTATCAACAGTCCAGCAGTGCCTTCTCGTTAATGTGTCTCTCTTCACTCTGTTTCCATCTCTCTCCCTCTCTCTTCCTCTCTCTCTAAGCATGGATGTGTATCTCCGTAGTGTGTGTGTGTCTGTCTGTGTCTGTGTCGGTGTGGGTGTGGGTCTGGGTGTGGATGTGGGTGTGGGTGTGTGTGTGTGTGTGTGTGTGTGTGTGTGTGTGTGTGTGTGTGTGTGTCTGTGTCTGTGTCTGTGTGTGTGTGTGTGTGTGTGTGTGTGTGTATGTGCGCAAGTTTGGTGCAGTGGATTAAAGGTGCTGCAGTGAGCGGGAGTGACTAAGCTCATTAGAGCCAACCTGAGCACCTGCCCACAGCCCCCTGCCTGCCTGCCCGCCTGCTTGCAACCTCATTGGCTCATGAGCTGGAAGTGATCAATTTGGAGTTTAATGCTTTTAATGATTGTGTGTGAGCTGTGTATGCTGCTGGTGGCAGTCATACTGTGGTGAAGTGTCTTTTTTGGTTTGTTATTGTGCTACTCTAAGCTTAGACTCCCTGGTGTGTAGCTCTGTATCTCTACTGCTGGTCTCAATGGGTGATTCCTCCAACCTTTAGGGACACTATCAGTATGGACCTGTGGATGCTGAGAGCTCAGTGGCGATTTTAGCATCGCATTTCTGGAGGGGCAGTTTTGTATCACGTCACCATTACAAAACATAAAGGTAGTCTACGGTAGGCATATGCTATGGGCTGTGCTGTGAGTGCCAGGGAGCAGAAAGATTTCAAGACTGAATACACTTCATATACACTTAAGCGTTCGGCACAACACAAAATGCTACATTGAGGTTGCCTATACTGCAACAAAGTAAAAACATGTCACAGACTCGTGTCCTCAATAACTTGCATGCTTTATCAAAATACAAGGATGTGGCACATTGTTAACTTGTAGTAATTTTTTCTGAGTGGGGCAGTCCCACTCATATTTTATTGTGACAGAGACAGTAGAGATTTGACAGGAAGGATGGGTGAGAGAGAGAGGAGGGATGACATGCAGGACATGTCCGCGGCCGGAATCGAACCGGGAACCCTGCGGTTACGTGGTCAGAGCTTCGTCCGCTACGCCACCTAAGCCCCCCATGTCAAATAAACACCATCAGGTTATAACACACTACAAAAGCCACATTTACATTTAGGCTAGGATAATTTAATGGAGCTATATCTACAGCCCAAGCCCTGTCCAGGGTTCTGAAAGCAACAAGTAACACGTGTGCCCATCAAAGGCATTAGCCTACACATCAAATGTAGTCCTCCACTTTATATCACAGCCTGTATAACACGTTTAAAATGACTACAAAACCAAACCAATATTGTCTACAGTGAACGGCGCACTGTCCATTTGTCATACATTTGCCATACATGCCCTAACATACCTCACTTGAATAGGAAGGTAGTGTGGTGGTTCTTTGCGTGAGTAAACCTCTCGATGACTTTACTCTTGAAATCCATCTCTCCCTGGATCAATGGATTTTGAATGAAAAGCATGGAAGGGCGTTACTGGGGCGTTACGTTCAGTTACTGTTGTCCCATTGTGTTTCTTGCGAATGTTTTAAAACTCTTTTAACCAGCTGATGCCCAAATAGTCTCCACTCTCCACCAAAAAGTGTGCATGGGAAACAAACCACTGCATGTTTCGAGGTGCTATCAGTTAACCATCTGTTTTTGTCAAACCATTCGTGTTTGAACGTACGGGTCACTTTTGGCGCTTTTCCATTGACCAGACCGGTACGGCTCAGCACGGCACGCATTTGAAAAGTTCGGTATGGTACGGGTAGGATACGTTCTCCATTATACACAACAGACCAGGAACGAGCGGTGACAGTAGGAGGAGTTAAGTGTCATAAGAGCACTTCATTTTAATAAGTGCCGGTATACAGCTCAACGGGGGGGGGAAATGCGATAAGAATGATGTCAAAATGCAGCACTATCATGCACAGATCAGCCTTAAAACATGTAACGTTAGATATATAATGTTAGATAGGGAGCAATGTATTTCTACGGAAAGGCTGTGCTTGACGCTCCCATTGGACTGACGGCGGGGCTCACAATCTCTGCGTTTGTTATAGATATGAGTGCTCCGGTGTCTTGCTGGTAGTCAAATATATTTATTTATACAGCATATGGATGTTACGTGCCTGTTACTTGCCACTTTCAGTTCTAGTAGATCTAGTAGTTCTAGTAGATCGCGCAACCAGGGAAACGCCGACATGTGTTAATAAAGGGAGCAAGACGCGAATCTACCGGCATTTGGCTCATGAGTGAACAGCGAAAACGCCTGGTCAGCACAGCTTGGGATTCCATGGAAATTATAGGGAACTATGTGTGAAAGAGACTTAAATGTTGAAATAACAGTAATACCATGTTCATTGATAAAATGACATAAGGGATGAAAAGGGGGGATGGCAGTTTTAGAAGGGGGATGGTGAAGCGAGCTGGACTGAGGAACGGTCTAGCATAGGCACAGCACATCATCATAATAGCGATTTTTTTGTTATGCTTGTTGTAAATAAAAGTTCTATGATGCATTGAAATTACATTAAACTAAGATAATAAGATGGTTATCATAATTTTTCTAATCTTTATTAATAAGTTATTACAGAAACAGTAAGGGACATTTTCCGAGAGTGAAATCTGTTGTGGTATTTAAAAATGGCGGTTAGCGATAAAGTCTATGAACATGGGATGACGATGTTGACGATTACCATTGACCAATCAACGGTCTGCAGCGTCACACGTCACACACAGCCCCTCTCGAACTGGAACTAAAAACGGCACGGGTACTATGGCCCAGTACGGCTCGGTTGGCAGTGGAGAAAGCAAAACAAACCGGGATCACACGGCCCGGCACAGTACGGCACGGTAGTGGAAAAGCGCCATTTATCCCCACCCTGAAGCAGGACCAAGTCTTTTGGTTTGATTGATTGATTGAAAACTTTATTAGAAGATTTGCAGAAGTAGGTACATGAAAGTACATATTACATACAAGGTCAACTAACAGGATAAAAACCCAAGAAAGACACTGGCTTATTTCAATTGGGGTCCTTGATTCTCTTGATTGGTCTGTGTGGCCCTAAACGTTTTATCTCCAACTTGTCTTCCAAACTCAAGGTAATAAACCGCACAGTAAACAAATAATCTACATGATTCATTGATATCTAGCTAGCATTAGCAACAGAAGTACAGTAGTTCAATTGAATTGCTTTGTGATTATTTCCTTTCACGTCAGGCCAGGTTAACGTCATTAGCGTTTAAGATTTTTTCACCACCTGTTGCTAGGCAGAATTCATTGGGGCAGAAACATTTCTGCCCCTTCACCCAATGTAATTCTTCACTGCTTAAACCAATCACACACACATTCCCCTAGCAACGACGGGGCAGAGTGCTCCACTGCCCACAGAAGAGAGATAGGACAGAGAGCGCAGTCCGCAGAGTGAGAACACACACGCACTAGAGAAATGACTCCAAAACTGCATTGTAAGGATTGTGAGTCAGGTCTATTATATTTATACACACCAATTTCACCATTGAATCACTATTTTGTATTAAATATAAAATACATGTTGCCACAACGTTCAGATGTAGCGAGCATCTTGCACCACCTGCCCCTAATGTAAAAACGCCACTGTGTGGGCTTTGTGTGTCAGTGTGTAGTTCTATGTTTGGCTGGGTGTGTATAAGTACATCCAAATGTAGAGAACTCCTTAAGGGGTTGATAAGAAAGTTGTTCCAGACAGCAGTGGGTCCATCCCTTCTCCTTTGTAGCATAATCTCAGAGATCCCATCTCTGTGTTAATTGATGGTATGTGATTTCCGGTGGCTGTCATTCGGTCAGTGTGTTCTATGGGGCCCTGTGGGACCAGTCAGACTGATGACTCAGCAGATCTGGCCCAGCATTGAGTCACATTTATGGAGGGACTGATTCTCACTCCTTCCATCTCAGGCCTGTTACTGGGGCTGTGCCGCTGCGGTGCTCGGTGCTGCAGCCTGCACTCCTTTAATTAAAGCGGGACTGGAGGGGGGCACGTGGTGGTGGCCCAGCCCACTCCCTCCCCTCAGTGGTTAAACAGTGGAGGTTTGATTTATGAGCATGCCCCCCCCCCCCCCCCTCACCCCCGCACTCCCTCCCCCCGCCCCCCGTCAGCTCATTAAGGGGAACGACTCCCTCTTTCAAGTAGCACTCGCCATAATTTGTTACAATAAAATGAAATTAAAAACAACTGCATTTAGAATCAGTCAGGGTGTGCTAGAGTAACTCCTACACTTCCAGGTGCACAGAAGCATTCCCAGGGGACTTTGCAGCATGTGGTGATTGTTTCAGCTGCCTGGTTCATTATATGCAACTGTATGACTTATATCCTTGAAGAATTACAATTGTACTGAACTGGAACTGCTTTGAACTGCAATATGACTGGATGTAGTGTGGGTGTACAGTACTGTGAGTAGCAGGTGTTTGGTCAACACTGATCCCTATGAGTGCTGAGTGATGATCAGAGCCTGTTCACTGCCGTGCTCCTCTCAGAGTGGTTCACTCAGGCCAGGTACAGGTAAATGTGAATGTGAAATGGCTGATACGGTTTTGGGAGCCTCATCCCATTAATTGTCCCAAACGTAGTTCACATTTAATGTATGTAAATGAACCTGCGAATGAGAAGGCCTGTGTCTGCAGTGTTGTTCGTTCCAGCCTCCCCCTGGTTCATTACCTGTCCAGGTTTGGATTTGCCTCTTGATCAGTCTCTTGACTCTTAATCAGTCTCTTGCCTCTTGATCAGTCTCTTGCATCCAACCATTGAAACTTTACACTACCATTTAAAGATAGCATCTATGCTTTGCTCCTTACTAGACTGTTAAATCTATTCATTTCCTGTTCTCATTTGCAGCCATTGAGATGGCACCACGTAAAATGATGTCATACTGAGAGGGTTCTTCTTTGATTCTCTTCCTCCATTCATCTCTTTCTTTCTCTTCTCTCTCTCTTCTCTCTCTCTCTTTCTCCCTCTCTCTCTCTCTCTCTCTCTCTCTCTCTCTCTCTCTCTCTCTCTCTCTCTCTCTCTCTCTCTCTCTCTCTCTCTCTCTCTCCCCGGCCCAGTGCGCTAATCTCTCCTCCCAATTGTTATTCTGATAGCGCAGCTCTTGCATAACTCGTTGAAACAAGAATTGAGAGATCAGGCTGATTGAAGCGGATCCTCATCATGATAAAAAAAAAAGAGAAGAGGGAAAGAAATCAACAACTCCCCAGAGGAATCTAAGGTGCTGGACAGCACCGCCCTCTAAGCTCCTTCTGCCTGGACAGACGTGGAGATGGGAGATGACAGGAGTTGACAGGTGGGACAGGAGCTTAGGAAGGCTTGATCTGAGCTCTGCCCTCAGACAAACTCCTGCATCTGTATCTGGTCCCAGCTCTGCAGTAAAAAAAACATGTACTGCTCTTCAGGAAAGGAAGGGATAGTCAGACTTTTCTATTACGATAGAGATCACACTTGAGATTCCTCCTACTTTGTCCATGTCCTTGAATGGTTATTTTGTTTAGTTGCTACATAGTACTTTTTTCTGGGGGGTATTCCATCAACATCGCTAAAGGAAAATCCAGGCTTATTCTGATAAATCTCGCAAGATTTAAAAAACAATCCAGGCTTGTTTTGAGAAATCTCGCAAGACTTATCAAAAATAAGCCTGGATTGTCCTTGATGGAATACTCCCCTGGTGTCTCTTCATTAATATTTTTGTCAAGAATGAGTGTCAATGAGTTTGAGGTTGACTGTGTAGTGTTTATGTTCCTTTTGTTGATGTGTCGGTGCTTTATTTATCCCAACTCCAGTGTGGACCTTCTACTTCAGCGCATCTTGGAAACCTTAGTGCAGTGGAGCTTGTCCCTGTACCAAGAGAAAGATCCCCTGTGTGTTTGTGTGTGCGTGTTTGCGTGTATGCGTGAGTGTAGGAATGGAGCCCTTGGGCAGTACTCCAGGTGTATGGAGGGAAGGAGACATATTAGGGTTAGGGGAGAGTCCAGTTAGAGGAGAGTGTGAAGGAAGGGGGGAGGAGAGGTGAATGACCCAAGGGTGACTCTTCCCCCCATGCCCTGTGAGGGAGAGCGCTGCTGTCCCATTTCCCAGATTGATCATGATGACATCTGAACTCTGGACATGTGAAGAGAGAGAAAAATTACCTCAACAAACCTATTACCCTGCAGTGTAACATTGCAGCCCTGAAGCTGACGGCCATCTTTAATTTTCATTCTCTTTTCCAGTGAATGAGGACAGACCAGAATAACCACAGTTTTAACGAGTTATTTCAGTTGCTGGGTAGTGTTTATTTGTGTGGCCGTGATTGAGCTGGAGAAGATTTAGTTCATGATTAGAGTCTCAAAAGACAGACTGAGTTAAACCTGTTTGGTCCTAAGCAGGGTTTTGAAATCTGTATGTGAGAGAAGCTTAGCGTGGTATAACTCAGGATAAACAAATTAAGGAGGGGATTTAGTTCAGATGTCATGGCTACAGGCCAATGACAATATCCCCTGGAGAATGATAGGCTAAGTGTCAAAATGTCAATTTTTTTCAA
>NC_137690.1:22857199-22859699 GCF_963989245.1 Nansenia antarctica
ACTTAGCATCCAATTATCCCCTGCCTATTGCATGGGATCCGCCGCACGACCCCGTGGCCGGCAGTCCCAGAGGAGGGCGCCAGGCAGACTAGGCTGACTGGCTCCTCGAGCCCAGTACCGTTATTCCGGCACCCAGGGGGCGGTGTTGCGCGACGGATCCTAGTCCAGAAATACTCCTATACCCCCCTCGGAAGCGGCCGGCCAATATGCCGCTTCCCGTGTGCCTCGGCCATATCTGGATCTGGCGAGCCGGGATACGAACCCCGGCCCCGGTGGGCAGCATGCACTAGCGGCCAGTGCGTAGACCGCTACACCACCGCGGGGCTGTTACTCCTTATTAATGTAATTTTCTCCATTAGTACACAGGATAGAAGAGTACTCATTAGTACACAGGATAGAAGAGTACTCATTAGTACACAGGATAGAAGAGTACTCACATGACTTAATTATCAATGTGGTCTCCTCATTCATATACCCAAACCAGCTCAGAGAATTAACCACACATCAGTGAACACAGAGAAGGGCTGTGTGGTGCTGAAGTGGTGGATAGTATATACAAAATATATATCTGTGAACCTGCATGGTAGACATGTTTAAATGAGCAACGTGTTGACAAGGACATCAGGATTTCAAGGGCCATGGTTAAAAAAAGAAACATGGTGACAGCTGTACTGGAGATCTTCACATTGTACTGTATGTAAAGATGTATTGAATAGGTTTGGTGCAGCAGAATCATCCTCATAATTCAGGAAATAACTTTATCAATTGTGCAACGACTGTGCAACCATCGCAAATCATTTTGCATGATTTCACCTCAGGGTTGGTTTTGAAAGCATTTGTCGGTGTGTTTTAAGTAAATTAATAACTGGCTCACGATTGCAAGTACGGTACTCTATTTGGCAAGCACCAAGTGAAAATCTAAACTAATGAGTTATAACTGCTTGTAGATGGTTTATACGTAATTGAATAATAAACTGGTTATAAGAGATTTATGAACTAATTATAAACAATTTCTAAACACTTATAAACACAAATGTGACCTTAATGTAAAGTGTTACCCTCCCCTCTCTCTCTCTCTCTCTCTCTCTCTCTCTCTCTCTCTCTCTCTCTCTCTCTCTCTCTCTCTCTCTCTCTCTCTCTCTCTCTCTCTCTCTCTCTCTCTCTCTCTCTCCTGGGAGAGTGTACATTAAGGGGAATAGACAGTGGAGGTGGAGCAGGCCAGGTAGTCTGCTGGTAAAGGAGAAAGAGCACAGAGCCACTACACCCGCCTCAGGCACATACCTTTAATTGCCTGTACACTGCTGGAATGCCACCAGTGTGTGTGCGTGTGTGTGTGTGTGTGTGTGTGTGTGTGTGTGTGTGTGTGTATGCGTGTGTGTGTGTGTGTGTGTGTGTGTGTGTGTGTGATAGCAATTTGCAGCCCTTGCTGTCATGGTTGTTATCTGTGACGGAAATAACTATTGGATCAATATTATCCCCTTAAGTACAAAATAAGGAAATTGTAGAAATATACATCTCATGATTTATTTTCTTCTAGAGATCAGAATCCATAACATAATCCATAACTGTTGGATTAATAAAAGGTCTATACTGTAAATGTAATGTGTATAGGGAAACGTTGTGAATTTTCTAAATGCTGAACCCTTTCCTTTCTCACTCTACCACTCTGTCTATCTGGCTCTTCGATTAACTGTTCATTATTCTTTGCTCCATTAATCAATAAACCCTTTATGGAAGTGGCCTCCTCTCAGACATGTAACTCTCTGCTAGTGGGAATAGCAGACATTCATTTGAGGAGATCTTGACAATTATCTGTGCTTCTCTCACCCCCTGTTTCCCATCCCTTTCTCTTTCTCTGTTTTTCTCCCTCGTTCCTCTTTTAACCAAAGGTCTGAATAAGGTGGAGGTCAATAGAGCATCTCTCTTTAAGTTTCCCTCTTTTCTTTGTCGTACATCTGATTTCCTTCTTTCCTCACATCCTCTCCTCTCACTTCATTCAAGGCATTTTTGCACCACTGCTTCCTGCTGAGTCAATGAAACGGGATATACGTTATCTTTTTCACTTTCGCTATCTTTCTCATTCCCTTACTCCCTCTCTCTGTTTTTTGCTCTCTCTCTCTCTCCCCCCCTCTCTCTTTAATGATTTGGCTTCTTTATTACCAAGATCATCCTACTGTACTGTATTATGGTCATTGATATGCCTTGCGCAGGGGACGACGGTGGGGGTCGAAGGACGTCCGCTGATTTCTAGCTCTGCCTCCCCTGGCCCTGTGACCCCTGGGAAAACATGACCTCTACGGCTGAGCTGGCCTATCTGTTTATAATAATATTATACACATATGATTTACACTCTGTAACTATCCAAGAATGTGTCTGAATTTATAGCCAGCCTAAGTCAAAAGTAATGCAGACATCTGTGAGATGGCTGACTTGTGTTTCCAGTGAGGCGTACAGTACATGTCGTCCCGGTGAATGCAGCTCCAGCTCCAGCCCCCCCCCC
>NC_137690.1:22872199-22877199 GCF_963989245.1 Nansenia antarctica
TTTCTCTGTCTCTGTCTCTCTCTCTCTCTCTCACACACACACACACACACACACTCTCTCTCTCTCTCCCTCTCACACACACTCACTCTCTCTCTCACACACACACTGTGCGTGGGGATAATGAGTGTGTGAATGTTAAAGTGTTGCAGGGGGTATTAGTCTTCTTCTCCCCTGGAGGGTCGGGGGTAGAAGAGAGTTCAGGCACAGCTCTGATAGATGACCAGTAGGCCCTCGCAGGGCAGACTGCATCTGCAGCATTCATCCTGGGAGCAGGAGTCACAACAGTGCCAGGCACATACATATATCCCCAGTCAGCAAGGTTAGGACAGGGCAACACACACACACACACACACACACACACACACACACACACACACAGACACACAGAGACACACAGACACAGAGACACAGACGCACGTGCACACACACTCACACACACACACACACACACACACACACACACATACACACACACACACACACACACACACATACACACACACACACACACACACACACACACACACACACACACACCTCTGAAGGGCAACCTCATTGCCCTGGAGTGTGTGTGTGTGTGTGTGTGTGTGTGAGTGTGTGTCTGTGTGTCTGTGTGTCTCTGTGTGTCTGTGTGTGTACATGGATGGTGTCTGTGTATGATGAATACATTCAAATGAGGGAATCATTTTTTTTTCATGTTTGCTGTTTTCATTTTTCTTCTACAGTGTACAATACTATGCGTCTGTGTCTGTGAATCAAATATACTGCAGTGCAGTGTTATTGGACAGTTCACTGCTCTGATGCCTGAGGTAAAGCAGCTGTTACTATTGGTCACGTTGCCTTGGTTCTTTAGCTACACTTGTTATAGCGTGTAACATTCATGCAACAATTGTCAGAGAGCTTGCAAAAGTGTAAGCTGGAGTGATTGGTGATGCAGTTGAAGTGTTGCTGTGTGGGGACTGGGTGAGTCCTGGTTGGCCCGCCAGGGCTGTGTATCTGAGGCTGCAGGCTCGCTCAGACAAAAGAGCAGCTCTGAAAGGCCCTATAATGACGCCCAGACAGAATGAAAAGGCATGCCTCTTTCCATTTCTCTGAGCAAGAAGAAAAGAGCAACATAAAGAGGACAGAGAAAGAAAGAGAGATGAAAATAAGCCTCTCAAATCCAGGTTTTTGGCTGCGCTGTCTCTTTGGCTTTATCTTTTTTATGCGTGTGTTTTATTATGGTAATGAAATGGCGGATAAAAATAGTCTGGAATGGAAGAGTACCCCCTTTCAAAGACAGGAGGGAGGGAGGGGAGAAAAAGAGGGAGGGAGGGGCAGGGGGGCCTCTTAATGTCATTGATAAAACATATAAACAGATTAGAGCGCTTACGCTCCTTTCTTGCACACACTCCGTCCTTCTGTTGTCTCCTTCTCCTCCCTTCCCTCTCTTCTTTTCTTCATTTCCAAGTCAAGCCCTCTGTGCCCCTCTGGTCCCATGGGATTACACATGAAAGCATGTAAACATTGTCCCTTACAGTAGAGCTACAGTACACTTCTTGAGTGACAGTAACCCCCCCATCCCTTGCATAGAGCTTATTACTCTCGGCTTTCATCACACAGGATTCATTTCTTAATTACAGTAACACCAACTTACTCTTTCGGATCCTCTGATTTTTTATCTCCGATTGCCATCTTTGTCACTCTTGTTTTGACCCTGTGGAAAGAGATCTAAAGGTCATGTGAAAGTCCTTACCAACCTAAAGAGCTACAAGAGAGGATCACAGTTGTTCAAGCAGTTTGTTTACGCAGGCACAAGGGGATTGGTTGTAGCACTTTTGTAGTACTGTTGAGTGTTTGCAGTACTGTCACTGTGCCCTAAGACTAGTCATAACCCGGGATTTTAAAAGCTCTCTTGATATACAACAGAACCCCCTCTTCTGTCTCCCTGGAGCATAACATAGCCTGAGAGAAAAGAGAGAGAGAGAAAGAAAGGGAGGGAGAGAGTTTAAGTTCAAGAGAGCCAATGCTCCTTCTCAACGGCGTACTGTAACACATCAAAGGACCTTGTCTCCTCCTGTGCTGTGATGTGAATCATCCTGTTTTAAAGATCGGAGGCCGCAAACAGAGGGGGACACAGGGGCACTGCCCCCCGCCCCCCCCACCCCCCAGACATCCACATGGCTCCCATGGCAATCGTAGGGCATGCTCCTCCGGATCAAATACCAGTCCTGCGTTAGAGGGTCCCAACAAAGGGAGGGTGAGAAAGATCAAGAAAGAGAGGATGAAAAGGTGGTGTGTCCATGTATGAGTGTCCATGTGAGAGAGAGAGAGAGAGAGAGAGAGAGAGAGAGAGAGGGAGAGAGGGAGAGAGAGGGAGAGGAGAGAGAGAGAGAGGGAGGGAGAGAGGGAGGGAGAGAGAGAGAGAGAGGGGGGGAGAGAGAGAGGGAGGGAGAGAGAGGGAGAGAGAGAGAGGGAGGGAGGGAGAGAGGGAGAGAGGGAGAGAGAGAGTCTAAAGGTGGAAGTCACTGCAGTACTGGATCTCTCCCCTCCTCTCACCTTGCCCCTCCACCTGTGCCTCTCCAGTGTCTCTACTCAGTGCTGCTGATGGAGGCTCTGCTCCGTGTGGAGCTGGCAGCTCTCTGCAATGCATTATTTATCAGCCTGGGATCTGCAGAGCTCCCTGTCTCTCTCCTTCTTTGCCTCCCTCCCTCTCTTTGTCTGCACTCATTCCACCCCTCCCGTCTTTCATTTGTATTGGTGATTTGTTCACCTCTTTTTCATCTCCCCTCTTTCCTCCTCTTTTACCATCGTATCTTCCACCTTATTTCTGCACCCTACTCTTTTTTCCTCTTCATGTAATTCAATTCTGTAAACACACAATAACACTGAACCAGTCGGTCAGAACATCTTAAAAGGCCACTGAGGCAGAACATCTACCCCAACTCATTAGTTCAAGTCTATGGCCATGGAAAATGCACCTGGTCTTGAAGCCTCTACTCTATACCTAGAGCGGAATGCCGTTTGCTGCTCCTTTCATTTCTGTTGAGATGCAGCGGCCATGTGGTAGTCTTCCTTGGTACAGCAAGAGCAAGATACAAATAATGGTGACAATGAATGTACCAACGCTGCTGAGAGCAGACAAATCATAGGTGAGGGATATGCACTCAGTGACTGGGGGCTCGACGGCTAGGAAATCAATATCAGCAGCAGGCCTGGATTTAATGGACCGATGCAGTGGAACTGACTTGCATTCTTTCTCAACCTACATTGAGCGTACTTTCGCTCCTACACCTTTTTTTGGTAGTAAAGCTGAATTAACATGTTACACAGTACGTACTGTATATGGTACAGTGCATGGAGTTGAGTGATTTATTATTACACAAGTAGGATAACTCATTCAACAGTTTTTAGGTCAGGTGTACTACATTTGCAGATCTTATTCCCCAAAGGATTAAGAGAAAGAGGGAGATTTTTTTTCATAATTTTCTGATGACAATAACAGGTACAACCTGTCCACAGGTGGAGGCACTTAGTACAGTATGTCTGGACCTGGAGGCTTGTGAAATGATGATGGATAGTTGGACAGATGCACAGTTTTCCCACCTGTCTAAATGCTCTTCAGACATCTTCATTGATCTTTAATGTGTGTCCCAAGCTGCAGTTTGAGGTAGAGGACACATTGAAACTCTGCCAGATAAAACTGACTGCAACTGCACAGATTGATGAGCATCCTTTTGATGTCCACCAACATTCCTAGTCATAATGGTGCATTATGTAATAACAGCTACAGTCGTGTATCTGTGTGTGTGGGTGAGTGGCTGTGTGAGTAACTGAGGGTTAAAAAGTCCCTCTTGTGTTTGACTATAAACTCACACATTGGTTCTTAATTCTTAATTGGTCCACTGTGTACACACAGTATTAAGTGATTTTATTTTACATGATTTCATGTACTGGACTGCCCTTAGATTTTAGTTCTTACTTTTTTTTCAAGCGGTGAATAATTGAATAGGGGTGCGTTTAGTGTAGGTACTGCGTCAGCCGTTTTCCTTGACGTTAACACTTAGAATGAGGCATTGCAGTGGTCCTTGACAGGGATGACAGGGAAAGAGGAGAGAGAAGAGCAACTGAAAGGGAGAAAGGTAAAGTCTCACAGATATGCGCAGTTAAAGAGACGTAAACGCGCGAAAATAATAAAAAACTAGGTTTGGGTCTAAGTAACAAAGTGTTGATTGATGAATGGCCATGATTATATGAGACTGATTTGAGCAAGGTGCAGCAGTCATTTGTGTGAGAGTCACTGTACTGTGGTCTCCCTCACTGTGAGCGGTGGGAGATTGAGTTGCTTAGAAAGCGCAGACCCACCGAGTAACTGAGTGGCCTGCCTTCTCTCCCCATGGAGTGCTTATTCCAATGAGGGCACTCTTCATGGTGAAACCACACACGTCTCAGCTGGGTACATTCAGTATAAAGATGTCAACCTCGCTACAGCGGGTGATATCTCTTTTTTGCCAGTCAAAATTTGAATAAAACTCTTTACTGTGAAATGTGACCCTTAAGGACCCTCTTGATGCTAGCCCCAATCCTTGATGACAGGAGCATAGCACTGACCTCCATCTCATCCTGTAAGTCAGTGGTTCCCAAACTTTTTCAATCAGGCCCCCCTTGGGTAATTGGAAATATTTTCGAGCCCCCCCTAACCCGGTTCCCACCTAGATTGATATAATTAATTGTATAAAGTTGTAAAAACATTACATTTTCTCTTCTAATAATAACAAGACACATACAGTATATCCAACTATAGTTTTATATTTTATTATGGTTTGAAAAGGAACATAAGTGCTTGGCAAATGATCCTGTGCCACTGAAATATTCAACATATCAACATTAACTAATTTCTACTGCATCACTATTCTTACTCCTCACATTTCTATCACAATTACGATCAATGACTTGTGTGTGCTTGCTTTGCCTTGCAAATCTTCTCAAAGCGGGGTTGTTGTTTTGAGACTGCCACTCTC
>NC_137690.1:22879699-22897199 GCF_963989245.1 Nansenia antarctica
GAGAGAAGAGAGAGAGAGAGAGAGAGAGAGAGAGAGAGAGAGAGAGAGAGAGAGAGAGAGAGAGAGAGAGAGAGAGAGGGGGGGGGTGGGTGGGGGGGGAGAGAGAATGGCACTCTGATCACTTAATGCAGACTCCAACTGGAAGTCTTTATTTGTTAGAATATCATTCATATCATGTCTGACACCTGATAGGTGTGATAGCCGTTGGTGGTAAATGTGGCAAACTTCCAAGGGGGCTAGTCAGTGATTATGGGCCTATGAAGTGTTATCCTTTCAACACCCTGGTCTGAAGTGTACGAGGGGTTTCTCCAGTGGGATCTGTATCTGGGATCTGCTCATTCCTCTGGGTTTCCCAGAGGCTTTAGTCAATGATCTGTTACTCTTATCAGCACCTCTTCCCCCTTTTCCCTCCCGTCTTCCCTCCCTCCCTTCATCCTGTCATCACTGCCCGTCTGCTACATAATCCAATTACTCTCTTAAGCTGACACGCTTTGTGACTCAAACACCAAGGCAAGACGCGCTTGTGCGTCAGACAGACATACACACGCACAAATGCACTCTCTCACCCGCGCGCGCACACACACACACACACACACTCTCACACGCACGTACTCTCTCACACATGCACCCACAGATACAGACACACAGACTGAGAAGCCTCCCGAAGCATGTGTACACACACAAACACACACACACACACACACACACGCACACACACACACAGTCTGCTTATTGGCTTATTGAATTTTCCTCTATTTCTCCCTCACGCATTCACACACACACACACACACACACACACACACACACACACACACACACACAGTCTGCTTATTGGTGATATTTTGTGTACCCTTTTTGTCTTGTTGAGTCTATTTTAGGGTGGCCTAATGAAGGCTTTGGCCTTAGCTGTCACTCCTCAGATTCTCTCTGCCCTTGGGGTGACTCTGTCTGTGTTTGTGCTTGTTGTTTCTCTGGTGCTGCATTATGTGTATAGTCTACCAATCAGCGCATAGCGCATCCTTTTCTTCAATCACACTCATGTCACCGAAAAGGGTACAGGTCTGTGGCTGTGCTTAGCTCACCTCACTGCATCCTCAATGGCAACCACA
This sequence comes from Nansenia antarctica, assembly GCF_963989245.1. Taxonomy (NCBI): domain Eukaryota; kingdom Metazoa; phylum Chordata; class Actinopteri; order Argentiniformes; family Microstomatidae; genus Nansenia; species Nansenia antarctica. The sequence continues at coordinate 22,880,809 of NC_137690.1, forward strand.
ACATGGAGCTTTTTGTAACAAATTCCAAACGGTCTTGTCTGTTTGCCCATAGGTTTCAGTCATGGATTTGAACGGTAATCTGTTTAGGATGAATTTAGTAGAAATCCATAGAGTAGTGTTTTCACAGTTCTACATATGATCATCAGGTCAATCTTTATACAAACATGTTCCTCTTGTAATGTAATTATCTTACTGTGTCGCAAAGTCCTCACCGCACCATGTAGTGGTTGGTAGCGCACAATAGAAAGTGCTCTAGCCATTGTGCCGTAGCAGACTGTTATGTTCCCATGATGAAAGTGTCTCATATGACAGGCCAATTAATTTAGGCATTGTGTAATTTTAGCTCCTGCAGGATTCCAGACCTCCTTGTCAGGTAATTCTGCAGTGAGGTGGCACAGAGTGTCTGTACTGTTATTTTTGGTGCTGACACGACAATAGCCTAACAGATGGTGTGTGTGTGTGTGTGTGTGTGTGTGTGTGTGTGTGTGTGTGTGTCTGTGTGTGTGTGTGTGTGTGTGTGTGTGCGTGCGTGCGTGCGTGCGTGCGTGCGTGCGTGCGTGCGTGCGTGCGTGCGTGCGTGCGTGCGTGCGTGCGTGCGTGCGTGTGTGTGTGTGTGCTTGGACCGTAAGAGAGATAAGAGCTAGAGCTGACTGCTTACTCTGATCAGGGGGGGTTGAGCAGGGCCAGGCCATCTCTTGACCTGCAAGTTTGATGTCTGTGGTTCTTATCAGTAACTGCTCCTCTCCCTGTTAAAGCTGGGTGTTGTTAAAGCTCGGTGTTGTTAAAGCTGGGTGTTGTTAAAGCTCGGTGTTGGAGATGTGGAGATGGAAGGTAGTGTGGGAAGAGCAGAACTCATCCCTGTAGAAGAGGCGTTCCCTACAGAACTGTGCAGTAAGCAAACTAGGGTGTGTGTGTGTGTGTGTGTGTGTGTGTGTGTTAGTGTTGGAGGTTGAAAATCCCTTTACCCCTGGTCATATCACCATCTACCACCCAGCACCCCCTGCCCCCCTCTCTCTCTCATACACAGTAGCTGCAGAATCAGTTTGAATCAGCTGCAGTTTGGCTCAATCTAAAGACCTTTCATACAGCTACGGTATTGCCACTGTTTTGAAATGCACACATCCAATACAATTATTGTATTCAATTAATATGTGACACTTCCTTTACAAGCAAACATTTTTTTTTTACAATACATATATTTGATGCAATATTTTTCAATGTAAGTGTCCTCATGCGTAACTTGTATGTTACAGAGTAACAATGAGTTTCTGTATGTTGTTGCAGTGTTACAATATATTTGGATTGGTGTTCTGTGTTTTTTACATGTGTACTTCTCTCGTTTGTTTGAGGTACTGTAACAACAGTGTAATTGTCAGACATATTTTTGTGTTGAGTGGAATTTCCATGTATTCACCCTGATTACAGTACACAATTTGAATGTACCGATTCCTATGTGAAATCATGGTAAGTACACTGCATTTTTACCCAAGGCAATTATTGGCATGCACTTGTAGTTAACTGTAATTGCCCAGTAACATCATCTATAAGTGTTTATAGATAAAACATTTGCATTATATAAAGAGGCTCTTTTGCTAACACCCTCACTTCAATAATTATTTGTGAATAGGGTGTCACAATCACACAGCTGGCCCATCCATTATCCATAGGGAGTCTATAAGACCAGTCTCCTGTGATCACCAGCCAAGGCCAGCACAACATCTCATCCACTCCTCATCCCCCATCAGTGTTATCCTGCCAATCGCTGGCCACTTTGTGTGTGTGTGTGTGTGTGTGTATGTGTGTGTCTGTGTGTATTTGTGTGTATTTGTGTTTGTGATGTCACATCTCATGGTCTTGCCATGCCCATACATCTCGTCAAAACCTTACCTGTTTCCCTGCCAGTCAGTGTGTGTGTGTGTGTGTATGTGTGTTTGTATTTGTTTGGGAGTCGGGTGGGGGGGGCATGGCCATGGGACTGGGTTGGGTGGGGTGCTTTCTCTCCTGCCTCTCCCTCCCTCCCCCTCCCCCTCCTCCTCCTCCTCCTCCTACCCTCTTGTTTTCTACCTGTGTCTCAATATGATGCTCTCTTTCTGACCTCTCTCTATCACATATCCCTTCCCATTATTCTGTCCATTCTCCCTTTTTCCCCTTGCCCCCCCCCACCCCTCTCTCTCTCTCTCTCTCTCTCTCTGACTGTTGCGATTAACTGGGCTCTGTCTTTATGTCGTGTGTCTTTTTAGGCCCACGCGGTGCATCGCTGGCTAATCGATCAGGACAGTAGTGTGAGCTCTGAACTGCCGGATGGCCAAGGAGTATGGCACTTTGATGAAACAGTAAATATCTGCAACACGTATATCTGGCTTTTTTACTCTCTCTATATCTATATATATGACCGTCTTGTATCTGTCTTTTAAAGTTGTGTCACTGTTGTTGCTCTTGCTGTTGTTGTTTTATCTACTCTCTTTTTTCGTTGTCTGTTGCTTCTGGTACTGTTGCTCTGGTTTCTTTGAGAGTCCAGTGTTGCTGTTGTGCTGTGAGCTGGTTCAGTCAGGTGGCGTGGATTCAGGCTGGAGCTTTTCCTTTGTTCCTGTTATTGTTTGACGTACTAACTTGCGTTTTTGGTTTCCTTTGTTTTTGCATATTAATTTAACTTCTTGAGGGTGTTTATATCTATATATATCTATTTATATATATATATATATATATATATATATATATATATATGTGTGTGTGTGTGTGTGTGTGTGTAGTTTATTATTCTCATGCAACATATTAATAACATGTTAAGAGTCCACGGGCAAAATATGATGATAGTAGTCCCTATACACATTCCTCTATATACTATATGCAGTAGACTACAGATATGACAAATAGATAGGCTTTGTCTGAAAGCACAAAACACAGATAGTTACTTTATAGTCAACTATTTTTCCTGTGGGTTCTTTTGATTACAGAAATATAATTGTTTTTCTATGTGCATCTGTGTCTAAACAGTATGTGTAGTGTGTGTGTGTGTGTGTGTGTGTGTGTGTGTGTGTGTGTGTGTGTGTGCGTGTGTGTGTCCTTGCACAGCTCCAGGCTGTGTATTGGTATTGTGTGATGTGTGTGTCTGTGTTATGTCTGTGTGTGTGTCTGTGTTATGTCTGTGTCTGTGTCTGTGTCTATGTTGGTTCCGGTGTGTTCTGGTGTTCCATCAGTGCTGTCGTTGTTGTGAGTTGTGACTGTCATGTGTCAATGTTGTTTTGTGTATTGTGAGCTGTCTGTGTGTTGTTCCTGTCTTAGCCATAAGTCTGTGTTGTGTTGTGTTGATGTTGTGTCTGTTTCATCAGTTTAAACAACCTGATGCTTTCACTGTTCATTCCCTCATCAATGGCTCCTTGTATACTCTCAAGTCCAACTTCCCCAAACTGTACATGATCCCAACCTCGCCCTCCTAAGTCTCCACACTCCGCAGTACAGGTTTATAGTATCCCATACAGTCTTCCAGGACATGCACTTCCAGGTGATAAGGGAATCACAGATTAGACATCCCACAGGTTACACAAAACACTATCTCCAGCCAATTAGACTGCACTCATAGACCTTATCAACACACTTATCAATGTGGAGTATTCTTTCCTTTGGTAGTGTCTGTGTCTCAGAGGAGGCTGGTGGAGGTGGACATTGGAGGACTGGCTCATTGGCATTCAGTAGTCAGTCCTCCAATGTTCACTGGAACTCCACCAGCCTACCACAGCCTTCCACAGCCTTCCACAGCCAGTATGTGAGTGTGTGTGTCACACCTTTTTAGTTTTTCACGTTAGCTGTAAACCTTTTTATTTATAAGAAATTCACAAGAAAACCGGTTGTCGTTCTTTCTGTGTTTGAGAATATTACGTTATGAGTAAGAGAGGGTCTGTCTGTTTGTTTGTCTTTTTTGTTAGTCTGTCCATATGGACATTAAGTCAAGGCCTACACTATGAACGGATCAATGTAGTAGTGTTGTAGTTCTCCAAAAATACAGGATCACTTAGGAACCTCCCCACAAAAATAAAAGTAACCGATGGTTTACTAAATAACATAGAAATAGAGAATGAGAGAGCCATATCCCCCAGCTGATTTTGAAAATAAAACAACCAAAAACACAATAGCATGCCACTCTTCCTCCTGTCCAGTGTGGGTTGAGAGAGGGGCCAGCTGTGTGTGTGTTCGGGATGGGGAGAGTGGTGCAGTGATAGATCGCCCTATGGAATCTAATCCCCCACCCTGGCCCATTGCCAAGGCAGCAGTAGAAAACAGCAGCAACACAAACCTCTGCAATGGCACCTCAGCATCTTTAAACCAGGGTCTGTACAGTGGCGGCTGGCCAATAAAGGGCGCTGGGGCACCGCCCCCACCTTCACTTCCTAGTTGCGACTTGTAAAAGTTTTTAAAAAATAAACATTGTTTATTCACAAAATGCGGCTGATATTCTGTCGGCGCCTATCAGCATTCATTAAAAATCCTCCAATACAATAAACATTTTATCTGTGTGTGTGTAAAATTCACTGTTAAAATACATAGGGGAGGAGTCGGGACGCCGGCCGAATGCAAGTCTATGGCACTGCAAATACTTTTGGCTTACACGTGAGCTGTAGCAGCGCTCCAATTGGCTGTCTCCTATTTCTCGGCCGGGGCGCAAAAATTGCGCCCCGAGCATGCGCAGATTATAGGCTTACCTAGGCTGCAGCCTAGGGCCACTACCACTAGGGGTAGTAAAAATAAAATAATGCCCTGAATATCCCTGAATATCCGGTTGTTAAGTCTGACGTCAAACGTGACGTTTTGCAATTTCCGGCTCCAAACCAGAAATTCCCAGCACCAGAATACCAGTGTACTACAGCGGTAGAATGACAGTTTAATCGTTTTTTAGACTCGGATCTATTCATACAACAAGGGACACAGCACTTTCCCGTTTTCTCCATATTGTCAGGGTATTTGAGCCTCGGAAAAGCGCTATATAAATATAATTTATTATTTCGAAGACAGCGCCTTCAGCCAATTTCGAAGACAGCGCCTCAGCCAACTTTGGACCCGGAAACGACAACAGGAGAGGAGAGCAATAGAGACAGAACTGAGGTGATAACAAACAGTTCAGTATGACAGAGACAACTAATAGAAAGACAACTGTATGATTATAGAGTTTACATGTTCAAGGAAATATTGAATGATAGTAGAAAGGTACACTTTAATTTAATTAAAGAAGTAACAAAGAACACATTTATTATCACAATTGCATTGTGTTCCATGTCTTTCTCCATTTGAATAAATAATGCCTAGTTGAATGGCTAAACAAGACAACTGTCTGGACAGTACTATATACAGTATATACTCATGCTAAGATCGACTGTAAATCCAGATTTTAAAGTTGATATTCTTCCCCGTGGAGCATGCCCCCATAACCTGTGCCCCACCCAAAAAAAATTTGCACCAGCCGCCACTAACCCACTCTGCCCTCAACCTCCCTCTTCACTCTCTGCCCTCAACCTCCCTCTTCACTCTCTGCCCTCAACCTCCCTCTTCACTCTCTGCCCTCAACCTCCCTCTTCACACTCTCTGCCCTCAACATCCCTCTTCACACTCTGCCCTCAACCTCCCTCTTCACTCTCTGCCCTCAACCTCCCTCTTCACTCTCTGCCCTCAACCTCCCTCTTCACTCTCTGCCCTCAACCTCCCTCTTCACTCTCTGCCCTCAACCTCCCTCTTCACTCTCTGCCCTCAACCTCCCTCTTAACACTCTGCCCTCAACCTCCCTCTTCACTCTCTGCCCTCAACCTCCCTCTTCACTCTCTGCCCTCAACCTCCCTCTTCACACTCTCTGCCCTCAACCTCCCTCTTCACTCTCTGCCCTCAACCTCCCTCTTCACTCTCTGCCCTCAACCTCCCTCTTCACTCTCTGCCCTCAACCTCCCTCGTCACTCTCTGCCCTCAACCTCCCTCTTCACTCTCTCCACTCCTTGATCCTCTCAGGTCTCTTCTTTCCCTTAACCAGGAAAATCAGAAAGAGTCAAAAACCAGTCAGAAATGTCAGAACAGTCAAACCGAGCAACTCAGTGATTTAAAGCGGACCTTGCCTGTCCTAAACCCTTGTCTATGACCCATGACACATTACTTGAGGCATGATTAAATTTACACCAAATGAAATGCTCCCTTGAACATCCCCTCACCCGCTCCTGTACGTTAGATATACGAGGTGTCAGAGGTTTATGTAAAGCTGTGGCCCCTTAGGCCTCCAGTAATAGGTCCTATAATAGTGTTGTAGTGTAGCATACCCTTATCGGTCCTCACCCCTAATTCCCCCCTTATTGAGCCCTCAAAGGCAGATGCTCAGGCAACCCAAGCCCCATTCGTCACAGTATGGTTGCACGGCACAGTCAGAATATGAAAACCAAACTCAATCCCCAGCGCTGTCAAGTGGATTCTCCCCTCGGAGTCTTTCAGTTCCAGCTGCCTCCACAGCCCACTGTAGCTGCAGTATGAATCCATTCATGGCCACTCACCAGCAGTCGGCTGTAATTTGTTTCGGGTTGGGGGAGCAGAGTTTAATTTGCATTTGAAAAACCCTGGCCGGAGGAGCATTTTAAACCCCCAATTTTATTCATGTAATATTGATGCTGGTAGTACAGAATTCTGAATTGGGTAAAGGGAGATGTTATTACAGTATGCAAACTATAGAAAATTGTGTATAATTATATAGTTGGCCACCTACCAACCTTGGGAGGAAGAAAGAAAAAGAAAATTCTCACTTAGTTATCTGGCTGACCCACTGGGAAATGATCGCTTTTTGGCTTTGTGCAATAGTGAGATGCCTTTTGGGCAAAGTCTGGCCTACTTAAAATAGATGATAGATAGATATACTACATGTCTTAATTAAAAAACATACAAGCCCATGCTGTAAAATTTACTATATTAATTTCAAGGTAATTTAAAGTTGTTGGAAGTGGGAAAGTCAAAATGGAAAACGTTTAAAGAAAAATCATCAGATAACGTTTTGTACTTGTTTTCATCTGGGATTGGAGATCAGCTTTTGTTTATTTCCAGATGGACTAAGACAAATGGAGACAGACAAGCCACAGTAGACACTGGTACGGTACCAGTGGTACCATCATGGAAATATCCGTACATCCAATGTGGTTTTCGCTAATGCTGCTCTTAAACAATAGAGATCGCGTTGCTAGCCTCAACCGCCTCAACCTCCAGTGAAGTTCTGTTTTTTTCTGCTCACTGGTAACAGCGTGTCCAGCTCAATCTTACTATCTTCAATAACCTTGACACCCATTCCGGCTTTATGAACACAGGGATCATAAAGGAATTACACAGAATCTGGGCTCATAGAGAAGTAAGACGTAAGTTCTCTTCCGTATGATCTGACTGTTTCCATAAAGGGCCATAAGCTTACAACTGGTTCTGGACTTTCCTGCTTTCCTGATGATTTTTTCCTCTTGCCCTCGAGAACCTGGAGTCTCTTCTCCATTTTTCAGTTTGGTTATGATGATTTTACTTTAAATGTATTTAAATTGAATACTTTTGAATGCTCTTTATCATACCGTGTGACTGATTTGTTGCTTTGCCATCTATTTTCTTATTGCCAATACTACGTTTTCTACATTATGCCTCCAGTTTTTTTATTTTCCCATCAGCATTGAGTGTGATCATGTCATCAACGTGTGTATGCAATGCCAAGCACCCATGCATGTGCTTCTGTGTGTTTGTGTATGTGCAAGAGTATGTATGCTCATGCATATGTGTGTGTGTGTGTGTGTGTGTGTGTGTGTGTGTTTGTGTATATGCAAGAGTATGTATGCTCATGCATAATGTGTGTGTGTGTGTGTGTGTGTGTGTGTACGTGTGTGTGTGTGTGTGTGTGTGTGTCTGTGTCTGTGTCTGTGTGTGTGTCTGTGTGTGCATGCGTACGTGTGTGTGTGTGTGTGTGTGTGTGTGTGTGTTTCTGTGTGTCTGTTTAGAGGAAGACAGAGGGGTGAGAGGGAGGCAGAGCACGTTATGGAGTGATTGGCGTCAGATTTACAGTCCGCCTGAAGTCTGCCCTTGTGTTGATTGATGAGAGTGGCTCTCTTAATCTAATCCTAATATTTATTAACCCTCCACTGTCTGACAGGCCAGACAGGACCATTGACCACCAGTTGATTAAAATAGAATGGCTATACATGAATAAGATTAGTACAGTGTAATGTTAGTTTGTGTCTGTGTTTAAAGGAGCCTACACTATTCTTACCCTGGAGCAGTCAGTGTGAGTCAATGTGTACCGCAGATGACAGGTCCCTCCTGTCTGCAGCTACATGATGATGGAAAGGCTGATGGAGAAAGGACGGAGGGAGGGCTAGAGTGATAGAGAGAGAGAGAGAGAGCTAAGCCACTGACTCAGCATAACATTGTAAACGAAAGCGCCATCTTACTGTCAACAAGACTCTTGTTGCCCACACACATTCACAGAGGGACGCACCCACTCACACTCACTCACACACACACACACACACACACACACACACACACTCCCCAGGCGCTTTTATTTATTATCGCTGTTGCCGCAGTCATACCCAAGACATCCACCCCTCCTCTGCTGTGCCATGTACCCGTTGCTCTCCATCCGTCTCTCCTGTCATTCCTCTGTTCTCTGGCACGCTCCCTCTCTCCTTTTCTCTGTCTGACTTAAGAGATGAGGCTGGTGACGCACAGACGCAGGCTGGACCAATGCCAGCAGACTGGCAGACACAGACAGACAGACAGACCCAGGACAGGGCTACAGTTCACTCACATGGAGACGAACTAGCATGGCTACCATGACCGTGAGACAGATATGAATACACTCGTATGAAAATGTCGAATATCCCCACCAACACAGCCATGACTTTATGAGACAGTAGACCTATAAGTAGATACAACTCCCTGGTACAAAAACAAAATCACGATCACCTCATTAAAAGACCGGTGGATCCTGTCTCTGATCATTTCAGAGCAGTACATTGCACATGAATGAAGTCTGGAGTGTGCTTCCACTTCCCGGCACTGCACTTATTAAACAGGCCGATTGAATTATGGTCTGGCAGCTTAGACTCTCCTCCCTGCATTCATCACCTCTCTCAGACTCTTTATAGTTCTGCGTAGTCTTGTAGCTTAACGGCTCGTGTCCCCCGGCAGAGCGAAGGCGCACAGGGACAAACTACTGCACAGCCAGCGACGTCACGTCCCAGAGTGGTGCAGCACTCCATAGACCAGACTACTGAGCCATATAACAGTGCTCATGCCCAGCCAGTGTAGTGTGCTAGGGCTGTGTGCTGGCGGCTGGCTGTGTGCTGGCTGCTGTGTGTTGGCTGGGCCAGCCCCGCTGGTGCAGTGCAGAGGGAGGCTGTGTGTTATTAGAGCACCACATCTAGACTGGAGCAGAATGAAGGGACATCACATTATCATAACAGCACGGGACAAGACTGCGTCGCACGAAAACCATAGGCCTTCCAATATGGTGAATCGGTTTCCTCTATTTCTCCCTCACACATTCATACACACACACACACACACACACACACATACACATACACACACACACACACACACACACACACACACACATAAACCCTCCCTGTCTGGCTCTCTGTGGGGGGGGGGCTGAGATCCAAGGCCAGAGGGAGGCCAGAGGGAGGCCATGTACTGCGCTCTAGATCTGTGATCATCCAGCTCTCTGATAACCCTCTCACACAGAAGACAGGCACAGAAAGAGAGAGGGGGGGGGGACATGGCAGCTACAGAAGCCACAATACAGATCTGCCTGTTATGTTGCTCTTTTGCTCTCTGCCTCCCTCCTGTTTTCTCCCTCACTCCCTCACTCTCTCTATTCTCTCACCCTTTAATACCCCCCGGCCCTTTTCTTCCTCTGTCTCTCCACTCAAAAAGACTAATGGTATACCGGCCCTGGTCTGGAGAAATTGCTGTCGTCGCTCTACTGAGTTGCCTTTGTCCAGTGTCCTAACTCCTCTCTCTTGCATTTCTTTTGGCCTCTATTCTTTATTTCTCACTTCAGTCTTGTTATGTTCCCTCTATGTGAGGTGTGTATGGTGTGTGTGTTTGGAAAATGCCAACATTTCTACATTCAATATCACAGATATAGATATAGAGTCCAGTGCTAGCCCAGTTTTAGTGTAGTGGCCCAGATGAGCTGTATATCTTGTGAAGAGCTGAGGCCTAGGCTCAGGAGTTGGCCCGTGTGTGTGTGTGTGTGTGTGTGTGTGTGTGTGTGTGTGTGTGTGTGTGTGTGTGATAGAGCGGTGCCAGGGCTGCAGTAATCTGCCCATCCCATCCCAACCCACACTCTCTCTGAATACTGCAGTGCTCCACACAGCCACTGGAGGGCAAGCTGTAGCATTATGACCGTACAGTACACATTACACAGGAGCATCACCGGCTCTGCTCAATTGATAATCAACATGCAATTTCTTATAACTGTGCTTCATACTTGGGATGAGATATATAATTAGTCCCCTTAGCCACACACACTACTCTTATATTGATTAGATTTGTTATATTTGATTTATTTATTTTTATTACCGTATATATATATGTAATGTACATATATACAGTGAGTTCCAGATTGAGTGACTCAAAATTGTGTGTGTGTGTGTGTGTGTGTGTGTGTGTGTGTGTGTATGTGTGTGTGTGTGTGTGTGTGTGTGTGTGACAGAGAGAGAGAGAGAGAGAGAGAGAGAGAGAGAGAGAGAGAGAGAGAGTGTTTGTGTGAGAGGATGACAGGTTGAAAGAGAGTGACTGACATAGTGTTCATGTTTATGTTGATTCCTCCCAAACCCTTTCAAGTCCCTCCAGTGTTTGGGAAGCCTCAGGAAATGGGCAATAAAACCAGACAAAGCGCCACACGTGGATGCCAGTAGCCCTAAAGAGTAGCAAGAGTGGGGCTTTGTCCTGCCAACAAGGGGGGCAGGAGAGAAGGTCTAGAGGGCACGCCTGTCCCCAACCTAAATCAACCCCACCACAAAACAGGAGAGCATAGTACCGGTATATCAGCCGCTGGACCCATAGTGTCTTTGCGCTGTCTCTCTCTCTCTTTGTCCATACCCTGTAAAAGAGTTATGTTCGTAACACACATCTGTCAGAAAGGTCCATCTCCCAGAATGGGCTCAATGTAGTTAGAATGGGCCCACAGTACGGTATTTTGTCAACTTGAGGCTGTTCTCTGTGGGGCATCAATGGCTCTTAACAGATACCAGACATCACCTCCATCATCATTACCCACTGATCCACTCTAGATAGGTCCTATCAGTTTGTTATTCCTGCTATGTTATCGCTTAAGTTTAGTTGTCCTCAATGGGCTGGGAGACCCGGGGTATGACATGAAGTACAGTTTATTCAGGTCAATCTTAGATAGTGAAAGGCTGAGGACCACAGGACAATTAGTCATCTCTTCATGGACATTAGACTGCAGTCTCCCTGCCCTGCAGTGGTTGGCACTGACACTTTCACCCATATTATCAACTCTGGTCGCACAGAGTCATGTGATGTTTTTCGCCCAGGTCACGGTCCACTGCCAATGAGTGGTGTGCAACCCCCCCTCTCAGGAGGTGCAGTCTCCCCCCCTTTACCACCCCCCCCCCCCCCCGCCCCCCTCATACAAGGATTTATCTCTCGGCATGGTTTTGGCAGCGATGTGCTTTTCCCAGCGTTTCGCCAGGAGAGAGAGAGAGGAGGGGAAGAGGGGGAGAAAAAGAGGCCTTTTCAGGCGGGGAATGACGGACGCTTTATTAAAAGAGGCAGGGCCCTTTCAGAGGCTGGCCCCCTCGGTCCTCCCACCGTCCCGTGCGTCTGGCCCATTGTCACGGGGCGGTGGCAGCGTAAATGCCCCCCCCGCTGGGTGCTTTGTCACTGTAAGTCACTCTACAGACTGGAACAGACCCGCTCTCTGAGAGCACACCCCATTCCCCACAGAAACACAACACTATTCGGGAAATGCCTGCCCCAAGAAGAAAAAAAGATTGTCTGGCTGTCACAAAAATACAGGAGGGATAGAGAGATGCGGGTGACATGCGGGGAAGGAGGGACAGCAGAAAAGAAGGGATCAACCTGGGGTGAAAGAAAGAGAGCTGGGGGGCATCAAAACAAGTGAAAAGTAGAGAGAGAATGAGAGAGGGAGATGGATGGAGTGAGAGAGGGAAAATGTTATCGAGAAGAGAAGTTGAGGCAGAAAAGAGCAGGAGAGGGAAAGGAAATAATAAAAAAAATAAACTATAAATAAAATAAATATGCCACAAGATGAGAGATAGTAGTCAAGGTGTGAAACTGAGGGTAACACATTTGCTCATGACGTTGCCTCTGAAATGTGCGTCTTTAGATACAGGCAGCATTCCAGCAGAGATAAACCCCCAGGCCCCCAGGCCCCCGTCCCCTCACCCCCACCCTCCCCCTTCTCCCCTCCCACCCTGTACGGCCCTGCTTACTCAAGTGTGTGTGTGTGTGTCTGTGTGTGTCTGTGCATGTTTACGTGGGACAGGGTCTCAGTGCCCAGTCTCAGCACATTCTCAGGGGGTAACGGAACGACTGTCGAAAGTGTGTGTATGTGTGGGTGTGTGTGTGTGTGTGTGTGTGTGTGAGAGAGAGAGAGAGAGAGAGAGAGAGAGAGAGAGAGAGAGAGAGAGAGGGTGAGAAAGACGGAGAGAGAGAAAAGAAAGGGAGAGTGGAGGGCCAGCAGGCATGCCAGCCAAGATCGTCACCTGGGGAGTGAGTAGAAGCTACATTCTATCTGCTCTGTCTGTCCTCTATATTGCTATCTTCTCTCACTGTGTTCTCTCACTGTCCATGTTTTTATCTGTCCGACTCCATCTTCGTTTGTCTGCTGAGTCGCCTCTTGTTTACTACAGTATGACCATGTTGTGGTTCTGTTCAATAGGTTTCATTTCACTATAGTCTCACACGTATCCACCTGTTAATGCTCCCTGTCCATATTGTTATGGATACAACTATCCCTCTGTGCTCTGTGCCTTCATTTTTCAAGTTAGTTTTTACGTCGTAATCCAATAACTAATCCTCTGAACTCAAACACATTAACATCCAGCTACAGTATAATTTATTTATACATTTATACATATCAATGTATCATTTATTTATCAGCTCAGCTTAACTTTGTTCTTGCTTTTGTCTACATGCAGATCACTCTGTTTGGTAAGCACCAGGCACCATGCTGTTCTCTGTTTCTATCTCTCCACTTTAGCTATTTTTCCACCGCTCCTCTCTCAATATTTAGTCTTCCCTTCTTTAATGAATGTGCTCCTGTCTCTTTGCCTGTCACAGAGAGAAAGGGAGGGAGTGAGAGAGAATGGGACTGAAGGAAATGGAGATAATGAGTAAAGAGAGGGGTGTTTGAGACACACAGTGTAAACACTGTGTCTGTTCCATACAGAGCTATCATCACGATGACACCTATTAAAAAGGCTTGTTCTCACAAGTATACTACTACCTAATGCTGTACTCACAAAGTACTCAGTACTATGATATTATTTAACTTGCTCCCAGAGCAACTAAAGATACTGTATCTGCAGGGGAGGGAGTCTCCGCGCTTGGGTGTTGCATTCATGCACTCACGCGTGCGTTTGTGTGTGTATGTGTGTGTGTGTGTGTGTGTGTGTGTGTGTGTGTGTGTGTGAGAGAGATTAGGAGTAAGTGTGCATGCATGAGTGTGTGTGTGTGTGTGTGTGTGTGTATGTGTGTGTGTGTGTGTCTTGTTCTCTTCTTTTAATCTTGTTTTTGATGTCCTTAAATGCTCTGCTTTTTGGTAGTAACGTCATGTGGATTATTTTGTGTGGCTGGTAAATAGACTGATGACCAGTAAACTGATTACTATGTCATTAACTCGATTATTTTATCCTGGCTTAATTGAAGCTTCTGTTTAGGGCGTCTGTAGACTTAAAGACACACAGCAAAAGTTCTAAGGTCCTCATGCATGTGGACAAATGGAGCCAGTGCTGATGCTTATAGTCTTCACATGATAGAAAGATGGATTTAGACTAGAAGAGACAGTTCTGGATAGGGATGCATTGAGGCTTCAAATGATGACACATAAAGACATTGAAATGCACAAAAAATTTGCTACGGATGGGAATCATATTTTAGAATTACTAAAATTAATTAGATGGTTAATTGGAGGTTGTGTTCTGTAGTTACACATGTAGTACAGTATCTGATCAGGTTACACCTCTCTATTTTCTATTTTGCTCTGTTCTCTCTCTCTCTCTCTCTCTCACACACACACACTCACACACACACACACACACACACACACACACACACACACACACACACACACACACACACAAACGCACAACATAAAGCTGCAAAGCAGAGCTTAATACTGTAGCAGGACAGCATTTAATCGGCAGTACAGAGAAGCACCCAGTGATCAAAGTTTAAGATCGATTCACAGATGAAAGCTTTAGCTCTGTGTTCTGTATGCACAGAATCTTCTTTAATGTTCTAGTCACATTCAAATTATACGAAACACAGTCACTACATGAAGAGTCAATTTATCTAATTACTTGATTGTAGATTCGGAGCAAGTCATTCTGTAATTGCAATCTCTGTTTAATTTAATTGAATAAATTACATCCCTTTTGTTTAGTAATGATAGTGCAACCTAGTCGAGAGGAGGCATGAGAACAACGTAGAATAACGGAGGTTATGGCTACGCGAGATAAATGATAGTGTAATTACACAGAAGTACACACACTAATTGCCTATTGTCACTCTCTCTACCATTCTTTCTTCAGTACTAGCCCCTCTCTCTCCATGGTTCTCCTTCTCTCCCTCCCTCCACAAAAGATCTCAATAACCATGGCAATCTCATCCACAACCAAGCGGGCAGATACAGAGGGGGGGTGAGGGGGTGTATAAAGAGAGGGAGTCAAAGAGAGACAGAGACACAGAGGGCCACAAAAAGAAGAAGATAGAGAGTGTGAGAAAGCAAACAGGCCAAAGAAGAGGGAGATATAGGCCTGATGGCCACAGAGAAGGAGAGGGAGATATAGAGAGAAGTTACAGAGAGGTTGAAGACAGACCGGAGAATGAGAGAGTGAGTGAGTGAGTGAGTGAGTAAGTGAGTGCAGTGAGTGAGTGAGTGAGTGAGTGAGTGAGTGAGTAAGTGAGTGCAGTGAGTGAGTGAGTGAGTGAGTGAGTAAGTGAGTGCAGTGAGTGAGTGAGTGAGTGAGTGAGTGAGTGAGTAAGTGAGTGCAGTGAGTGAGTGAGTGAGTGAGTGCAGTGAGTGCAGTGAGTGCAGTGAGTGAGTGAGTGAGTGAGTGAGTGAGTGAGTGAGTGAGTGAGTGAGTGCAGTGAGTGAGTGAGTGAGTGAGTGAGTGAGTAAGTGAGTGAGTGAGTGCAGTGAGTGAGTGAGTGAGTGAGTGCAGTGAGTGAGTGAGTGAGTGAGTGCAGTAAGTGAGTGAGTGAGTGAGTGAGTGAGTGCAGTGAGTGAGTGAGTGAGTGAGTGAGTGCAGTGAGTGAGTGAGTGAGTGAGTGAGTGAGTGAGTGCAGTGAGTGAGTGAGTGAGTGAGTGAGTGCAGTGAGTGAGTGAGTGAGTGAGTGCAGTGAGTGAGTGAGTGAGTGAGTGCAGTGAGTGAGTGAGTGAGTGCAGTGAGTGAGTGAGTGAGTGAGTGCAGTGAGTGAGTGAGTGAGTGAGTGAGTGAGTGAGTGCAGTGAGTGAGTGCAGTGAGTGAGTGCAGTGAGTGAGTGAGTGAGTGCAGTGAGTGAGTGAGTGAGTGAGTGAGTGCAGTGAGTGAGTGAGTGCAGTGAGTGAGTGCAGTGAGTGAGTGTCCATAGCAGTAGAGTCCCACACCAATACCACCACTCTGACCGGAAACAGCACATTAACGCGGCAACTACTTCAAACAGACAGAAGGATGGAGGGAAGGACACAGGCAAGAGCAAGGAAGAGAGAGAAAATCAATTTCCAGAACAAATGCAAGTCAGCAGAAAATGGAAAGGAAATAGTTGTTTAAAATGTCTCTGCAGGAATGACCATATCCACAGTATGTTCTGGACCTACCGTACAAGATAGATAGCATACTACATGTATGTGAATTTACACTGATTTAGGTGTTAATTCTAATTCTAAAATATTATAAGCTACTCCTGCACAAATATGTTATTCTATAAATATGTGTGCGCTTCATTTGTACCTTTTTGCTGTGTGTACAAATAGCTGTAGTGGCACTTCAAATATTTATGATTTGCACCTGGTGCTATGCCAGCAAATTTGTAGTGTGCCATTTGTGGAGAGATTGTGTGTGTGTGTGTGTGTGTGTGTGTGTGTGTGTGTGTGTGTGTGTGTGTGTGTGTGTGTGTGTGTGTGTGTGTGTGTGCGAGTGCGTGTG
>NC_137690.1:22904699-22929699 GCF_963989245.1 Nansenia antarctica
TCCCTCTCCTCCCTCTCAACCTCACCTCCTCTCCTCCCTCTCAACCTCACCTCCTCTCCTCCCTCTCAACCTCACCTCCTCTCCTCCCTCTCAACCTCACCTTCTCTCCTCCCTCTCAACCTCACCTTCTCTCCTCCCTCTCAACCTCACCTTCTCTCCTCCCTCTCAACCTCACCTCCTCTCCTCCCTCTCAACCTCACCTCCTCTCCTCCCTCTCAACCTCACCTCCTCTCCTCCCTCTCAACCTCACCTTCTCTCCTCCCTCTCAACCTCACCTCCTCTCCTCCCTCTCAACCTCACTTCCTCTCCTCCCTCTCAACCTCACCCCTTGTTTTCCAATTCCTCTCCTCCTGTTTGCCTCCATCATCTTTTTCCACCCTTTTTTTTCTCCTTCTCCTGCCCTGTATCCCTCATGCACCCTTTCCCTTCCCCCTCTCCTTTACCTTCTCGGCTTCCATCCCTTCCATCCCCTTCCCCCCTCCCTCACCCCCCCTCTCTCGCTGCAGTAGAGTGATGGTGTGCTGTGGTCTCCCCACTCAGAGGAATAATATCAGTGGTGTGGGAAAGGTCCAACCTCACATGTCCTGTGCAGCTGAAGGAAGGCTGTGTGAGGTCAGACCTATCCCGCACGGCTCGTATTCTTCCCAACCCCGAGACCACCGGCCTGCCATCCCCCTCCCGTCCTCTTCCTCCTCCTCCTCCTCACCATCATCACCATCATCATCATCATCATCATCGCCATCATCCTGGTTAATATCTCCAAAGTCATTCGTATTGCTAACTGAGCATCTCTGTTTCTGTCAGTACTGAATGTGTAGTGAACTGACTTAAGATGCTAAGGTCCAGTTGGAGTGTGTAATGTGCTTTTGCATAATAAAGAGAGCAGTTCTAGTGTGAGTATCCAGTTGTTGGTTGGTGTCAGTTTGGTGTTGTGACTTCTATGTGTGGGTGTTGTGCGTAATGTGGACTCAACCATCGGTATTTCCTGTTTCAGAGTGGTGTGTATGTGTGTGTGTGTGTGTGTGTGTGTGTGTGTGTACTGTATGTATATTCATATGTGTGTGTTTGTATTATGTGCGTGTTAGGGAGCCTACAGTGTGAGGTCTGCTCTGTCTCCTCCTTCAGAATGGGCTCAACGGGCTGCATCTGGCCTCTAAAGAAGGCCACGTTAAAATGGTCCTGGAATTACTTCATGGCGGCATTATACTGGAGACCGAGACCAAGGTACTCACACTCTACACACTCTGTAACAAACTCCAATGCACTATTTTTAACCATAATATGTATTACCACCAATGCACGGTTCATACTCCATTATAGTGCTCATCTCCTCCCTCCACTTTGTTTCCAGAAAGGGAATACAGCTCTACACATTGCTGCACTGGCTGGGCAGGAGCAGGTGGTTGCAGAGCTGGTTAACTACGGGGCCAACGTCAATGCTCAGTCCCAGGTGAGACCCCTACCAGTGTCTCCACCCCCTCAACACCTTAACACACCAGGCTGAACATGCCTCGTTCATGCTGGACTTACCGTTTTAACCTTTGTCATTCTTTCTGTTAATATCTGTCTGCCTTCCTGTCTCTGTGTGTCTGTGCTTCCTGTGTGTGTGTCTGTGCTTCCTGTGTGTGTCTGTGCTTCCTGTGTGTGTGTGTGTGTGTGTGTGTGTGTGTGTGTGTGTGTGTGTGCGCGTGTGTATGTGTCTGTGTGTTGATGCTACCACTGTTGGGTGCTCCTCCCCGTGTGCGTGTGTCCATGTGTGTGTCTGTCTGTAACAGAAGGGCTTCACTCCTCTCTACATGGCCGCACAAGAGAATCATCTAGAGGTTGTGAAGTTTCTCCTGGAGAACGGGGCCAATCAGAGCATTCCAACCGAGGTAACAGCCAATAAGAAGATTACTGTTCAATCACTGACCTCATAATATCACCCCACCTCTGTTCTTCCTTCTGCCAGTCTCCCCGTCTGCCTCTCTTCCCGATTTTCCCTCCCGATTTTCCTTCACTGCTTGTGTCTCTTACTCACCCAACCCATCTCATCTCGCCTGTCTATCAGGATGGCTTTACCCCTCTGGCCGTGGCTCTTCAGCAGGGACATGAGAATGTTGTCGCCCTGCTCATCAACTACGGCACCAAGGGCAAAGTCCGTCTTCCCGCGCTGCATATAGCAGCGCGCAACGATGACACGCGCACAGCTGCCGTATTGCTGCAGAACGATCCAAACGCAGACGTCCTTAGCAAGGTATTCAGTGTGTTTGTGTGTGCCCGCTTATTCTAATGTGTGTTATGGGGGAGCTGATTTTTGTTAGTATTGAATACATTTTATTTGACTTGATTGAGTAAAGCGTCATCTCCCATGTACGTACACTTGCAGACAGGATTCACTCCGCTCCATATCGCTGCACACTATGAGAACCTGAATGTAGCTCAGCTGCTTCTCAACAGAGGAGCCAACGTCAATTTCACCCCTAAGGTATGCTTTCCGTTCGCTTTGATATCACTTGCACATTTCGGTGCTACCAATTTCCAAATCGCTGATCTCGCTTATCTGTTTGACTGTTGGGTCTATCCCCTGTTCTTAAACATGTGTGTGTTTGTGTTCTTCTTCTAGAATGGCATCACACCTTTGCACATCGCATCCAGACGAGGGAACGTGATCATGGTCCGTCTCTTGCTGGACCGAGGGGCACAGATTGATGCCAAGACCAAGGTACAGAACTGTACTCTCTCTAACTGTACTCTCTCTAACTGTACTCTCTCTAACTGTACTCTAACTGTACTCTCTCTAACTGTACTCTCTCTAACTGTACTCTCTCTAACTGTACTCTAACTGTACTCTCTCTAACTGTACTCTAACTGGACCCTGTCTGACTAGACCCTGTCCCATTAGTACTCTCTCCCCTGTGTGTACTCTCCCTAACTGTCCTCTCTCCCCTGTGTGTACTCTATCTGACTAGACCCTGTCCCATTACCCAGGTACCCCCACACTTTGGCTCAGGCTCTCACTCAGGCCTCTTTCTCCCCATTCAGGATGAGTTGACGCCTCTGCACTGTGCAGCCAGGAATGGACACGTCAGGATCATAGAGATTCTACTGGACCACGGAGCCCCCATCCAGGCCAAGACCAAGGTGATCTGAGGCCTATGAAGGGCTAACCTCTGGACTGTTTTTGCTGAAGTCTAGTGTGCACAATTCCAGGCAGAGTGTAGCTATGATTTGGAAAGCCTAAAATGTGCTGCATCATGGTTTTTCCTTTCCATGGCATCTCGCTTTTATCGTAAGTCTCTCTTTCTCTCTTTCCTACAGAACGGCCTGTCTCCCATTCATATGTCCGCTCAGGGGGACCACATGGATTGTGTGAAGCAGCTGCTGCAGTACAACGCTGAGATCGATGACATCACTCTGGACCACCTCACACCCCTACATGTGGCGGCCCACTGTGGTCACCATCGCATGGCCAGAGTACTGCTGGACAAGGGGGGCAAAGCCAACTCTCGCGCACTGGTCAGTAACACACTCATACACTCACAAACGTATACACTAACACACAACACGCACAATGCTCATACACACAATACACACAATACTCATACACACAATCAGTGTCAGTGTTCAGCTGTGCTGTGGTGTAATGTAGATGTCATCGATCTCACCTATCACTGAGACTGCCAATGGCCCCTGGCCTGAGCTAGATTACTCTTCCTGATACGACTGGTGGATTGATGATTCACTTGCTTAGTGAAATGTATTGATTGTAAGTCGCTTTGGAATAAGGCGTCTGCTAAATGCCAAAAATGTAAAAATGTAAAAGTAGTGGTGTCTTAGTGACCATGTTGTTGTATTGAATCCTCAGAATGGCTTCACTCCCCTGCATATTGCCTGTAAGAAGAACCACATGAGAGTGATGGACCTCCTTCTGAAACACTCAGCATCAATAGAAGCCGTGACAGAGGTGAGAGAGCAGGAGAAAGAAAAATGTATGCTAGGGAAATGCCATGGAGGGAAAATAGTATTGTATTAGTATTTAAAAGTGTATTGAGGACTTCCGGTAATGGCGGCGTGCTGAGAAGACTGGTTTTCTCACCTCCACTAAAATCGTCAAACAAATTCTCTTACAAACCTAGCTAAAGTCAACGAAAATCAGCCATACCACTCGTAAAAGATGTCGTCTACACAAGGGAAACCGAGTACCCGAAAGAACCCACAAGTACAATCTAAAATTATGGACTTCAGCTCTCCTAAAAACAAGGACGATGCTAAAGCTAACTCGAGCAGCGCGGGGATCACAGAAACTGCCGAGGAAGAAGGGGGAAAATATGACAGGATTCTGGAAGCTATCAGAGAATTGGGGTCCGAGTCTGCAAACCGACATGAAGAAATGTTGGTCGCAATTGATGGACTGAGGAAAGATATGGGAGAATGTACGGAACGAATTACACATGCAGAGGTCCGTATTTCCAACATGGAGGATGAGGTGAATGTCCTCCAGGCTAAGGTCCACTCTCTGGAGGGAAAGAAACAACAGCTGGAAGACAAGGTGACAGACCTAGAATCAAGAGCCAGGCGGTCTAATCTGAGACTCGTTGGCCTGCGGGAGGGAGAGGAGGGAGACGACGCCTGCACCTTTCTCGAGAGTTGGATACCGGAGACACTGGGGCTCACAGCACTAAGATCCAAACTCACACTGGAGAGAGCTCATCGCATTGGTCAGAGACGGGAACCCAACGCGCCTCCGAGAACGATGATCATGAAATTCCTGAACGACAGAGATAAGGTGACTGTATTAAGAGCAGCCAGAGCCCGAAAACAAATCCTACACAAGGACAAACCAGTACGTTTCTACCCCGACCTAGCGACAGGAGAACACAAGAAGCAGAAGGAATTCGACTCGGCCAGACAGAAATTACGTAGCATGGGGATAAAACATGGCATGTTGATCCCGGCTAGATTGCTGGTGACACACAAGGACAAAACACAAACTTTTGGCACACCGACAGAAGTGGAAAGTTTCATCAAACGAATCCAAGAAGAGAACGGTAGTGGATGAGTATATGAGACACTACTGCTGGCTTTGATAACGAGCAACGTCATGTTAGACCTCTAACACTGGTTTATATTGTTCTTTTTTCTTATATGTTTATTTGCAAACCAGTTAAACTGTGTGTGTCTAGGTGATTTAACATACTATTATGTTTTCGGAGAAAATATTGGGGTCATTCAGTTGAGAGTAGCTCAGAAATTAGCACGTTAAGACTCAATGTCCCAAAATGCACTACTCGAACACAGTTCACCGTCAACAATGATTCAATGCTACGCTAGACCCATGATACGGGTTTACAATGTTATTTCACAGTTATTCGTTTTTTCAAGTTACATGAAACAAGTTGAATTGTGTCTATTTAAGCGATTAATATGCCAATGTGTTTCCCTTGAGGATATTAGAGTAGATCGGTAGGTCAGAAAGTAACAAAAAAAGTACACTAAAACTCATAATCCCACAATGCACTATTCGAGCTGCACTGTTTCCTGAACAACGGAGATAGAATGGAGAGAAAACAGCCCCGAACGAACCTCAGATCAGATTGGCAACATATCATTTTGGTTACTAAATTCAACCAGGGGGCCAGGAAATTTTCATAATAGGGCATGTTAAGCACTATGTATGTGGGTGTGTGTGTGTGTGTGTGTGTGTGTGTGTGTGTGTGTGTGTGTGTGTGTGTGTGTGTATGTACTATAACAGCAACACCCCATAACATGCCGCTCAAACTCAGTTTGGGCTCAGTTATTTTCAGGGTGTCAACTGCTGATCCACATTCTTTAGTTATTATAATATACAATTCACAATGGGCTTCTATACTTAACATTTAGTGGTGGTTGACCAATATACCAACTTTGTTAATTAGGTTTTTATTTCACATTTAGTGGAGGGAGAAGGTTACTCTTTATAAGGAGATTAATCAGTTCAGCCTCACTACTCCTCACTCGGTGTGGAGTAGTTTTCAGCGTTATGGGAGTGAACAGGTGGGTGGGGGGAATGCTCAGTTCTGGAGCATTGGGGGGGTCTCGGTTAGTTTGTTGAGAGACCCAGTTTGTTTGTTTGTTTTTCTTCGTTTTTCTCTTTTGACCTCTTTTTTTTCTTCTTTACATTATTGCACAATGATACAAGGAATTTACAAATGTATTGCTATCTATGACTGGTAAATTAGACATCAAGTTCACATCCTGGAACTGCAGAGGGCTACAAAAAATAAAAAAGGTAAAGCAGGTGATGGGGAGATTAAAAAGTATTAATTCCCAAATAATTTTTCTTCAAGAAACACATCTTTCAAAAGACAAAGACATTGGGATTAGGAGGAGGTGGCAGGGTAAGGTATTCTCAGCGCCCTTTAACACTCAAGCAAGAGGGGTCATGACTCTTGTACATAAATCTATTCCTCTTAATGTCACAAAGATAATTGCTGATACGGCAGGTAGATACCTAATAATTCAAGGCATGCTTCTGACAGAACTTCTCAACCTGGTCAACATTTATGCGCCAAATAATGATGACCCTGAATTTTTCAGTAATTTGTTTTTCACTCTATCAACCCTCAAAGGTCAATATATAATAGCAGGAGATTTCAACTGTACACTAGATCCCTCTAAAGATAGGTTAACACATATTGATAAGTCCCATAATAAAAGCAGAGGAATTATACATCAGTTTATCAAGACATTAAATCTTAGAGATATATGGAGAGACAGAAACCCTGAGGTATTATTCTATTCGTGTTTTTCCAGTACACATAAAACATACTCCCGAATTGATTATTTCTTAATTTCTGCAGGCCTGGTGTCTAGAATCAAGGAATGTAATTATGACAGTATTCTGATATCAGATCATGCCCCAAATAATTTGTGTTATGTAGACCCAGGCTTGAAAAAGGATCCACCAAAATGGAGATTGCAGCAAAGTTGGCTACGGGACCCAGATCTAATCTCTTTCCTTGAGGTACAAATTGATGTATTTTTCATAATCAACACAGATGAGACTTCTGCAAGCACCAGATGGGAAGCTTTTAAAGCTTACATTAGGGGCCAGATTATTAGTTTTACAAGTTCTAAATCTAAAAGAGCTAAACAAAAATTTACATTGTTAGAGTCAAAAATCAAAGTTTTGGAGAGAAATTATTATCAAAATCCCGATCCAAAAACTCACCAGGAATTGTTATTGTTGAGAACACAGTATAATGAAATGTCAACTGCAAAAGCTACAGATAATCTCTTAAAACTTAAACAAACTATATTTGACCAAGGGGAAAAATCAGGAAAAATCTTGGCATGGCGCTTAAAACAACTTCAAACCGAAAGAGCTATTACCAACCTCAAGACTCATAATGATGACTCTATTATAGATCCTATTAAAATTAATGAGGCATTTAGAGAATATTATGGAAAACTATATAGCTCCGAAAGAGCTCCAGAATTACCAGACCAAAAGCTATTCCTAAATAATATTGATATCCCTAGTATATCAGAGGAAGAAAGGATGGAACTGGGTGACGACTTATCCTTAGAAGACATCACTATGGCAATAAAGAGCATGAAATCTGGGAAGGTGGCAGGACCAGACGGCCTACCCATCGATTTGTATAAGAAATTTGAATCTAAATTAAGGAAACCTCTTCTTGAGATGTTTAATGAATCATTTCGGGAAGGGATCCTCCCTCCCTCCTTGAGAGGGGCTTTGATTACTCTCCTTCCTAAACCTGGAAAATCAAATGATAAATGCGAAAACATGAGGCCAATCAGCCTCCTCAACTCAGATTTAAAAGTACTCTGCAAAATTCTAGCAAAAAGATTAGAGATTATTCTACCAGATATCATAAAGGGAGACCAAAATGGGTTCATTGTGGGTCGTCAGGGATTTCATAACGTAAGAAGGGTTTTAAATATCTTACATTCCCAAAGAGAGTTACCAGATACAGCTTTCCTGTCATTGGATGCTGAGAAAGCATTTGACAGGGTGGAATGGGCATACCTGTTTGAGCTTCTCGAACGATTTGGGCTGGGAGAAAACTTTTGTAAATGGGTGAAATTATTATATAAAGAACCATATGCAGAAATAATTACTAACAACAATATATCTATGCCAATTAAAATCAACAGGGGATGCAGACAGGGGTGTCCATTGAGCCCTCTCATATTTACGATGGCAATTGAGCCCTTAGCAATTGCAATACGAAATCACACATCAATATCAGGCATACCTATAGGTCAACTTGAACATCGCATAGCTCTCTATGCGGATGACGTAATCCTGTTCCTTAAAAATCTGGGAGAATCGATCCCGGCTCTTATGGACCTCATTAAAAGATTCGGCAATATTTCTGGGTACAAAGTTAATAGCCATAAATCTGCCATATTACTGCTTAATTCGAATGAGAGAGAGAACCCACCCAATTATATTGGTCACTTTAAGTCAGTTGACAGCTTTACATATTTAGGAATACAAATTACTCACAGGTTAGAAGAAGTGGTACAGACTAATTATAGCCCTGTTGTAAATTCTATTTGCGAATCAATTGATAGATGGTCATCTCTTCCTATTTCCCAGATAGGCAGAATTAATATATTGAAAATGAACACTCTCCCAAAGCTATTATATCTCTTTCAAAACATCCCCTTGCCGCCTCCCCCAAACTTATTTCCTAGACTAAGGACATTATTCACGAACTTTATATGGAAAAATAGACGCCCCAGACTTCGCCTGTCTCTTCTGTATTTACCTTATGACAGAGGTGGCCTACAATGCCCAAACATGTTGTGGTATTACTGGGCAACTCAAATCAGAACTATGAGGTTTTACTACTCGACAGAAGGACTACTTTCACCAGCATGGAAAGACATTGAGTGTAACTCTATAGGGCTCCAACTGCCGACATATATATACTCTGATAATCCGAAAAACCTTAAAAGGAAAACATCGAACCCTATATTGAGAAACATGATTTCTGTATGGTATGAGGTACAAAAATACTTGTCGGAAACACCTGTTCTCTCTCGCTATAGTCCCATTTGGGGCAATAATTACTTTGTGCCAGGTAGGGCAGACGGGGGCTTTAAATTATGGGCTGACAAAGGAATAACACAAATTAATGACATATTCGACTCAAAGGATGAGCATATGGAATCATTTGAAATTCTAGTAAACAAACA
Source organism: Nansenia antarctica (assembly GCF_963989245.1). Classification (NCBI taxonomy): domain Eukaryota; kingdom Metazoa; phylum Chordata; class Actinopteri; order Argentiniformes; family Microstomatidae; genus Nansenia; species Nansenia antarctica. The sequence goes on from NC_137690.1 coordinate 22,913,892, forward strand.
TTCTATCCCTCGCAAGCATTTCTTTAAGTACTTACAGCTCAGGAACTTTATTTATTCTAATCAAAATCACTCCCTGGCCATACCCGCTCTATCCTCATTGGAGAAAGTTTTAATAAAAAATCCTTTCGGAAAGGGAATTATTTCGGATGTATATGATTTGTTGATTGCTAGATCACTAGAATCTTCAGAACCCAAATTGAAAGCATGGAGGAGTGACCTTCAAGAGGATATATCAGTGGAAAAATGGAACAAGGCATGCAAAAGAGCTCAAACCCAGACCGCTAACACTCGTTTAAAGCTTCTACAGTACAATTGGATAATGAGAGTATATATAACACCAGAAAAACTCAATAAATTTAACCCCAACATTCCAGACTTATGTAACAGGTGTAGAGAGGACAAGGGTACATTCTTTCATTGTATATGGGAATGTCCAAGAATTCAAGAATTCTGGGAAGAACTTGGAATAATAATACAGGACATTCTGTCAATTAAAATTACTGTTGAGCCTAAGCTGTTTATTCTTGGCATTTATCCAGAGGGACACAGGATGAAATGCAGTGAACAGATCTTTATGGATATGTGTATTTTACAGGCCAAAAGATCAATAGCACTAACGTGGAAAAGCACAGGTAAACCAAGTATTGTGCAATGGTTTAGGGAGATGTCTCGGTGTCTACCATTAGAGAAAATTTCATACACACTCAAAGACAGGCAGGAAAGATTCCAAAGTATTTGGGGCCCATTCATAAAATATCTGGAGGACAAGGACTTATCACACTGGATGGACGAACCTGGGCGTGAACAAATGTAAACTCTGCAATAAACCATTTGAACAGGTGTGTGAATTGACCAGGAGTAGAGTAGGAGTTGGATATAATTAATGTATCTGTTGCAATGTACCCTTTTCTTTATTATATATATAATTATATTTTTATTTTTATTTTTTTTTACAGTTTCATGTTTTTATTATTACCTTTATTTTATTTTTTCTCTCCCTTTTATTTTGTATGTGTATATATGAGCTCAGTTATATGATTGCCTCTCCATCAATGTACGTACTATATATAGGCCTACATGTGTATGGCAATTCTGGTGAGGTATCTGCTTGTATGTACAGTATATACATATATCATTATTACTAATTATTTATTTTCAAGATTTGTTTTATCTTTTTCAAAAACTCAATAAATATATTGTTGAAAAAAAAAAAAGTGTATTGAGAGGGACATAAAGTGTGAGCTGTGAATGATTGTTCACCCCTTCCCCCTCTCTCTCCTCAGTCTGGCCTGACCCCGCTGCACGTGGCTGCCTTCATGGGCCATCTCAACATAGTGAAGCACCTGTTGCTGAAGGGTGCTTCCCCCAGTGCCTCAAATGTAGTGAGTCCCCATCCACCATCCACCCACCCCACGATTGACTGACCCTACTCCTCTGAACCATTTCACAGTGTCTACCCTAAGTGTATTGTGTGTGTCTGATTGTGTCCGACCAGAAAGTGGAGACTCCTCTTCACATGGCGTCTCGGGCAGGACACTGTGAGGTGGCAGGGTTCTTACTGGAGAATGGAGCACCAGTGGATGCCAAGGCCAAGGTATTGGCACACACTTATACATACCAAATCTGAGTTCCCTGCAGGACTTCCATAATGGCCAAGTATCTAACCCAGTGGTTTCCCCCCCCCCCCCCCCCCCCGCCAGGATGACCAGACACCCCTACACTGTGCGTCTAGGATGGGCCACATGGAGCTGGTGAAGCTGCTGCTGGAACACAAGGCCAACCCCAACTCCACGACCACGGCCGGACACACACCCCTCCATATTGCTGCCCGCGAGGGCCACGCACACACCACACGCATCCTACTGGACATGGAGGCTCAGCAGACCAAGATGACCAAGGTACAGCAACAACTATTAACAGAGCACACAAGGCCAACCACAACCACGAGGCCAAGCTCAAGTATGTTATTTACCCTTTTATCGGTGTTCTCCGTCTGATGTTTTGTACATGGTCATATCTCTGCAGAAAGGCTTCACTGCCCTCCATGTGGCCTCCAAGTACGGCAAGGTGGACGTCGCAGAGCTGCTGCTGGAGAGAGGAGCTAACCCTAACGCTGCTGGCAAGGTGAGGGTCCCAGAGCATGGAGAGGAGGGAGGGCTGTGTGGAGATAAGGGGGGAGTGTGAGGGAGGGGTAACCCTAAAGGGCTCTGCACACAGCGTGCGATTTCTGTTGCGTGTCAACATTCCATTTTGAAGTTTGAATGGAAGTCTATGAGAACATCGCATTTCAACACACACGGCCCCGATTTTAATCGCACGGCGAAAATTCGATTCCATTCATTTTGAATGGGACAAAGCACACGGCGTGCGAGTTTTGTCGCACTGTCAAATTTGTGCTTTTTCCCATTCATGTGGTTTATATGTACAGTATGTGTTCTACACCCCTAGAATGGTCTGACTCCACTGCACGTGGCTGTGCATCACAACAACCTGGACGTGGTCAACCTGCTGGTCAGCAAAGGAGGCTCTCCACACAGCGCAGCCAGAGTAAGAGAACACACACACACGTACGCAGAGACACACATCCCCATGCATACAAACATCATCGGATTGGATTAACACCCAAACCTTTTGTTCCTCTCCCAGAACGGCTACACCCCTCTCCACATAGCCTCCAAGCAGAACCAGGTGGAAGTGGCCAGCAGTCTGCTGCAGTACGGGGCTTCGGCCAACGCTGAATCACTGCAGGGGGTCACGCCCCTCCACCTGGCTGCTCAAGAGGGCCGGCCAGACATGGTGGCTCTGCTCATCTCCAAACAGGCCAACGTCAACCTGGGCAACAAGGCAAGGCCCCGGGGCGCTGCGAGGGAGTGGGGCAGTGGATAGGCTCATTGGGATAATTTCAGTGACTCAGCATGTGTGTTAGGGATTGAGTTCTGCTCTCTCATTGGGTGCCTGACCGTTGCCCCCTGGCTCCTCTCCCCTCAGAGTGGACTGACTCCTCTCCACCTGGTGGCACAGGAAGGCCATGTAGGCATCGCTGACATCCTGGTGAATCAGGGGGCCTCTGTGTACGCTGCCACACGGGTAAGACCTTTACTGTATAAAGAGCCTCCCAGTGCATCCTCATGGCATGCAGTGTTATGTTATTGTTACAGTTTATCATTATCTAGAGATAAATCTATGTTATGTCAGTATGGAGCCTAACAGTACAGTTTGATGCATGGTGAACAGTGAGCTGAAGCTCCCATGGCAGATAGAGAGTCTTGACCTTTCATCTACCATACTCAGCAAAAATAGCCTCCCGGTCTCCCAGCTCTGGGTTATGTTACCAACATCAATAATCCTAGGGGTCTCCATGGAAAACAAGAGAACATCACCCAGAAAAGTGGACCAGTGGGTCAGCCCCTCTGTTTTAGTGAGGATGATACATAGCTAATGTGTGATTTGTTGTACTTTTGCAACCTTATTACCACAGAACAGAGAGGCTTTTGATTTATGGACACTGACGGGGTCTTACTCTGTGTCTCCGTCCCACATCTTCTCTCTCAGATGGGCTACACTCCCCTCCACGTAGGCTGTCACTATGGCAACATCAAGATGGTGAAGTTCCTTTTGCAGCAGCAAGCCAATGTCAACACCAAGACCAAGGTGAGCACCCCCCATTGGTCACCAATGAAACTACAACACTCTCACAACCTCAGAGAGAAGAGCTCACCTGCCTTTAGAATCAAAAATATTCCGAAGCTGATATGCCGAATCAACTTCAACTACAGTACTGCACCAAAACTGTCAGTTATTGAATATTGAAGTTAGTTAATATATATATAATATAATTATTATGCAAAGTGAACATGTGTAAACATGCTGGAGAATACAGTATATTAATGAGCCCCTCCTCTTTATCAGGTTGGTTACACTCCTCTGCACCAGGCCGCCCAGCAGGGACACACAGATATTGTCACATTACTGCTGAAACATGGAGCCCAGCCCAACGAGATCACCACTGTGAGCATCCTAGCCGCCATTCATAACTTCTCCCCAACCCTCCGTAATTTTTTTCCACACTCAATCATTTTATTTCTCAATTCCCTCCAATTTTCTCTCCCTCTCTATTAGAACGGTACTTCAGCCTTGTCCATTGCCAAGCGCTTGGGGTATATCTCTGTAATCGATGTCTTGAAGCTGGTCACAGAGGAGACAGTTTCCATGGTAAGGTGATATGAATTTGAAGCGACTTTGGCATTTCATGCCCATGACGATTGTATGTAGAAGTACTTTTCAGTGGTATCAGTATCCAGTTAAAAAACTATCCCCTCCACGCTCTTTGGTTCCATCCTAAACTGGTTGTCCTCCCTCTTCTCCTTCTCTTTCCTCAGACCACCACAGAGAAACATCGCATGAGTTTCCCCGAAACAGTGGATGAGATATTGGACGTGTCAGAGGATGAAGGTAGAGCCCACGTACAACCCAGACATTTACATACAGTAGCAACAAACAAGACAGATACAATACACAGTTGAGAAGACATACTGCACGGTAGTGGGTAACCAGACAGACACATTGTGACTGTTTAAAGGTGATTTTGTTCAATTGTGAGATTATTACGTTTTGCAGCAAAACATAATAAATAGTCCATTGTGGCCTTTGTGATCATTGTTTTTACAAAGTTATGAACCTGTACAGATGGTATATTGCTTAAAGCATGTGTTTGGGCCTACAGTATGAGGTTGGTGCCAGGACAACACTGGCGCTGGCTCATCTAAGTATGCAGAGCCTCCTAAACTATGCCCCTTTTGCCTTTTTTTTAGGAGTTGCACAACTAACAATAGGTACGACTGTCTCTTTCTCTCTTCGGTGTGCGATGCTCGTAGGTCGCCTCAGAGTGTGTGGCTCCATTTCAAGCTCACTCTCCGTCTTTCTCTGCCTCCATATCTCTCTCTGTCCTGGTGCTCAATGTAATGGTGGTTCTGGTTTCACATTGGCATGATGCTACCATGACTCCATGTCTATAACCTTTATTTATCCCTCCAATAACATTATCCTTAGTCACTAACTCCCCCCAGGTATCTCTTTCTCCATGTTACTGAGGCTGGCTGCATGGCTGTCCTCACCAGCCTCCTGTTAACTAAGACAGCACAGCCAACACAAAGAGAATAGTCTTGTAGTGGAGGATGCATACTCACCCATCCAGTGTATCAAACCATTCAGCTAGTTTAGCAATTTTTTAATCAAGTTGGAAATTCAATTCTTTGGTTAAAAAATGCATAAAAGCTACTGTGGAATTCACAGTTCATGACGGTGTTGTCTTGATGGTGTTGTCTTGATGGTGTTGTCTTGATGGTGTTGTCTTGTTGATGTTGTCGTTGTTTTGATATTATTAATGTTCCTCCATTGTGATCCCCATTGTGATGCATCAGCTATCATTTGTTTCTGTAGTTTGTGTGTGTGTGTGTGTGTGTGTGTGTGTGTGTGTGTGTGTGTGTGTGAGTGTGTGAGTGTGTGAGTGTGTGAGTGTGTGAGTGTGTGAGTGTGTGAGTGAGTGAGTGAGTGAGTGAGTGTTCCCATGGTCCTATAAATGAGTTGGGAAAAAAGCCTGAATGTACACCCTTGGAAATGATGTCAGAGGACGTCACACCCTGATATTTTTAGGCCCCTGATAATTTAACTGACAGATTGTCACCGTTGATCTAAATTTAGAGTATAGCTGAGTTGCTGTCTTAAAGAAACAACTCACCTCCTCCGTTCAAATATTGACACATTCCTCTCACACAGACACATAGGCCTACACATATTTCACATGATCACATCTTCCCAGGTTAGAATATATGACACCTCACACTCATGAACATGTCATTTTGAACCTAAGGGAACACACACAGAGGAAACTTGACATGCACGTAATGACACCCTCTGTATCCAACTGGACCACATTACAGGCAACCACTCAACCACTGAGCTAACACCTCTCCTGCTGATACATACAGACACACACATACACACACACACACACACACACACACACACACACACACACACGTGCACTGAGGGAACAATTATCATTGGTGACTTGTTCCAGTAAGTTCAGGATTTGAAGGGGGTAAGTAACCATAATCTACCTCCACTCACCTTCTGGGAAAAACATTTTTAATACTGGAGAAAGGGGCAAGTGTAATAAGTTCTGACGTTGAAAACAGAAGGCTACATTCTTCATTGATGTTGTGGGTCTACGATGCCAGTGTCTTTTTCATTGTGCTGTGAAGTGTGCTTAAGATGTTTTGTGTTGATTGAGTGTGCATGTGTGTACACTTGTCTGTCCGTGTCTGATGTACTTAGTGTGTTTTGGTTACAAGAATGTCCCTGAGACATAACCTGATAACCTTCTGTTGAGGCTAGCTAATCCAGACGTTAGATCATGTCTACTACTAGATCAGTGGACAGAGAAACACCTATGTGGCATGGGTCATACTTTTATACTCCAGATGTTGACACTGCAAAGTTTACTTTTACCAAATGAATGTCCAATACAAGTTCCCTGTATTCTTAAGTATGGGAACTATTGCATCAAAAGTGTTTAGAACTTCACACTGAGATGAATATTGAACGTAGTACTGGGGCCCTCTGTCTTCTCCCTCTCTCCATGTTCTCTCTCCATTTGCCTCTGGAGCTTTTTGTATTCGTGGCTTCCACTAAATCCTCCTCCCATTGACTAGCATTAACACGCACTGTGTGTGGAGTGTTGCCGCTAATCCTTCAAACTCACCAACTTAACTCCTTTAAACCCTAGTTATCATACAGTATTCCATAATCTTTAACTATCTCGCATTCTGCAGCCATGTTGTTGTTGTTGTTGTTGGTCTCTCTCTCTCTCTCTCTCTCTCTCTCTCTCTCTCTCTCTCTCTCTCTCTCTCTCTCACTCCCCTGACCACTATCTGCCCTCTCTCTTTGACATTGTTCCCTAAAGGAGAGGAGCTGTTGGGAACAGAAGGGGCCAAGTACATGAGGATGGATGACATGAAGGACCACGATGAAGATTTCCTCTCCCCCAAGAAATCTATGGAGTACGAGAGAGGGCTGGGCAATGCATAAGGGGGCTGTGGTGGGAGACAGGGGAGGGGCTAAAGTGAAGTGATATTGGTATACTTAAAGGAAAGTTATTAATAATAACGAATAATAAACATTATTGGAAGAGTGACGGTAATGATTGATTAGAGTCGTTTGTGATTTGGGGAGAGGTGCTGGGGAAAATATTCCCATCACTCACTCCTTCTATCTATTCTTCTTCCAACAGTAACTACTCCCCTGCCATTCCCAGGATCCCCTGTGTGTCCCCGGAGACGGTCATCCTGCAGGAGCATGCGGTGGAGCAGGTACACAGACTGGTCATGTATAGTCCATTTAAGATGATGCAGAAGTCTATCATGGAAAGTAACCATGTGACCATGGGAAGAGATAGTGGGGAAGTAACAATAGCCTACAGTGAGTCTTCAACAATGCCCAAAATGCTATGATGAGACCAGTTTTTGGGTTGTTTCTCTTTTGTAGCAGCACACTCCTATGCCATTACCAAAGGAGTATGATGATGACTCCCTGATCCCCAGCAGTCCAGCCACAGAGACCTCAGACAATGTCAGCCCTGTAGCCAGCCCCATACACACAGGGTCAGTGGACGTCGATGTGGTCGTTCTACCTGTTGGTCCTAAACCCACCTATCAACCCTTCACCCACCCCACTCCTCTTACACCCAACCCTTTAACCCCACACCCTACAAACCCCCACACTACCTTTTCAATCTACCTTCTGATAAATGGCCCATGTGATCCATAAACTGCCCATGCCATCCAATGACTTTGGACCGTGTCTCCTACCAGGTTCCTGGTGAGTTTTATGGTGGATGCTCGGGGCGGGTCGATGCGAGGCAGCAGACACAACGGCCTGCGTGTCATCATCCCTCCGCGGACCTGTGCCGCTCCCACGCGCATCACCTGCCGCCTGGTCAAGCCCCAGAAGCTGACCACTCCACCGCCCCTGGTAGAGGGAGAGGGACTGGCCAGCCGCATCATCTCGCTGGGTCCGGCCAGCATGCAGTTCCTGGGGTGAGGACATTGTTCTTAAAATTATACAAACCACTTTTGGTGGTGAGAGAATATGCTAGTTAGATTGTGAGAATTCATTCTAAACATAAATATGAGTTTTGAAGCCTCGTCGATATAACCTGTGTGTGTCTGTCAGGCCTGTGATTGTGGAGATCCCTCACTTTGCTGCTCTGGGTCGCGGAGACCGGGAGCTGGTGGTGCTAAGAAGTGAGAATGGCTCCGTCTGGAAGGAACACCGCAATCGCTATGGCGACGATGTGCTGGAAACTATCCTCAATGGGATGGATGAAGGTAAATGGCATTGATAGGTCATGCTCAGAGACAGACCTTCTTACTACTTATGTTAGGTTTTGCATCAGTATTTACTTCAACACCCTACCCTTGTCTCTAAAGAGCTGGAGAGTCAAGAGGAGCTTGGGAAAAAGCGTATCCGACGCATTATCTCCACCGACTTCCCCCTCTACTTTGCTGTCGTGTCGCGAGTCATACAGGAGAGCGACCTGATTGGCCCAGAGGGGGGTCAGCTGACCAGTAAGCTGGTTCCACTGGTCCAGGCCACATTCCCTGAGACAGCGGTCACCAAGCGAGTCCGTCTGGGGCTGCAGGTGAGATGGGAGGATGAGGAGGAGAAGGAAGAAGGAGGTGGAAGACAGTAGCCATAGCACCTTTATGACCAAGCATGCTACTTGATTTGGTTTGTTTTTGCTGTGGACCATTTGATCAGCACCTTTTTTGTGTGTATATTGGTTATATGTATATATATATATATATATATATATATATATATATATATATATATATATATATAATTTCTGCCTTGCCAACAGTTTATGTTTTTGCTTTTCAAAATAGAGCATTTTAGTGCCTTTTTCCACTGTATTACACACAATGAGATTTACTTCATGCACATCGCACATTCATTCAACTGTGTTTTTTTTTTATGTTGATGTGAGGCTCTTTTAGGAAGCTATTGGCAACGTTTGCATATGAGCATACAAGTGTGTATGCTGTCTCCCCAAAAGCTGTTTTTAATGTGTCGTTCACTACTACAATGACCAATTACCCCAAATCTACCAATCACACTAAAATGGCCATCAGCATACTTGGTGTGGTCAGGAGAGTGGTTTTGGTTAAGGTTCATACTAGTGTGGTGGGTGGTTTTGGCTCTTTCCATGGATGGCTTCCATTATTAGCCCACATATACCCATGTTTTAGAGGTAAATATCTGTATGTTTCAGTGAGCCACAAATACAGGATGGACACACACACTGGACCTTCCAACTTCTCCTGCTGCTCTGATGCCTCAGCTGTGCTGCTGCTAGCCTTTAGATGTTGTGCTGCTGCTAGCCTTTAGATGCTGTGTCTGCTAGCCTTTAGATGTTGTGTCTGCTAGCCTTTAGATGTTGTGTCTGCTAGCCTTTAGATGTTGTGAATGCAGAGCCTCATAACCTCACTCATAGCTTTCCTAGCTGTGCTAACATGCAATGTTCTCTTGACAAACAGTTAACTTAAATGTGACTGTAGGAAGGGTGCTAAGTCATGATTTATTATTATTTCTATAAATGTCTAATCTGGTCAAGTTAAAGAATGAGGGAGGTTGTACAGTTCATCAATACCTGAGATAGCTTTGAGATGTTTTCTACTGTGTCACACAATGCCTTTTATTAAACCATGGTGCCTTATCCACTGATATCCATTTTGTACAAATAATTAAATGTTTATAATATTTTATAAATAGAGATTGATTTAAATGTTAACATTTGTGTCACATTTGATCTTTACAATAAACAGTATTGTAAAAAAAATCAATGTGTGTTGCCATTGTCTTTTTATATTGTTTGGTCAAAGATTTGGACGCATTTGAAATAATTTACTTCTTTCTCTTCCTCTTCATCCATCATTTCACCATTTTGGTTTATTTTCTTGTCCGTTATATCCTCCATTGCATCACACACCTATTACCTCTCCCTGCTTCTCTCTGTATTTCTCCTGGTCTGTCTACCTTTTCCTCTCTCTTTATCCCTCGCTCTCCTTCTCTTACTTTCCTATCCCTCCTTCATATCATCACCCCACTCTCCATATACCTGTCCCTGCTCACACCCCAGGCCCAACCAGTCCCGGACGAACTGGTTGCCAAGCTACTGGGGAACCAGGCGACCTTCAGCCCTGTAGTGACGGTGGAACCACGGCGGCGTAAGTTCCACCGGCCAATCGGCCTGCGCATCCCCCTGCCTCCATCCTGGAGAGAGAGCCCTCGAGACGCCGGGGAGGGGGACACCACCAGCCTCCGTCTGCTCTGCAGCGTCATCGGTATGCCACAACAAGTCACACACGGGAAACATTTCTGATCCATTCCTTTAACAGCAGTGTTAAAAAGATAACCCGATTCAATACGAATGCAGCCTATAAAGAGTTAATTTCATAATTTCACACAAAATACACATTCCTCTTCAGCTCCCACACAATGGGTATCAGAATAATTAATCACCCGGCTTAACTCCTCTCCTTTCCTTGCTCTCCTCAGGTGGCACGGCCCCAGCCCAATGGGAGGACATCACTGGCACCACCAAGCTTGTATATAGCAAGGACTGTGCCAACTTTACAACCAATGTGTCTGCGCGGTATGTGTAGCCACACACTCATTACCCTTCATGTTAGATGTCTAAGCTTACTTTGTAAAGGTCATACTCCAGCTCACTCTCACTGAAGAGCACATAGTATACAGTATGATAATGACCCGAGTGTCTCCAGGACCCAGCGCAAAAAGAGATTTGCCTTTGTTCGTGACATGTTCACGTTCATGTCCCCTGTCAGGTTCTGGCTGGCAGACTGTCCTCGGACAGCAGAGGCCGTGTCCTTTGCTAACCTCCTCTACCGGGAGCTCTCGGCGGTGCCCTACATGGCCAAGTTTGTGGTGTTCGCCAAGATGAACGAGGTACGTGAGGGCCGCCTGCGCTGCTACTGCATGACCGACGACAAGATGGACAAGACCCTGGAGCAGCACGAGAACTTCAGCGAGGTGGCCCGCAGCAGAGACATAGAGGTCAGTACACCGGGAGAGGGAAGAGCATCAATTTGATGATACTGATGAGGTCACACTGAAGATGATCACAATCATGATGTCATTGTTTTAAGGATTTAACTATTAGGCTTTTGCAAAATGAGTGGATCAGGCTGTTGGACAGTATTTAGTCCAATGATCCTAATTCTACCCCCATCACATCCAGTGTGGTTGATGCTAGTGTCGCCCCCTTCAGGTGATGGAAGGAATGCCGCTGCACTTGGAGTGTTCAGGGAACCTGGTTCCAGTGAGGAAGGCCACCCAGCAGCCTCGCTGTTTCAGCTTCCAGGCCTTCAAGGATAACCGGCTCCTCGTGTCTGTCAAGGTGTTTACCTCTCTCCCTGTCCCACTTAGGGGAAGTGGTGGTCTAGGGGATAGTGAGTGGGACTGATGATCGGAAGGTCATGAGTTTGAATCCCGCCTGGAACACCACCGCTAGTTTGCCCTTGAGTAAGGCACTTAGCCCTAAATTACTCCAGGGAGAATGTCCCTGTAATGTCTAATTGTAAATCGCTTTGGATTAAAAGTGTCTGCTAAATGGTCAGATATTCTTCTTCAGTCCCCCTCTCTGAGTCTCTCTCTCACTCTGAGGGTGTCTTCTGTCTGTTTCTCTTGTTTCTCTTCTCTTAGGTGAGAGACAGCAGTAAGGATCATACCGGATTCCTGTCCTTCCTGCGCAAGTCCACTAAGTACGAGGACAGCCAGCATGTGCTATGTAATCTCAACATTACCATGCCCCCCTGTGTCAAGGTAGGTGTTTCATAAAATTCACAAAACACAACATTAGCATTTTGTAAAAATACCTTACATACATGCATACAGTATTAACAATCGCATGGAGACAAAGGCATGTGAGGTAAGATCATTCGATTCTAGAGACATTTTCTTTGATTGACAGACTGTGGGGAGTGAAGACCGAAGACGAACTCTGACCCCATTAGCCCTGCGCGAGAGATACAGCGCCTTGAATGAACCTGCTATGGGTAAAGGGCCTTCCAATCCCAGTAGACATATTTAATATTACACTCCTATGCACCAGCAATCCAGATTCCATGAGCCTCATAATGCAGTAATAATCACAACTATGCATTTAACAGATGTTAGTGACAGTTGTGGTCTGGTTTCTGCAGCATCTATGACTGCCATGGAAAGGACAGAGTTGAAGATGGCTTTGATAGCTGAGCAGTTGGGACTGAGCTGGGCTGGTGAGTGAATGAGTGTGTGTCTGCGCCTGCATGTCAGAAAACAAGCTACTGGGGAACCAGTAGTTTTTGTAGTGGCTTGGCTTTGAATTTAGGAAGAAAATCCTCTCCTCTCTTCCTCTTTCTCTCGTTCTCTCGCACTCATTCTCTCTCTCCCCCTTTGTGTCTCCAGAGCTGGCGCGGGAGCTACAGTTCAGTGTAGATGACATTAATAAGATCCGTGTTGAGAATCCCAACTCCCTATTGGAGCAGAGTTCTGCCCTGCTCAACCTATGGGCCACCCGCGAGGGCAAGAGAGCCAAGAGTGAGTACCTGACATCCCTCCAATGCATACCCTGCATCTTCTCAGACTCCAGTCTCACCTTGGCCCTCAATCCAGTCTCTGCTGCTGCATTAAACGGTATTAAGTTGAGTTATTTTTATTATCACACTCAGTCTAGACTACCTTATGTTACTGCTTGTTCTGCTTTTCACATTTTTTAAGACACAGCTGTGTTGTCTAGGTAGCAGTAAAGATGACTTTGCTATTCTCGTCACGAAATTCCCCACTCTCATGTCTGTTATTTCACGGTCCATTTCCCACCCCTTGCCTCTTGTCTCTGTTTTCTCTCTGTATCGCTCTGTCTCTCTCCTCCTGCTCTCTGTATCTCTCTCTGTCATGTATCTTTGCAGTGGAGAGTTTGTACACAGCTCTGAAGAGTATCGACCGGATGGACATAGTGAACATGCTGGAGGGCCATGGTGGGCCTCCGCCAGGACGGCAAGGCAGCCGTGAACGTGAACCAAGCAGACGCAGACACAACGAGAGAGACCACCTCTCTCCTGGCCTGACCAATGGTAAGGGTTCCCCCCATCCCCATTCAGCCGATCCCTTAATACACTCGTTGCCTTGCCCCTACCCCCCATTCCCAGTAAACATAACTGCCAACAAAACCCACCAGACACAGGCTGCTGCTCTCTCTCTCTACTTCTCTCTGCTACCCCCCATCCCCGCCCTGTCCCAATCTTCTATTAAGGGTTGTTTTATGCTACTGCCATAACTTCAGGTTTCTACAGATCAAAGACCTGGACCAGGGCTCAAGACACTCCTCCAACTGCCTCTGTGGTATCACTCTAAATCCTCAATGAAAATTGAGACTTGATGATATGCTGGATATACAGGATGGGGATATGATGGATTTGACTTTTGTCATATTCTATCAATTGCACATCAAAAAACACTTGTTTTAGTTGAGGCACTCCTTGCAGATAATCAACAAAAGGAAAAAATATTATTTAGAAATGAAGACATATAATAACGTTAATAATGGTGCGTGCAGTGTTTGCTAATTGAAATTAGACATTTGCAGGATGTTTTGTGTTGACAGATTTTGTTCATAAAATCTTTATTCAGTGCATTATGTTTTTTGCAGCACCACTACTGAGTTTGATTTGTTATTTCCGTTTAGTTTTGTGATGACAAATATATACATTATCATCCAACATTATTTAAACCACAATATGTCCACATAGGAAAACAAGTTTGATGTGAGATACTGTACAGTTCAGGATGTTTAGTGTCTGTGAAAAAACGCAGAAAAAACATTCTTATACATGGATCCTTTCTTCAAGCATAACTGGCACACAACCTCCCTCCAGTTGTTATTTCTCAAACTTTGACTCCTTTTCCTCATGGTATCTTTTACACATGCATGATATACATCAGATTGACTCCAGTTTCACGTCTGGACCGGTGCGAACACCCCTGCCCTGGCCTGACCATCACTGGAGTGCTCTGGCCTCTCCTCTCTGCTCTGGGCTCCAGTGTCTCATGTGTCAACACAGCAGGTGCCAGGTCCCTCAGTGAAAACTGGAGCAATGGCTGGTGATGTAACAATGCATAGATATGACCATGATGGACAAAGGGACGAAAGGGAGACGTTCAGATCACAGCTGCAGTGAATCTGATACCCGTCTGTCTGTCTGTCTCTCTGTCTGCCTACCAAAGGTCTTTTAATTTGACGTTAACAAGGTGGTTACACTCTCACGGGACAATACCTGCTTCACCCCTGGCAGGGTATTGTCTCCTTATGCTGTTCACACAATGATTACAAAGATGGATTTCAAGAGGTCATCGTTTAGTCTCTGGAAGTATAACTGATCAAATGAATAGGTGTATTTATGTTACTGACTATATGGAGGATGTACAATAGCTAGATGTAGCTCATTCAGTTTGTGTGCAATACAGTATCAATATCAGTGTAGAAGACAATGACCCTCAGAATCAAATTAAGGCTACCACTAGAATACTACTAGATCACAAATTCTACTCATAACAGAGGCAATCTTTGATAATAGATGATAGGGAAGTTGGACACGGGTTGGACACGACTTCTTTCGCTCCCTTCAGGAGTCTATCTGTCTCTGTCTTTTCCTCCTTTTCGTCACATTGGCTGCTCAATGATTTGACCATTCAGTTCCCATCATTAGCTCTGGTGCATCGTTGGGGTAGGAAAAAGTCCCAGGGTTTAGACACGAGTAGAGAGTAGGTCAGGAGGTCAAATCTAACCACGCTCGTATAATGGTAGGCCTAACACTTCTACTCTCTGCCTGTGTGTGCATGGGGTGTAGTATGAGCCTCTTCTTGGGTGGTGTTGGTGCACTGTCTGTCCCTCTGGGATCCCCCCTACTTGTTCCCTTTGACTATCTGTCCCCTCTCTCTTTGTGTTTCTACGGACATGTCATCTGCAGCCCAGCCGCCCTACTCTTCCTCCTTCTCACTCCTCCTCTCCGATCTCTGACTTCATGCCGACCTCATGTTGACCTCTGGCCCTCATCTTTATTTTTTACGAACAGTTGTGCTTTTTTTTTTAACTCTTTATTTTTTTACTCTTGAAAAAAAATCCACCTTTTTAACCGTCTGCTCTGTGACCAATCCCCCTCACACACTGTGTGTTCAGCACCCCCAGGAGGGGGGGAGGTGCCCCTCGCTCTCTCACTCTCTCTGTCTCTCTCCATCTCTCTCTTTCTTCCTCTCTCTCTTGATCTCACCTCTCTGTCTTTCCTTTGCTCTATCCCTGTCTTCTATCTGTTCTCTTCCCTCTTCTTTTCCCTCCCCTTCCCTTCCTGCCCTCCTGCCCGACTGCATGTGCATGAGGCCGACTCTCATCTCCTTCCTCCCCTATGCTAGCATGAGAGCACCGGAATGAGGGGGAGGAGTGGCTTGTGGGAGATGAAGTTGGTGCTGTGAATGTGTTTGGGCCTGTTGTTCTTGGACTAACAGACTTGTATTGCATGGCTGCCTTGCATGCCTGGGAATGACCAAACAGTCTGCCTGTTTTGTTCCTCTACAATGTATTATTCTCTGTTGGGGGTAAAAAAAGGTGTACCCTTTTTTTAACAGTGTATTGTGACTGTTCATGTATGTGACTGTGTGTCGATCCTTGATTGTGTGTGTGTGTGTGTGTGTG
>NC_137690.1:22932199-22939699 GCF_963989245.1 Nansenia antarctica
TGGGGTCCCAGTGCTGGTGGGGTGAGCTGGGGGGGCGAGGCAGGGGGCCCGTGTCAGTGTGCCTCTCTCTGTGTCGCTCCAGGTTACGGGCTGGTGCAGGAGGAGCTGCTCTCCCCTCCCTCCATGCAGTACAGCCTGCCCTCCCCGCTGGGCAATGAGCCCTACTGGCAGGAGGTGTCCAGTCTGGATTGTGCCCCCATCGCCACCACAGAGGAGGACACCCTCCTGGAGATGTCTGATGTGCAGGTGTGGCCCTCGGGCAACAGTCCCTGCCTGGTGGCCGTGGAGGACTCCTCGCTGGATTGCAGTAATGCTGACGACTCGGAGGGGCTGCTGGGGCTGCCATACGGGAGTCTAGGCCGGCCAGGCAGTGGGGCCAGCAATGCCAGTGGGGGGGGTGGGGGGCTGAGCGGCTCTATTGATCTAGTGGAGGACAATTCAGAGATGGGTATTGAATCGTTCAGCGCCGCCACCCCGGCTTCGCTCGGGTCCGTCACAACGCCGGTCAACAACATTAACGGGCTGGACAAGGGTCAGGGGTCAGAGTGCGTGAGGTCGGAGCAGATGGCAGAGGGCAACATGGCGGTCGGAGATGGAGCTGGAATTGGAGTAGTTGGAGGAGGAGGAGGAGGAGGAGGAGGAGGAGGGACAGGCTCAGAGGAAGGGCTTTCTCTTGTTGCAGGACAACAGCAGCGGGTGTACGCCCGGCTGAGCGAGTCCCCTGGTCTGAGCCGCGTGGCAGATCGTAATGGAGACAGGTGAGTCTGCCCTTAGTCAGTAACTCAGCTGGACAAAGAACTGCCATAGAGCTCCCAGAGGCAGGGGATGGTCCTGACCCTCACCCCTGAGGGAACACTGAGGATCAGGAGACATACTGTACTGTATATGAATCCATCCTCCTGTTTCACATATTATCATTGGGCTTTGTGAATAGTAAATAGTAATTTAGTGCCTGTGTGTAGGACTATTACAGAGTTAGCGTTTGTCTCTCCTCCCCTCAATGTCTCTCGATCTGCTTCCTTTCAGGTCCAGCGGAAGCAGCGGTGGCAGTGGCAGCGGCAGTGGCGGCGGCGGCGGCGGCGGCGGCTCCTTCCTGTCCTACCTGCAGGAGCAGTCGGGGCCCGGCTGGCACCCTGTCTCCGACCCCACCCAGGCCTGGGTGGGCTCACAGCCCAAACCCAGGCAGGCCATGGATACTATGATGTCATCAGTTCGCAATGCCATGGACGGAGACACTAGCCAGTCCCGCGTCTCCCAGGAGGCCTTGCTCCAGCCGGTGCGGGACATGGGGCATTCAGAGATCCTGCGCGGGCACTACAGGGGCACACAGCCGTTTGAGAAGGGCCTGGGCTTCCCTCACAGGGTGCCAGAGCTGCGGGCATGGGAGGACATGCGTCTGAGAGGGCAGGTGAGCGGGTCCCTGATCCTTATGCATACCCTGGTGATTGCATAACCTATTCATGTTACCTCTTGAAACGACACATACAAAAGATTAGAAACCCTAGCTAAATATTGTCATATTCAAGTGACGGTCATACAACATTTTGTATGATGGTCGTACACATCACAGACTTGTTTTCAATCAAGGTAAGATTGAATCCAGATCTGAGTTAAACCAGCGTATACGGTTTGTACAGTAGCAGTTACCTGACCACTTGACTTGTGTCAGTATGACTGAATTAGATTATTTGCAGTACTGTAATCCCCCCTTACACAGACATGCACACACACACACACACACATACACTCACACACACACACATACACTCACACATACACACACACACACACACACATACACACACACACACATACACACTCACACACAAACAGAAGGCCCAAGAAGGGCACAAACAGCCTGTCAAGCCAAATATAGCTGCCTCTCTCACAGCCCCACTCTGTCACCTGATCCCCTATCCCGTCCCAATAAATGTGTCATCTAGCATACTGGCACACCACCACAGCTCCCTAAAGGACATCTCAACTTTGCCGCCCTGTGAGAGGGCAGACAGGGACTGTTGCTGTTTGAGTGTTTATGGGTTGTCCATGGTGGACGGTGGATGGTTGTTTGTTCTTAGCTATTTGTGAGTTATACTGAATGATAAGGTGTGCAACATAAACCTGCATTGGAAAATGGTAATGTATGAAACACATACACTAGCCTGTGTGTGGACTAGAGGAGTAGTAGACTGTGTGGACCAGAAATGAGCACCTTAGGGAGGCTTGTAGGTCACGGTGCATGTGTCTCAGTGTCTCCCTGCCCCACGGCACACAACACAACACCTCAATGGAGCAGCCAGTGGTATTTAAAGCCTACAGATCACATGTCCAGGGAGAGGGAGAGAGTGGCGGGGTGAGGGGTGAGACGGTTGTTTTTGGAAGCAGGGAGGGCGGGAGAGAGAGAGAGAGAGAGAGAGAGAGAGAGAGAGAGAGAGAGAGAGAGAGAGAGAGAGAGAGAGAGAGAGAGAGAGAGAGAGAGAGAGAGAGAGAGAGAGAGAGAGAGAGAGAGAGAGAGAGAGAGAGAGAGAGAGAGAGAGAGAGAGAGAGAGAGAGAGAGAGAGAGAGAGAGAGAGAGAGAGAGAGAGAGAGAGAGAGAGAGAGAGAGAGAGAGAGAGAGAGGGAGGAAATAGAAGCTTCCCAAGGTTGCAGCCGCCTGGATTTGATGGCATGGGCCAGCCTTTCCTCCTGACCAGCTGACAGAAGGAGAGAGGGAGAGACAGACTGAAAGAGAGAAAAGAGAAGGAACAGGGTCCGGTGGAGTACAGTCTGTTGTTGCCCCGACAGAAGAAAAAGAGGGCCCAGGATTGCAGCTGTTTCCTTAGAGTGACAGAGAGCGTTGTTGGAGAGTGGGAGTGACTGAGGACGTAAGGCGAGAGCCTGTGCAGACGTGTGTGTGTGTGAGTGTGTGTTTGTGTGTATGTGGGTGTGTGTGTGAGAGTGTGAGTGTGAGTGTGTCCGCTGGGTTGCTCTGGGCAGAGTTAAAGGGACAGAGTTGAGATGTGGGCCCTGGTGACTGAGCTGCTCTTCAGCTTCGTGCTGCTGGCCTTCCTGGTGATCAGCTGTCAGAATGTGATCCACATAGCCAGCGGCTCCGTGCGCTCCGTACTCACGTATGTGCATGTTCAACTGGACCGTCAGCTGGGCGAGGGCAAGGGCGTGGCCGACGAGGAGGAGAACGTCACCACCCGGGTGGTCCGCCGCAGGGTCATCCTCAAGGTACCTCAGAGAGAGAAAAGACATGGGGGGGGGGGGGGGACTACGAGGAGGAACTACTACCACCTCTGTCTATGACAGCAGAGAGGTCTGTGCCAATGACATACCTGTCCGTCTGTTTACCAGATGATCCTTGACAATGCAATTGTTCTCTTTGATGGGCAATGCAATACACAAACACAAAGAGTTGTGCTGTAGTCAGAGAGGACAGGATAGATGAACGTTGATAAAAAAAGTCATTCACATATTCAAAATGTCATATTCATTTATGCTTACATTTTGAATATGTAGACCACATAATAGTGTAACGATAGAATGAAGTATGAAGAGAACGAAGAAGTTGAGTTGGATTTAGTTTGCTTTGGATTCAGGGCCTTGCTATTTAAGTGCTGTTATGATTGTGAATGGATTCACTCTGGCTTTACCGGTCAAGTCTGACTGAGTGAAAACCCTTTAATCTCAGTCCCTGAACTCACTGTCAGCCAGAGGTCTGATGAGGTCTCCAGCCCCCTCACGGTTTCAACACCTCTAATGAGCCCAGGCTCCATGGATTCAGGGGGATAGGGCAGCTTTTCCGAAACCATCGTGGCTCTGTGTTCACTTGTTTGACGGTGGGACCTTTTGATCTTATAAATAGCACCACCGGCGCCTTCTAGGTTATTAGGAGTAAAAGCTGTATTACCGTTAAACCTCATCAACTTTGATTCTGTTAGCGCTAACTTTACAGCAGTGCCATTAATGATCCCTTGACTTTACATAAAGTATCCCCCCCCTTCTCTCTCTATCTCTCTCATTTGTTCCGTGGGTCAGAGTTGGAGACAGTTTAAATGAGGAGTCTCTCTATGGGGGGCTATTTTAAAGTGCTCTAGATTCCAGGACCCCTCTCATTCAGTTAGCTGACTCCAACTTTCTCTTTGCACCATCCCCAGTTGACATGTTTACAGTGACATGGGAATACACATCCACATACTGTACTCATATTTGACACATTGACATATATATCTGTAGTAAGCAGTAGGCCAGTCTAGACGTAGATTCATTGACAACAAAGGAAATCTGTCTGGTTTCTTCCTTTCTTTCCTATAGATGAGAAGACTGTCATTAATTTAGTCAGATTCATGGTTGTAAAGCGTGTTCCCTACCTTTGTGAGGTGGTATGACCCCACACTATTCTTTTCTGATCTGACGTTGTTGGTTTGTTTGTTAGTTAGTTTGTTTAATAATGACCTTGTTAGGGGCGCTTAGGTGGCGTAGCGGGTTAAGCGCTGACCATGTAACCGCAGGGTCCCGGTTCGATTCCGGCCGAGGACATGTCATCCCTCCTCTCTCTCTCACCCATCCTTCCTGCCTAAATCTTCACTGTATCTGTCAAATAAGATAAAAAAAATATGAGTGGGACTGCCCCACTCAGAAAAAGAAAAAAACATTAAAATAAAATAATGCCCTTGTTGTTTCTCCTACAGGGGGATGAGGCAGATGATCAACCCGGGGAACAAGTGAGTGAGGAGCAGTTCACAGACGAGCATGGAAATATTGTCACTAAGAAGGTCAGTTATCCCAGCATGCCTCTAACCTACAGGCTTGCCCTGTTACTCCCTGTTCTCTGTTTGTGTTAACCTCACTATAACCATACCTCATAGAAATGATTATTACATTGATAATCATGTTTCATCTAGAATCACAACAGTCAATCACCACATGTCACAGCATGGGAAAATGTCCCCTTACTTACATCGGCTCTGGGTATCAGAACATGCCAACATGTATCACAGGAAAGCTAGCGTTTCTATTTCATGAAGGTTATGGGTCAGAGTTTTTGGAAGGACAGGGTTGATGATGATACACATAATATAGACAGTCAGTGTTTTAATGAAAATTCAGTACCCCTGTATTGTGGTGTGGAAGTTACACAGAGAACACTCAGTGGAAATAATGTATAGGTAACTATGTGATCCTCTGTAGCTCAGTTGGTCGAGCATGGCGCTAACAACGCTTAGGTTGTGGGTTTGATTTCTGCTGGGACCATATATACTGAAACATTTACAGTATGCACTCACTGCAATGCAAGTTGCTTTGGATAAAAGCGTCAGCTAAGTGTCATAATATATAACCCCCACTCAACCTTTCCTTTCTTCCCCATTTTCTCCCTGTCTCTCTCTCTCTCTTTCTCTCTCTCTCTCTCTCTCTCTCTCTCTCTCTCTCTCTCTCTCTCTCTCTCTCTCTCTCTCTCTCTCTCTCTCTCTCTCTCTCTCTCTCTCGATCTCTGACTGTGGTCTCCCTTCTACACTCTATCATCCACCTCTATCTCCCTCCCCCTCTGTGTGTGTGTGTGTGTGTGTGTGTGTGTGTGTGTGTGTCTGGTGGTGGTGGTGGTGGTGGTGGTGGTGTAGATTGTGCGGAAGGTGGTGCGCAGGGGGAAGGGCTCATGTGAGGAGGGGGGTCAGGATGTGAGTGTGGAGGGCTCCCTGCAGGATGAGCTGGAGGCTGAGGCGGAGATGTTCATGAACTACGCCATCCTGGGCCGAGACGGCAGCAAGGTGGGCTACTGAACTCTGCATCAGGCCGCACTCACCTGGGCTAGGAAGGGCTGAGACTCATCTGGCATAGGAAGAGCAGGGGGCACTCATTGGACTGAAACCAGCTGGACCATACTGGGCTGATCGAGGCCTACAATATTTGCTAACTGCATTGAATTTTCTGTATGTAGTCATGTAAGGACTGGACTCAAGGTAGCAATCTATGTACACCCCTTGGCAATAGGAGGCTAAATCTGCATGAGCTGTAGTGTGGTGGTGAGCCAGGTGAAGTGGTGTGTGTGTGTGCGTGCGTGCGTGCGTGCGTGCGTGCGTGCGTGCGTGCGTGCGTGTGCGTCCGTGTGTGTGTGTGGTGTGTTTATGCGTGTGTGTGTGTGTGTGTGTGTGTGTGTGTGTGTGTGTGTGTAATGGGAATCAATCTGTCATCCCCCAGCCTCCTAGCAAGAGGAAACCTTGAAAAAGTTGTCTGTTGCCATGCTGCCTCACTCAACCGTGGCTTCATTTTCCCATGTTCACCCTGCATGTAGGAGTCCACAACTGCATCCTGCTCTTACAGCTTGTACTGTTGTTTCTCTGCGTTTGGCTAAAACAACAAAGAATGCTCATAGGTTCCATAACCACAGTCAATATTTTATATCATATCATATCATTATATCAATATCTGCTCTGTCTTTGTAGTTTATAAATGAATGTCTGTTTCTCTCCAGTTGAAATGAACGTATGGAGTTCGGTTCCCCTTGCTGTGCCAATGAGGTCCATTCTTCCCCCTCAGTCATCCCAGTCACTGACTGACTGCTGTCTGTCTTCTCTGCCTCCATTAAAAAGTCTTTAGTCCTCTAACCGTGACCGTGTGCTGTATCACTCAAACCTGCACAACTCTCTGAATCCATGTAGATGTTTCTGATGCCTCTCCCTTTTCTCTTTTCCTGTGTCCAAACCCCCATCCACCCCATCTCTCTTGGCTTGGCCTGTCTTTCCATCATCTCCCCTATTTTGTATTCTCCTCATCTCTCTTTGCCCCTTGTCTCAATGCTTCCCTCGAACCTCCTATCCTCACCACCCCATCTCCACCCTTCCCTCCTCCTTTTTTTTTGCTTTCTGTTCTTATCTTTCTGCTCTCTTACTAATACATCATCTCCTCCTCCACCTGTTCCTGTCCCCCCCTCCTCTCCTCCACCCTGGCTCTCCCATTGCACCCTCTCCCACTGCCCCCTCCTCCCTGATGTAGCCGGATATAGTGGATGTGAAGAAGGGTGCTCAGATAGTGAAATGTGCCACTCTGCGGAGAGTAAAGCAGTGAGGCAGACACAGTGCCGCGTCCCCGCAGGTACGGGACTGACCCACAGAGCCACAACCCTGACCTGTGGACTCCATTTAATCCTGTCTCTCTGGATTAAATAGACCTGGATGTCACAGTAATTCAGTACTAATGACTTTAATGTTAGTACTTCAGTGACATTTGGCGTGGATTAGCATTTAAACTAATACTGTATATTGCTATTTGATGCAACTGCTATGCATTGATATCTAATTTGATATTATAGATTCACAATGTATGTCAAAACTTGTATTTGGTTGTTGTAACCCTAAAATACCCAGACAGGAACATCTGTTTTGTCAGTTTGTTGAGTTTATGAGGGTGTCTCTTCGCATCAATCAGTCCATGATAGACCATTAATGAATAGGGTCTAATTAATCGTTTTTTTGTATAAGGAAGACAATCAATGTGTAGTTATATCTCGATAACTATTTG
>NC_137690.1:22944699-23209699 GCF_963989245.1 Nansenia antarctica
AAAATACATGTACAAGCCTTTTAATCAAATGAAATCCGAGGACATCTATAGATTATTTACCCTGTACACCAGCTCAAATCATTTACAAAATTAATAAAGAAATGAAATGTCCTTGTGTTTTTGAGTTTGTGCGTGGTGATGATGAGTTCATGTAGTGTACAGTACTACATACATAACCTGTTGGAGTGTAAACTGAACTGTTTTAAAATCAGCTCAGTCAAGCGTAGTAACATCCTACAACCACAGGGAGGCGATATCATATCAATTTCTCGCCCTGCAGAGCAGCTCTTTCCTGTGTGTTTGTGTATGCGTGTTGTCGAGAGCGGAGTGGAAGAAGAACGTGTGTCCACCAGGTATTTGATATAAAAACCTGGCCAGTTCTATGGTTGCGTGTAGGAATGTGTGACTGGTGGTAGATGCAACACTATTTGCACTTATTAGGACAAAAGAAATCGATGTATTTGTATTTAGGAGAAAGTAACAAGGTAGCGAACAAAGGAAACAACAGACTTGCAGAGTGCTTTGTTGTTTGCAGCCAGGTCTAGGGTTAATTGTCACATTTAGTTATTTAGATAAGCACATTTGACTGTTGAGCAAACGGCCCATCTCTATACAAAGATGTCTGCAGACTGTCAGAAGACGACAAGCAAGGCCATTCCGACGACCAAGCGGGTGACCATAAACGACGCGGCGCACATGCCCCAAGACTACTGCACAACCCCCGGAGGAACCCTCTTCAGCACAACCCCCGGAGGTAATGTCACAATTATGTCAACAGCTGTAGAAATAAAACAAGCTAGTTATCTTATCTGGCCTTTACATTGAAATCATTCTGTTGGCTCGAGTCTTGCATCGAAGAATGCAATAAAATAATCGATACGTCTCTCGAGTCAACAACAAAACATTCACTATTCTAAAGCACTGCACTTGACTGAGCAGATTGCAGGTGCACACCCTTGAACGGAATTGGATCACTTGTCAAAGCAGGAGGACATATTGAATTGGCGACCAGCTGAGTGCAATATTGTTTGACCAGTGTTTGCACCTTTCCAGCCAACGATTGGAGCTAAAACAGCTAGTCATGCTCATCGCACTGCATCCCTAGTCACAGCTGTTAGTTTCTTCGCTAGCTCGCTGTACCACCCTTTTAAACCTTTAGCCAGGAGACATTGTTCTCAGACTCTCAGAACTCTATCGAGCCCACTGAAAGTGAAAAGTAGCGAGCTAGCTTAAGTTTGCTCGGTTATGAATAGATTTATTTGAGTTAGTCACGTGACATGTTCAAGGTTTGTTTAGCAAGTTGTTAGCTTGGATAGCTTCAAGGCTGCCGCAAGTGCAACAACATCATGTGATGGTATGATAGAGTGCTGTGGTATACTGTCTGATGCTAGTCTTCAGCACAATGCTCGTTGTTTTTTGTTTTTTTTCTCATTTTCTCATAAAATGTTTGGAAGTAAGCCTGATTGATGCGAATTGACATTCTTATCCACCTAATTTTTCTGGTTTTCTGCTCGAAATGACATGCTCACAGTGAATATAGAATATCTCCACAATCACAAGGGCCTTCATAATGATCTTGTTATCAAATGAAAGCTAACACCTGTGGGGTGGCTGTAGAAGTGTCAGAATCAAAATCTATGTTACTGTGTCAGAGCAAATAGAGCTAGAACATTATAAAACATCTCAAATTCAGTCTCCGCCTAAAAAAAAAACAGCTTTTACAGTGAATATCACCTTGGAAACCTGATAACGAAGCCCAAATCATCTAGGAATCAGTACTCCAGGGTCTTATTAGTACTTGTGCCAAAGTCGATGCTAGTAATGTGAGCAAATGCAACTTTGTACCTGTTTTAGTACAGGTATGTTTAGGCGGACACCTATATGTTTAGGCCATTTGGAGATATTTTGGCACCATCTTTGACCTTTGACCTTTCTCATGTATCAGATTTCTTTTTTTTTCTTTTTTTGGGGGATTTTTTTGGGTTGGCCGACCAATGGTATGGAAATTCGGCGTTGAAACCGGACATGACACATTCTCCAGTTGGAGAAAACTGGATGTGACTTAGGCCGTGTTTACCGTCTCGGGGAAAAAATGGTGGCATCGTATAGCATGCAAAGTTGTGAAAAAATGCATTTGTATATGTGTGAGATGGGTACAGTACCCAGTGTTTTTCCTTTGTCTCCCTGCTTCTCTGCTGCTCCACTCTTCTCTGCTGCTCCACTCTTCTCTGCTGCTCCACTCTTCTCTCCTCCACCCTTCTCTCCTCCACTCTTCTCTGCTGCTCCACTCTTCTCTGCTGCTCCACTCTTCTCTGCTGCTCCACTCTTCTCTCCTCCACCCTTCTCTCCTCCACTCTTCTCTGCTGCTCCACTCTTCTCTGCTGCTCCACTCTTCTCTGCTGCTCCACTCTTCTCTCCTCCACCCTTCTCTCCTGCTACTCTTTTCTCTGCTGCTCCACTCTTCTCTCCTGCTCCAGGCTTTTTTAAAAGGCAATTTTAGCAGATTCAAAACACGAAATTCTGTGCTCACTACCTTTTCCAGTTGAACATAAACTAAACTTTTTTAAAAAACATTTTAAATGCTGCTATTGTTTGCGAAGTTACAAGATCGTTAAGGGCTCTGCACACAGCGTGCGATTTCTGTTGCGCGTCGCCGTCAACGTTCCATTTTGAAGTTTGAATGGAAGTCTATGAGAACATACAACAGAAATTGCATCGCACGCTGTGTGCAGAGCCCTTTAGCCCGCAGCGCAGAGCGCACAATGTATACGAGTTGACTCGCTGGAACGAGACAGGCCGCAAGACCACCACACACGTGCCATATCATACCGTCTCATCATAATTATTACATCGTATTTATCATCATATTTTTCACTATGTGTGGTTACCTGACCGTCTTCCTCATCTTCTGGTACTTTTCGTTTGAAATACTTTAACAAACTCATCTGAAAATGGAACCAGGAATTTATGAACACATAGCTAGCTAACATTGCTAGCTAACATTTCTGGCAATTACTTTAAGTAGTTCTAAGGTAGCGGAAACATAATTGTTTCACAAAATAGCCTGATTTAGTTGACCATGAACATCAGACTACATTACGAATGTTCATTTAAAATACTTGTATACTGAGCACTGGTATAAGAACACGAACCATAGAATGCAATAACCCACCGTCGTGCTGATGCAGTGTTGCTAATCAATCTGTAATGGATTGTAACACCTGAAGTAGTTTGTAGACTAGACGCAGCCTACCTAGATGTATTCGACCAATCACAAAACAGTTTTGCAAGCGCGTCGCTTCGCGCTTGTGGGTGTGTCTAGCGCTGTGAAGGTCTGAAAAGCGGCCTAAATTTTTTTTTTTTTGGGGGTTGAGAAATCTGCATGGTGGCGGAGGAAATTCCATCGTGGCGGACCGCCACGATGAAATGCATGTAGAGGAAACACTGTTTCTAGTACCGTACTACACTACAGTTAGCAAGAAGAAACTCTTGTGTTGGAAGCGGAGGAACGGCCAAGAAGGCCGAGGTGCATTGCAAACCTAACCCAACAATAACAGAACATTTTCATACTTGTTATGCCTAATGCTACAATTATGCTTTGGCAGCAACATTCTACTGGCACTGTCCTTGCCAAAATAAATTGCATATACTCTAGTATAGTTCATCTATGTATTTGGCTCACTCAAAAGATATGCATGTCCATTGTCCAGGGCTATGCTGTCACCAGTCATGTGATACTTTTACAGCATTTCCACAAGGCCTTTTACTTCCCCTCTTACATTTGGTTGTCGGTGCTGCTCAACGTTGATTTGGAGATGAATAATGCACTAGGAGGCCAGATCACGTTGTATTGTCTTATCTTTCAGGAGCCATTTTGTTTGAACTATGAACCCTCTGTCACAAGAGACATACTGTATGATTGACCGATCTGACACATAGGCCTACCTTGCCCCAGCATTTTAATTGCACCGTTTACAGCTTGCAATATTCCTTGTCCAGTGCAACAATGCAAGCAAGATGCCTCTCTGTCTGTGTTTAATGCATTTGCATTTTTAGAGGTAATTTATTTTGTATGTGTTCATATCATTATCGTGCTAAGCTGGTCTAGTGACCCCCAGTCCAGTTTCTGTCTGATATTATTTATGCAAGGATGTTGGGGGGAGGGTGGCAAAGACAGGGTTCATGCCTTTTGTTGAGGTTTTTCCCTTTAAGACTCTTATATCAGTAGCTTGTGGGAATATCTGGAACAGAACACAGCTGAGCTGGATGTACACAGCTGACACTCTACCGCTTGGTGAGCAGATATTGCCTCTGTTTTAGCAGACACAGCACTGTTGGCAACAGAATAGACTTTGTGAACTCCTTTTGCTCTTGACATTTTGTGTATCGTGCCTCAGAGATCCCTTGTACCAAACTCATGTTTATTGTCTTTTTACACTCTACCCTTTGTTTTCTCTCTCCTCCCTCTCCAAGGCACAAGGATCATCTATGACCGAAAGTTCCTGCTGGACTGTCGCAGTTCCCCAGTGGCAAGGACACCTCCAGCCTCTCTGCCTGACATTCCAGGGGTCACCAGCCCACCATCCAAGCACATCATCAATGACAAGGTCCCTAATGGAGAACCATTGAACAACAACATTATCACTGCACTTGCTGACAAGAGCGCTGGTAAGAGCTCTTATTCCAGAGTCAGAAAGGGCTGCAGGTTACAATTTAGGATACAATATTTTAGATTCCAAATTTTCTCTTTAGCCTAGTTTAGCCTGACATTTTCAATAAGGCATTATTAAGTATGACTGAAAATATTGTACTGCTTTACAAATGTTTGTGCGTTTTGTTTTTGGTGAAGGGGATGATGCACAGTTTGAAATGGACATCTAAGCAAAGTATGAGCATTCGAGAGAACTTCACTTACTACCACCAAGAGCGACTCAAACGGACCACCCTCTCACTCCAATATTGGATCACCCACAACTTGTTTTTTCCCCACATATGTCCATTAGTTATTTTGTGTTTCACTACCACTATCAGTAGTATATTCTGAAATCTGCCCAAGGACTCTAAGGTGTATGAATTAGTGTTTCCTCTGCAGCACTTTGGGTGTCTGTCTTTCCTGAAGCCAAAAGACTGCCCCACCCCACCTCTGTCTCCCTGTGTGTCAGAGAGGAGAGGCCTTTGAAGGTTGCATTGATTCTATCTTTTGGTCATTAACTTTTTTACACTGAGAGCACCCTCATCTCTTCTGTCTCTTCCTCAGATATTGCCTTCAAAATACTCAATTAGCATTTTTTTTGCTGATAAAAATGATTGTTCACCATAAGTGTCATACAGAGGAATGTAATACATACTTTGGTTGATTGCATTTTGAGTCCGAAAAGTCCCAAAGTTTTCCACATGATTTGTAAAACAAAGCAATAAAGCAGGAAAAAGGAGGTGTTGACAGGTTTTTTTGTATCGTGTATTACGGTGTATTCTTTATTTCTTTGTTATTTCGTTGCCTAGATATCAAGAAATAATCACGTCGCTGCCGTCATTCGCGCTGCGCAGATGTAGTCCTTAACGCCCATAAAACCGTCCACATTTCAGCACGCTGATGCATGAGTGACTGCAAATGAAGATGACCTGGAACGCAAGTTCCAACTCATCGGGTCAGACGGGAGCTGTGGGGGGTTTGTGTATTACAGAAACGGGGAAAGATATCTTCTGTCAAAACATCGGAGACTTGTAGTCTTCTTGCCTATCTGAACTGTCGCTAGACAGGAAGGTGAAGAGGTCGAACAGCTAAAATACACGTTCCTCTGGAAACTCGTGGTATCTATCTATCTGGCTGGAAAAACAATTAACCCAACAAATGGTTATTCTACGGGTAATATAACAGTAAACCGAAGACGATTTTCTACGGTGATAATGGAGCACAGATAAATGCACCAATACACAAGCTTTACTTGACGTCACTTAGAGGCCTTAAATATTGGATGACAACGTTTTTGTAGGCCTATGCATTTTGTACAATTACCTGTCTAATCGAATTGTCCATCGCTTCACTTTTGAGTAAGTGCTCAAATTCATTGAACTACATGGAATGTTACATTTCCCTCAGTGGACACAATAGTATGCCCCCGGTTCTACTGCCACGCGTTTGGGCGCTTTCCTGCGATTGATGACATAATCATCCGAGTCTAAATCAGACACCATATCATTGCTTCTGGGAACTCATCCAAAAACCACACAGTATTGTGTTGTATTGATTTGTAAACCATAAATACCTATCATCGGTGGGCCATTGGGTTCAATTAATCGAATGTTCACTTTAATGAATGACTTTAACAACATTGAGGTAATGAGTTCATTTTGTTATTGTACTTGTCAAAGCATCTGCAATGTTTATTCACTATGATTTCGAGTGTCTATTGACAACTGAGTGCATCTTCAAGTATTCCTATAAGACAGCGCAATCCTCTATATTATAAGTGCATCTCACAATAAGGTGTGACATTCATTCACAGAGGGAAAAGGATGATATGCACCAGCACAAGAAAGGTAAGCCCACCGGATGTACATGATAGTAGTATGATGAAGGTATTAACTATACTGCACAAATCAAACCACAATATATTACATCCATATATGATATTGCTTGAATAAAATTCAATGTATGGAAACAAATTGGTGCTAATCCAAGTGCAGAATCAATGACCCCTGACCACCAGGGTTCTTTGGTGTGGGGAACAGGAGGAGGTTGTTCAACAGCGTTTGTGATGTGTGAGAATCCACACATGCTATAGGAATTGTGACACCTGGCTCCTTGGAGCTGCATTAGTTAATCGGAAAGCCACTGGGCTTGTTCCCCATACCTCAGTGTTTGAACAAACACTGTCAGAAAGGGTCCATCCTAAAAGCCTCATTATGGCAACTGGACTTTCAATGAACATGAAAAAGACTCATATCACCTCATAGATCAGCCTGCTGCATATGCTGTTACATATTTGGCATCATATAATGTCACACTTGGTAATTTAATGTGAGTATAGCCTTGAATTCAACTTTGACCTTTTGACTATATAGAATAATGTTTACAGCTCAAAATAATTGTTGGAAGTTGCTTCTGAGTGGTTCGGAGTATACATGAGCACTGAGCTCAGTGGTGTCAGTCACTGCTTTGTTTGTAAAGGAATAAGGGAAGAGGGGTGTGTGTAAATATCTATTGACTGTTCTGACCTTGCTGTAGTGGCACACACAGTAGCTTGTCCTCCCCCCTCTCTTTCTGCTCTTGTTAGTCTAATGACCCCTCCCTGTCACTTTTGCTTCCTGATCCCCTATTATACCCCCCTAAATAAACAGTTGCTGCCCTTTTTCTTTCCTACATTTACCATCCCTCATGTGTCCCCTCCATTATAGTCCCCATCATTATACGTTTCCCACTGCATGCTTCTTCAAACACAATCAACTAGGAGATTTCTTGGCAGAGACTTTTTGTGAGGGTACTGATGACTTCCCCCTAATCTGTGCTGTAAAACTATAAACAGAGATGTGGATTTGAGACAAGGATAGTAGATAGCTGTTCACAAGTGACTGGTCAGAAAAGCCATAAACACATCAGCTCAGAACAGTTAGACACATTATCCAACGTTAAGGCTCTGTTACAGTCCTGTTTGTGTATCATTCATTCATTCAATTTAATTAGAATTAGAATCAGATTTAATTTAAATGTGTTTTTGTTTCCTTATAAACTATAATAGATGAGGACTATGGTGGACGTGTACAACAATATTATATCAAATACATTTCACAAAAACTTGGATGAAATAGAATAACCTAATATATTTATTTTCACATTCTATATACAAATATACATATTTCTATTTAGTATGAATGATTCTTGTTAATGAACAAAACATTGTTCAACATTACAATTAAGGCAACAATGAGGCAGAATTATACTGTGCTTACATACCACAAAGTATCAAAACCTTATCGAAAACACTGCCAATGTGAATGCATAAGTAACATCCAGAATGGCTGCAGTATTCCTCTTAAATATTCAAATAGGCCTAAATATTACAGTACAAGCCTTGTTATCATACAGTAAATGCATTCCTTGTTAGTGTCTGAACAAACACTAACACTCATTATGGCAACTGGACATTCAGTGAACAATGCTATTTGCATTTATAAGACCACATACAGCATATTAGTCAATCAGTTCATGGCACACATCAAAGGTCGCCAAGTAGGCCTATAAATAGACCTCAGGCTCCTTCCTACAGTCCCAACGTTATAGTGCCTCGGTGCTTTTCTCTGGTAAGTCTTAAGTGATTCGAAAGAGTAGTCTTGTGTTTTGGGGCCGAGGTTACTGGGGTGTCAATGACATCCACACTCCTCCACGATCATGTCCTCGTGATGCCGCAGAACTACATCATCGTTCTCGTAGTACAGCATGGACAGGGGGCTCAGACGCGTGGGCACGCAGGAGGGACAAGACACCCGATCCGGATGGTACAGTCTCAATAAGCTCTGAAAAACAGATGGAAATAACGTAAGCGTTTTTTTACCAAACATAGCTCTGAACACATGGATCTCACCCAAGTATTTAAATTGAAATAGGATTATATTCGTAGTTATATCTTACTTGCATGTAGGCGTGATTGGTGGGCTTGAAGGATTCATCCACCGGAGAGGGGCACTCGCCCTCGCAGCGGAACGCATTGTATCGTTTTGGGTACACGATCCACTCGTTCCAGCCTATCTGATCGAAGTCCACCCACATGTCCACTTTCCGACAAAGTGGGCGCTGGGCAGCTTCTGTCGGTGACCCAGTAGCTGCAATTCCACCGGCCACACGAACCCTCTCTAACCGGTTCCTCTTGTGGCGACGTCCTTGAACTTCACCGCTCACTCGGTCCAAAATCACATATTTGGAGTGCTCCACGGTACGGATGAGAGTGGGTGCGCGCTGACCATCAAAAAGCAGATCGTGCTTGGAAAAGATAACCATCATGACGCGGTCAGCTGTTGGATGCTGCGCCTTCCTCCGCCTGACTCTCAAATGCCCAAGGTGGGGAATGTCATCCACTTCTTCCTCAGAATCCCCAATCCCGCTCCCGTGTTCTGACTCCATGATCACATTCTCCAATGGAGCGTCTTGACTCGTCACTGCGTCTCCCTGGTGTAGCCAGTATTTGAGCAGGGCAGTCACATTGAACACCTTCCAAGAAGACCTGGTGTCAATTGGTGATGCGCCAAAGCTCCCCAGAAGAAGGCGCTCCTCTCCCTGCTTTCCAGAGTGATAGATATCCACGGTGACGCGCCTGGAGGCGGAGAACGCAGGGAGTCTGATCCGGAGCTCTGACAGCTGGACATCATCACTAGCAGAGATGGAGGACATGTCGAAAGTAACAGTCCATTTCTCACCCACTTGATGGCAACCTGGACATCGAGAAAAAGGACAGCCCAATTGAATATATACAGATCAGTGAAGACGAATCACAAACTCCACGTAACCGCAGACAAGACAAGCCAGGTCATAAGACAGATGTCAAACCGTTGAAGGGAAAGGGAGGAGAGGACAGGATGTGTATTGAACTCCCCCGTGGTAGGACAGACGTCTGAGGGGCTAATACACACACCCACTCACATAAAACAGAAAAAGCCTTTAAAGTCCAATAAGCATTGTGACACTTCTGGGTTGTAAAAGGGAGGATCAGATAAACGCAGATAAGGCACCGACCAAAGTGCCAGGCAAAGATGGAGAGGACAGACTAGGGACTGGTTGAACTACAGGTCAAAACTGGATCAGCTAACTAATACAGGCACACACACACACACACACACACACACACACACACACACACACACACACACACACACACACACGACAAATGTACCAAGTTAACGAAATGCTTAAAATATCTTCTAAGTTCATCCGTTTCTGCTTAAAGTTAGACAATTTGATTAGAAATCAAATTTGAACTTATCGAGGGCTTGGCACGCCTAACATTTCGGGCCAAATGAGTTATATATATCAATGGAAATCTTGATGAGATCTATCAAACTAATTGAGATCCTTAATTGCATTGAAATAGAGTGTAAGGACTCCTAACAATTACAATCGGCTCAGTTTTGTTTTGACTAACACATTTGGAAAATGTCACTCAGGTCCTTTCCGCGTCATCGTTATGGAAACATATTTAAAAATGTAATAAATTAGGAGGCTCTGGTAATATTGGTTGAAGGGTCACTATTAAACAAAGTTGTTAAATAATAAAGTTTAGGCCTACTCACCATTTGCTATCAAACTTAGGACGGAATCAGAATCATGTAGAGAGGTGCTGTCATCTCTTGCGCTGACGGAGTCGACAGATTGCGCAGGGTTTGCAGCCTGGAATGAGCGGTACAATTGCATCATGTACAGAGGGTACCTGTTTGGATGGTAGGCAGAGCTCAGATGTCCTAAACTTGACTCATATGAGGTCCCGTGATGACGGGGCTCGTGAGAAATAAGCGTCAAACTGCTAAGCCTGAAAATGCTGACGAGATGCGCGCAGAGGACTATCCGTGTCAAGCCTTCCATTTGCTTATAGTGAAGCGTTGTCCTTCTCAATATATCAAAGGCAGCCTTTTTCACGTTAATGCTATAGTGGAGAGAGAGGTAGCGACAGCCTCCGTCCTCTAGCTGGTCTTGAGCTGAAATGATGCTGTGAGGGGAGAGAATCCCAGACAGACCATTTATAGTGGACAGCTGCCCTTTGATGACCCCTGCCATCCACATGGATCCCAGAACCCTCTGATCCTCAGTGCACATCAGAGAAGGGGTGAACATGACAACATTTAGCCAAGGTCATTGTCCCTCGAAATGTCCCAGGCATTTATATTCATTAGGTCGTAGCTTAATCCCTTTGATAACCACACTTTCAAAAACAATGATATTGTTAGTTTAACACGTTTCAAATAATCACGCTGTCCTAAGACATCCACACACCCACACATCATTTAAAGTAACAAATTACCAGCAGATGAGCTTTTTCTTCAAATCGATTCTTTTAAATATATGCACAAAATGAATCATTTTAATCGGTAGCAGAATTAAATCGTTTCTTATTATGCCATATGCTGAAGACCCAAATATGTTAATTATGCGTTTAAATTAGGCCTAAAACATGAAAATGCAGTAGAGCAGGTTTAATAGGAGATCACTCCCAAATCGCCACATCCATTGATCATGGGACAAAAGTAACTGGTTGTATAAATTGTAATTGATCGAACAGGATAAAAAGCGTAGGCCTATATCCTTTTACGTTTGAATGTAGTGGCATGCAGTACAGATATATGTACGGATCTTTTCATAAACAAATGTCTCACAGTTGATGTAAATAAATAGCCAAAGCTAATGGTAAGAATATGGCTTAAAATGGCTGAAATATTGATTATTTCGAGACAAACCCGAATTTATGAGCTTCGGATAAAATTAAATAGGCTAAGCAAAAAAAAAACTAGTACCAAAATTGGTTTCCATAAGTTGCTTCTTTTTCTTAAGGAGATGTCCTACAAAATTCACCAACGTTTAATACAGTAAGTGAGTAAAATATTAGTAAAATATTTCACATACTTAAGATCTAGCTTGTAAACTCATAAATAGATAAATAGAATGACAAAACAGTTACAATATGGATATAATCAGACTATAAAAGTAACAAAAACGTATCAAATAAATACTCAAAATAACATTTAAACTCAACAACAAAACAGAGCATGAGATAAACAAATGTGTTACAATCTGGTTAGGATACAGTTTCAGACTGTTCATAGGTCATACGAGGTCATACAATAAGGGAAACTGGCCTCTAATTTACTTATATTAGACACAAATAACATTCATGTGTGGTTGAAATGGCAATTTTTTGCTGTCCATATACAGATATGATATGATGTGATTACTTACTGGGTCTGTACTGTAGGTCTTTAACCCAGACAGCTGATATAAGAAGATATTGCTAAACTATTATTGCTATTGATATGTGTCAGATATAGAATGGATGCTCATTACATACAAAGAGAAACCATAACATTTTAAGTCAAGCCAAGTTCAGATGGTCTTCATGTTGCCTTACGAAGACAGTGAAAACATAGTAAAATTATGTTGAAAAATTGGTTGGAGTGAGGACGCAAATACACATCTGTAAGATATTGACTGAGGCCCAAATGGTTACATCTTGATGTATGGGATCATGGGGTCCATAACAGCTCAACTGACTGTTCCTCATAATCTATTGAAGAAGTTCTTCACCTAAGTAGGAGAAACAAATGCCCCCATCAGAGACAACTTCAAACAGCAAACATCATGCAAAGCCTGAGAAATATTCAATGGTGAAAAATAAATTAAAGAGATCACAGCAAACAGAATTTCAATGACAGACAAGCAATTCATACCATCCTCACTTAAAGGAAAGGTAATTATAAACCAGGATTGGGTGCAGGATTATGGCAGATCGATGTATTGGTTGAACAAAAAGCAACACTGTCAAAAGAGTGCCCTCTTGTGGTCAAGATCTGATGTAGCCAAAATGTTTCAATGTAAATGTCAATATACTGTATATAAGCACATGTGTACATGAAAATAAACTACATACCTCTGTGATCAGTTTGGCTTGCACCTCAAGGTCCTTTTCAAACTCTACGCTAGCATCCAGCACCAACACAGGCACCTGTTTCAACCGATCAAAGTGCAACCTGAAGAGACAGAGCATTCCATTATACTAAGCACCCAAAATCCCTCGAATGTCCCTCGAACAGCCGGAGTCATTCAACAGCAGGACTTGTCATAAATTGTCAAAAAGGCACAAGCCTTCAACAGTGCCTCCTTTGAAGTACTGAATGACAATGAAGTGCACCTGAATTGTCTTTTCATACCACATTAAGTGAAAAACCTAAATGAGAAACAACACATCACATTGTTTAAATGTACTCACGTAGTGCTCTTCTCTATAAGCCACCTCTCATGCTGAGTGTGCAGTTTCTCCAGGTAGTCTAGTTTTACACCTTCCTCTTCTGTCCGTCCCCGTCGTCCCAGCCGCTCCATACATGTCTGAGAGGACCACAGACACAATCAATACCTTTTAGACCTGATCAAAAAGGTCAGGTTGCCATATTTGGTCTGGAGACCATCATCGGAACCTCTTAAAAAAAAACAACACACAAATGAATGCAGAGCAGAGCATTTTTAAATAAGAAGTTTGAAATTCAGTTTCCTCTATTCTCATTCAAACTGCAGTATCATGTTCAAAATGTTTGTGTGTGTGAGCTGTTTGAGCAGCAGATGTAAAGTTTTTCTTTTTATTTAATTTTCTCAAAATTCCTCCTCTACCTCAATGGACTAGCCTCTACTGGTAGGCACACATACAGTGGGGGAAATAAGTATTGACATTGATTATCAACATTTTGTCCAGTAAATGTATTTCCAATGAGCCTATTCAAGTGAAATTTGCACCAGACTTTGGTATTAACTCAAACAATCCAGACAAAAAAATCTAAACATTCAAGTCCATATGTATATAAAGTTATATGTAATAAAGTGGAATTAAACAGGAAAAAGGTATTGAACACACTAACTGAAATGAATTCAATACTTGAGAAGCCTTTGTTTGTAATGACAGCTTCAAGGCGCTTTCTGCATGAAGTAACTAATCGCCCGCAGTATTCAGGTGTGATTTTGGCCCATTCCTCTACACATTGTCTTTAAATCTTGAAGATCGCATGGGGCCCTCTTGTGAATCTGGATCTTCAGATGCTTCCACAAATGTTCAATTGGGTTTAAGTCAGGTGATTGACTGGGCCATTCCAACAAGTTGATTTTCTTTCTCTGAAACCAATTGCGAGGGGATCGTGTATGCTTTGGATCGTTGTCCTGCTCGAAGGTCCACCCACGACTCATCCTCAGAATCCTGGTGGATGGCAGCAGGTTAATCTCAAGGATCTCTCTGTACATGGCTCCATTCGTTGTTCCTTCAATGATATGAAGTCTGCCAGTACCACGAGAGGAGAAACAGCCCCACACCATGATACTTCCACCTCCAAACTTCACTGTTGGTATAGTGTTATTCGGGTGACAATCTGGTTGCAAAGGTCTTGAGACAGCTCTTTGCTTTTACCTATCATTAGATGTTTGTTGTGTGGCACCTTAGTAACAAAAAAATACATTTTATAGCCCATCAATATATTCTAACCCAGCTGACATTAATTAGCACAGATTGGAGGTAGAGTTGCCTCCTAATTAGTTATGGTTTTCAACTGGTTCCTTGCTGTGGTGTACTGCTTTTTCATTTTTATTTTTTCCTGTTTCATTCCTCTTTATTACACATAACTTTATTTACATATGGACTTAAATGTTTCGATTTTTTGTTTGGATTGTTTGAGTTAATACCAAAGTTTGGTGCACATTTCACTTGAATATAATAGGCTCATTGGAAATACATTTACTGGATAAAATGTTGATGTGTTCAATACTTATTTCCCCCACTGTATCTATTGCATGAATGCTTGTTATACACATACTGTATAGGCAGTGCTTTATGGTTTGATGGTTTGTTAGTCTATGTTGGCTTACATTTCAAAGTAAGCCAACACACAGTACCTGTGGGGGAGCTCTGAGGTAAATGATCCCCTCTAGCTCAACCTGACGGCCAAACTGCTCCACCAGGAAGGAGTGCCAATCCTGGTAGACCGCCCACTCTGTAGAGTTGATGCAGCCAAGCTCAAACATGTTCAGGGCAAAGATGTATCTGACAAAATAAAAATAAAAAAGAGTTTGTGGAGAAATGACAAGGGAGGTAAGAAAATTGTTTTAGTTATACAAGATAAGCAGTATCAACTTATTACAGTCCTCCATAATGCAACTTAATTATGTTCAACTACATAGTTGAAAAGTTTAAGATCATGCTACTATTGACTCTGATATGTATTTCATGTTTGATGACGTGTAGTAGTAGGCCTATGTGTATGCCAGAATATATATTTTAAAAAAATGTTTTGTTAAATAAGCTTTCATTTGCGCGACTTGAAGATTGCCGACATGCGGACAAATGCGTGTCACTTTTATTCAGAAATAATTTTTCTTTCATACTTTTATTCAGAAATAATTTTTTGGGACTTTTATTCTGAAATATTTTTGGGGGGACTTTTATTCAGAAATAATTTTGGGGGACTTTTATTCTGAAATATTTTTGGGGGGACTTTTATTCAGAAATATATGGTGTTGGTGTAGGGGTGGCAGTCTTTTGTTTTCTTCCAGTGTATTTCTCCAGGAGCCTGATTGCTTGGGGGAAATAGCTGTATGACAGCCTCTGGGTTTTAGCCCTGATACACCACTGTAAAGCCAAATGCAAATTATAAATAAAATGTTATATTGTATTATCTCCTAATATGACAACTCATTGTTCATTATGCATATTATGGTCTCTATGTCCATGACTCCTAGCTCATCACCCCCTCACCTGTCACTGTACACAGAGCGCTCAAAAACCTGCACAGGAATACTCTCTGAGTTGAGCAAGTGAGCTGGCGGTGGCTGCAGCTGTGTACGCATGCGACTCATGCAGGAGTAGGTCTGGAATGTGTAGGACCAGCGCCGAGGGTCACAGTACATCATCTGCAGCAGGTTACTGGCTGTCTGCTTGGGAGATGGGCCTGTCTGTAAAACCAACAGCACAGCGGTAAATGTATGCAAATCTGTGACTACGCAAGCCAGATATAAATCCATCATTATCACATGCCTATGCTTTATTACCGGAGAGGCTACGCTCTCTATGCTCTGCCACTTGCTGACGGGTTCAGGGACCACTTCCCAGTCCGGGCCAGCAGATTGCAGGAGTCGAGCGAAAGTAGACTTTCCGATCGCTGATGTTTGAACAATAAGCCATAAATAGCAACAATCAACAAACACCACAAATCGTTGGTCTTATTTGGTAAGTTAAGGTCTATCAACTTGATACCTGGAAATCTTAAACGGAGTTTACACCTACCAATGTTGCCTTCAATAGAGACCCTCTTAACTCGACTGGTCCCGTCAATTGACGTGGTGCTTGACTGACAGAGTGGCGAGCTCGAGAGGGCGCGTGTGACCGCCCGTTTGGCCATAACAGCCTTGACAAGCACTGAGTTTCCGACAGGGCTGGCGCTAAAATAACGTCGGTTCCACCTCTGAACCGATCTAGTAGTAACAGGTCCGATATACCGCGACCAAACTGTGAGGCTTTTACAGTTAGAAACCAAGTTCATGGACCGGTAGAATGAGGAAACAGTGATAGACATGACATTTAGCTAGGTAGTTAGTAGTGATTGGCGTATTAAAAATAACTATAACGTCCCCAGTAATCTAGGCAGTATAAACAAACACTTTATATGAGCGAAATAAACAGCAGCAATTCATGTTATAGCATTCGTTAATAATTGTAATTTCTAATCGTGTCTCACGTGGTCGGTAGCCGGATGTTTT
The DNA here is from genome assembly GCF_963989245.1 of Nansenia antarctica. Classification (NCBI taxonomy): domain Eukaryota; kingdom Metazoa; phylum Chordata; class Actinopteri; order Argentiniformes; family Microstomatidae; genus Nansenia; species Nansenia antarctica. The sequence goes on from NC_137690.1 coordinate 22,961,186, forward strand.
TAAATGCGTATTCTTCTTCTTCTTCTTCTTTTCAGTTTGAATGGCTTTGCGACCGACTTGAGGCGCATTACCGCCACCTTCTGGACTGTGTTTGGACGGTATATTTGACAGGGAAAAATAAAAAATGTAAGAAATAAACAAAACAATTGTTTTGGGGTGGGGGAGTTAACTCTTGTCTATCAACCCATTATCTTTCAGATATTGAATTACCCGTTTGTCCATTAAATGCGTATTTCCGGTTGTCAAACGCTTTATTCTTCAGTTTCTACTGGCAGGTAAAACAAACATTACGCACACTACCACCTGTAGCTGTTGGCTGCTGATTGGACTTTCCCCTTCTCCTGACAAATCCATGTGGTTTTCCATTGTCACTAACAATTCCAAATACTGTGGAGGATGGGCACAGCATGGATATCTATGGGGCACAACCTCTACTCTAGTAATACTATCCCAACTGTATACTACAGTTATTAATGCTGAAGATAATTCTTTAGTGAAATGGCAATAAAGCAAACACAGTGAAATGGTCATTTATTGACACAGCCACCACACCATACATTTAACATAATTTAAACATTTTAGAAAGTTTGTGTATAAAAAGTCAATATGTAAATTCACAAATTATTTTAAATGCATTTGGTTTTAAAATAACACACAGAGGCAGAACACTAGAAGTGATGAAATCCTCACTTCAATTTACTTATAATCAACTATCAACTTTACTGCATTTCGTTGTCTAGTACTTGTACTCTGCAATGACAATAAAGTTGAATCTAATCTAATTGGATCTAGCTCAAATGATTGTCAACTCATCCAGTAGTGCAAATTATGCTGCTGAAGTCTAGTCTCCAGCAATCATTGACATTGGTATCTTTCAAACAATTTAAATCATTGACATTGGTATAATATCATATATTCAAAAGATATTTTCCATCCAGGTATGGAAAGGTATATTTTCCATCTAGGTATATTGCATTCAGCAATCTACATGGATACAGAAGAGTAACGCTCATTGTTGAGTTGGATTGCTCTCCATCAGATTATTTGAAATAACACCTTATTTGATCAATCACTACCTCAAGCATGTGATGTCTCAGTAACTGGTGTTTTTGATGGTGATCTGTTGAGCCTTCTCAATCTTCAAGTCTTTGATACCTGGAAGAGAAACCAATCATTGTTTGAACATTGTTATACTGTACTAAGGAGCAATCCAATGTTTGTTAGATCAAAGCAGGTAGGAAAAACTGTATTGTTGAGTATGTAGCAGGAAAGATAATTTATGCATCTTGTGTGCACAGGTGTATGCGTGTGCCAAAACCCTGTGTTCTCACCCAGAATGAGAGCAATGCCGTCTGAGGAGAGGTTCCAGTATCTACGGTCACTCTGTCGAGCCCGCTCCCCATTCACCATACTCAGGAAGGGCCCCCACAGGCTGGACTCCTTCTCAAACCTGCAGTGTAGGCAAAAGGGGGAGCAAGGATGAGAATCCACTATGTTCAAAACTTGTGATGAAACACTTTATCTGAAAAGGTTGTTCACCGCATTGACTCAAGAGGAAGTCACATAAACTTTTATGAGGTGTAGAAATGTTAAGGAAGACAGTAAATTGCTCTCTGGAAGAGTTTCACTTTGAATCTGATTGTCATGGCCTGTATGGGGACTTAGGGCTAACTCCTATAAACCCTTAATTACACAGCTGTCAACAGAATTGTATCATAAATGTGAATAATGATCATGACTGTAACTCACGTGAAGCCAGTGTTCTTCTGTTGAAGGAGCTCCAGGGCAACAACCAATGAGGAGCCTTTTGTCACGTCCACAAAATACACAGTAGACGCCCCGTTTGATTTCACCACCTCCACCTTGAGGGGCACTTTGGTCAGGCTTGGTAACGCCACCACAGGCTCGCTGACCTCCAGCACCAGGCTGTCTAGAGAGAACAAACCCATGCATTCTTAAGAGTAAGAATCAAACAGACCTCAAAAAGAGATTGCCGACTGTTGTTAAATGACTATGTTCCACTTGCCATCCTCGTTGCGACACTGCTGGCCTTTGACTTGTAGGTAGGACTTCTGCTGGAGGGCTGGCAAAGTTTGGGAAATGGCCATGGGGTTTTGATACGTCCCCTTCCTTATGTCTGACCTCATGGCCTCCATGGAGGTAGCACACTCCTCAACCTGGCTGCCCATTGCCAGCAGGGCCTGTGACACAGGGATTAACTAGTTTAAATACTTCACTAACAAGTATGTACCTTTGTACCAACGTTTGTGGTCCATGTCTCTAGTCCATAAAAGAAGACCTCCAAAAATCTACCTGGAGTTCAAGGAATGAGCCATGTGAGAGAAAGTCATCCAGTCTTTACCTGCACTGCCAGGCCTGTGCTGAACTCATTGCCCATGTGACCATCAGTCCGCTGGGAGTCCAGTAGCTTCTTCTTGATGATGCGCAGAGCCTGCTCCAACGGGGTCGCATCATGCACATGGAAGTCAGCTTCCTTCAAACACTGCAGGGCCATCCCAGCCATGGCATATGTGTCTGAAAATAACAGATGGGACAAAGCAAATCACAAAGATTTTTGGGCAAATTTTATTATGTTTCAAGTAAGGACTATGATGTTTAAAGTAAACTGACATAAAGACCAGTGAAATTACACTTTGAAATCCCCATGGTCCCACTCACCGATGCAGTCAGAGTCACCATTTGTGATATGTTCATGCTCGACTGCCTTGATGAGCTTATTGCTGACATGTGAGTTGACTCTAACTCCACTCACACACAGAGCCAACACACCCAGAGAGTACTGGTAGTAATTAGTCAAAGGACGGTGGCTGACTGCAAGAGAGGAAAAGAGACACATATCAGACAAAGACATGAAGTATTGGTCTTTTAGGGCTTTTGTATCCCTGGCATGAATAAAAAGTGAAAGAGTGAAGGGTAGAGGACTTTAAAATGGAGCCTAGGAAGAGAGAAACACAGAGAGATGTTCTAAAGGGATGAGTGATGAAAAAACGAGAAGGAGAGGCTTTACAAGCGATGTGCTCCTTCTCCTGGTCCATCTGTCTCTTCAGATGGGTCAGCAGGGTCTCACTCCTCTGGTTGACAGTGAAGCTCAGGGTGTTGAGATCATAGCAGGAGGCCTTCAGGGCAAGAGTGTACAGGGCCAGGCGACCCACCACCGGCTGGCCACTAGACAGAGAGCTGAGGCGGGAGGCGAACCAAAGATACAGTTGAGGTGGGAAGTTCGTGCAATGGATTGTGTCAGCACTGTCAATTATGGCAGTTATATAAAAATGATCTCTTACCTCTCTATATTATTGTGGAACTGTGTTTTGAGTACATTTAGGTGTTCACTCTCCTTGCCAAGGTTGTGGTGAGTGGAAAGCCGCAGGGCCAAGTGCACACTGGGATTGGAGAGTGCTTCCTGGCCCACCAGAGAGTGTAGGAGCTTCTTATTGAATGAAAGGAGTAGTTCGCTATGATCAGAACCTGTAGTATCTGTACACACACACACACACACACACACACACACACACACACACACACACATACACACACATACACACACACACACACACACACACAAAAGTTAAGCAATTTGCTCATGGATAATTTCCAATGTTATCAAAAAGATGTTCTGTGAGCAACATGAATAATAAAGCACTTTGGAATTTGGCAATGGAGGCAAAAACCCTGTTGTGCTCACAGAGACCATACAGCCTAAATATAATGTCCCAGCACACTTTAAGGTCAAAGCATTGCACAACTTGCCTGTTTCCTCTGCTGTATCAGCAAAAAAAAATCGTACTCATGATGAGACTTCAGCAACTTAATAACCGAAGACAAAGACAAGTGTCCCTCCTGTTTTTTGCTATAGGGCTATGTTGAGTTAAGATGAGTTTATTTGACCATTTGAAAACCAAGTAGTGCCAAAAATATTTCAAATAGTACACAATAAAGTCCAGGACTTAGGGTAAGTACTGATGACAAAATGTAAAAACCACATTGACAACAATCTGCCTGTCAATATTCCTGTCAGGAGACTGGAATTCAGGTGATAACTGTTTGAAGAATTAATAGGTAGGGGAACATATGTAACTTACCACATGGTTTGCTGGTGACCAGTGCCAGTAGCACACTGACAATGTACAGTGAGTACATGTTGGATAACCTACAGATTAAACATACAGAAAGACAATATTACAATAGTGCATTACAGCACAGCGTACATGACGTCTCTCAATCAAAAGGACAAGAAAGACGTGTTGAACAATTTCCTAGTCAAATGTTTTAGTCTTGTCTAATCATCCATGTATGTTACGTACCTGACGTGTCTTAAAAGCCGAGATGTGATGTGGACACTGATTGATTGAGCTGTGGAGCGACCTGCTTTGTGTTGACATGGCTTTCATGGTCGAGTCACGTGACTTGCCAAGAACAACAAGTCCCAGTGCCGTGCGAACCCTATGGCTGTGTTCGGAATGGCATACTAGCATACTACTCATACTAGATATGACGTAGATTTTGAGTATGCAGTGCGTTCACACTGTAGAGTATGTGAAATTTGAGTATGCAAGAAATGGATACTAGATTTTCGGTCGGCTGGTATTGGCATACTTATTATGAATTTAGTAGGCAGTATGCAGTATATACTAATTTAGTATGCTAGTATGCCATTTCGAACACAGCCTATATTATGTCTAGAAACTGTGACGTTTTTTTCGCGCGACTCAAAAAATGTTCAACGTTTGCAAAAAGGGTTCTTCCCCTCACATCTTAATTCAGGCCAGAATTGACTGAATTAAAGAAGTGAACATGTGACATTAAGTGGTAGTTAAACACAGTGATTATGAACAGTAAGTTTGAGTGCAATAGTCACATCAACAGCAGGGCTCACAAGCACAACAAAGTGGAAAGGGGCGTGTCACTGACGCTAGCTCCATGCATACTAGTAGAGCGAGCCAGACTACACAATAGTGGAGTGGAGGTAGTCCAGTGGCGTTCCTTCACATTTATTGGCGAATCAAATCGCTCACAAGCTAAGGTAATGTCAACTAATTGTGAATGGCTTAGTTACCTTTACTGAGAGCTAAATTGCAACTATGAATGTTAGCTAGCCAATGTCAGCTAACGTAAGTTACTTTGCCCAGCGCAGAGCTATAAGGGCCCAAAAACATCCCGAGACGAGTCCAACTCTGTAACGCCGTTATAGCAGCTAGGTCAATAACAACGAGCATGAGTTCCACCACATGTTGTCAAAGCACGCTAGCTAGCTAGGCACTTGTTTGAGTCACCTTCCCAACTGACAGTATTACGACATTCTGCATCAGCCATGGGCAGAAAGCTTGCCAATGATAGCTAGCTATGTAGTAGTCTGTATGGACATGAACAACTAGTGCAGATATGGCTATGTTTGTTATGGTCAAGAACCGTACAGCTAACCGTTTTTTCTACTGTCCGATGTTTTGCGGACTCTTCCGGTATAAATGACCAATAATACCTACCTAAACATAGCTAGTTACCTGTAATCAAATCTGCTGACCCCAAAAAACTAAAAATGAATCATCCTTTTGTTTTCTAGGTTGGTCAAAATCTCAACTTGTGCCCTTTCCCATCTTCACACATCTAATACAACCCAGTTTTCTGTCCAACCCTTCAACCCCACCTTAACCTGGAGCACCATGCACCATCCCAGTCCCATGACCAGTAAGCTGGGGTTTCTGCCTGCCATGTACTCATTCCCTGGCCTTGTCAACATCCCTGAAATTGGGATCAACATAAGCCCAGCCCTAGGTACCTCTCACCACCTGCCTGGAGTGTCTCCGCCAAACACGTGAGTTCCAGGAGAGACTACCAGTTGGAGTGCCACACAGATGTGACCTAACAGGAGAGCCATGTCATTGATGAATTAGCCCAATACTTGTTAGCATTATGTGAACCAATGCTGAAGTATACTGAAAAGTCATCCAGTCATTTCCAGGTTCTTAGTTCCTTCATTCACGCAAATGCAATTCATTTGTGGTGGTAATATGGCTTTCAATATATAACTCATTAAATAACCGTTCTTTCTCCTTGCTAATCTTTCAGGAGTTGGGAGAGGCGATGCCTGAGAAAACACAGGAGGAGAGCTGATGACGAGTAAGTTGAAAATTGGAAAAAGTTGAAAAACAATTACTTAGTCTTGAAAATCTGTATTTTATTAATTGTGGCATCTTATCAATGTTTTACACAAACAAGTTTTAAAACATGTGTCCGCTCCTGTAGAGGATGCAGTGCCAAAAGGAGGAGGCTGATGGGAGAGGCGGGGTGCAACCTTTTGGATAACTCCAGCCCCAACCTGTGTCAGAGCTGGCCACCATCGAGCATCCAGCCTCCTGTGCCTGAGCAGACCAGCCCTGCAGTCCCCCAGCCCTGCTCTGAAAGTCAAAGCCTGAGGCTGCCTCTGTTCATGTCTCCCTCCCCTCTACCATGTCCAGAGATGGAGGGCTCCTGCATGGAGTTGGAAGCAGCCCAGAGAAGACTGCAGGAGATTGAGGAAAGGTGAGCGATCAGAGGCCTGTGGGGTGTGATCAGCCTTATTATATAGCATAAACAAATAATTACTTCACTACATACTCATACATTGATGCTGCTCTTTATGTCAGAATCACACTGGAGGATGATGACGACGACGAGGACCTTGATGTGGAGCCAGCACAGAGGAGACCTGTGCTGGTGATGTCTGACAGTCTGAGGGAGGGCCTTCAGCGTGGCATTGGTGACATCCTCCCACACAGAGTGGCCCAATCTGTGTAAGTGTTCCACTTTTTCTTTTTCTTCTAAGGCGCATTTGTTAACGTACCTCAATATCTGCTGCCTCACCTTTGGAATGGAGCAGAGTGCGTTTGTCTTGTTGATTTCCAGGCAGTTATGGTGATTTCCAGGCAATTGTTTCCTTTTGTTGTCCCCTTTGGCTCACTTCTTCCTCTCTTGTCCCCATAGGAGCCAGTCCTGCATGGAGCTGGTAGTGTGGCGGCCTCCAGAGGATGCGCTGGCCCGGAGGCTGAAGGACTCGCTGCAGAGGCAGCGTAAGCAGCAGACTATCTGCCGGCAACCCCCAGTCCCCAGTCCCTCTCCCACCCGTCAGATTTCCCTCACCCCCACAGCCCCGCAAGTAGGAGGTACAGAGGAGAATATGTCTTCTCCTCTGTATCACAGCCCTGGAGCCCATAGCTCTGGAGAAGAGGACATGGAGCTGTAGGGCTGGGTACACCCGCATCAGTTATGCCCAGCTCAGTTGTAGCTCTCAGCCTTGGTCTATGCTTGGCCCCAGAGAAGCCATGAAGAGGGAGAATGCACTGCACAGACTGCTCCAAAAGCTTTATTGCCATTTGTAGGACTGCTTTGGACCAAGACCAGACTTGTTAATCAGCATGACAGGAATATTAGGCTACACATTTGTATTGTGCCCTCTTGGCCAAAGTGAACAACCCTTCCTTTGCATTACAATCAGATAGTGCTGAACCTGATTCTGGATTGATCCAGGAAAACATGCAATGGGATATTAATTTGTAGCAGGGACCACAAAGCTACAGCCATTTTTAAAGATACCTTTGTAATGAAATGTCTCTGTTTAAGACCATTGCCAGAACGAATGTTTCTGAAACTTTTTGAACGGTCAGTTAGACCTGACCGACAGTCAGGGCACAGTTTAGCCAACTTGCTGAAATCTCTTGTTAGGCTTATCATTTAGTTTGAAAGCAAGTTGTGGCACTTGAGTTCAGCCTGTGTGTAACTTTTATACTTAGCTTTCAGCTTTTGCTTTTTTTAGGTACAGTTACTGTTTTCAACACCAGTTTACTCCTTCACATTCAAGAGTAAAGTTTGCTGAAAGCATGTCAGCGCTCTATTAAACTGTTGTGATGCATTGTAACTTACAGTATACCTGTTTGCTTTGGAGGAAACAACGCTTCCTTCAGTTGTGAGAAAATGAAATGACTGAACTGAAATTGACCTTCAATGTACATTTTGATTGTATATCCTCATATGCACCTTAACAGAATCATCAGCCAATTGAGTGTTACATCTTTATATCTGTTTCTAAATAAAATCTCAGTTGCTTATGGTCTTGTTTTCATTTGTTTTAATTACAAAGGATACATGCAATAGGAACAATCACAGACTTTAAATCACAAAGTTTCTAAACGTGGATCTCAAAATTGTGATTTCATTTTTAATTAGTGAGCGCTTCAGTGATAAAGACCATATACTATGTACTTTATTTAACTGTACAATTTACATATGCATACAATATGACATGCTTAAATATGCAACATAGGCAGACTTTCACTCAAGATGACTTGCAGCTTTTTACATTCTGATTGCAAAGGTTATGGAATATCTGTGGAATGTACAGAACCACGTCAACCAGTTGATCATTCATTTACCCACAGTCACTCCAGAACCTTGAGCTAGCAGTAAAATATAACTGTCCCAAAAGCAGAAGTGAACTTAATGACCCATGTTATCATTGTGTCATTTGTCACTGTGACCTTATGGTTGATAACTCATCATGTCATGAGGTACTAACTACAGTGAGTGATCCATTTTTTGTGCGAATCTGCAGATTTTGTGAGTCACTTAACAAACACATACTGTACACACACACACACAGTCATTTGGCAAGATGCTAGGTTGTTAACTCTTGACTGTCCTGACATGGGACAAACTCCAAAACTGATCAGAGTCCTGGGATGGGGTAATCTGATTGGATAAAAAAAACATCATATTATGAAGGCATGCTGACACCAAATTACAACTCTAAATAGTTTATCTCTAATATATACATACAGTTTATCTCTAATATATATAAATAAATATATATAAATACAAATATTATGACGACAATGACTACTAGTCTCAAAAGGTGAATTATTATGTAACTTCCTATATCTCCATCTCATTTACACACCCTCCCACTCAGTTAGCAGGTGGGACTCACTGTCTCCAGGTAGGACCCTGCCAGCTCCAGGGGGGTCCTGCTCAGAGGGGAGGGGCTGCAGGCGTGGGCCTGGTTCTCAGCACGGAGCTGCCTGACACGGCTCTGGAGGTGACGCAGCAGTTTGAAGGAGGCCAGGTCAGAGGGAGGTGGGGAGGCAGCAAGGTCCCCAGCATGGAGGGAGGGAGAGGAGGCAGACCGCTGAGCTCCAGAGTCACTGTACCCCTGACAGGAGACAGGGAAAGACAAAGACAGAAAGAGACAGATGGTGGAAGAGAGAGGGAGGGAATTACAACAAATCAACAGCTGTGCCTGTTTCTCATCCCAAGGCAAATTATGTGCAACCAGAGACTAATTCACTTCTTCACTACTTAGTGCCCTTGCTCTACCAGGTCTCATGTGGTGATGTTTACCCCAGTAATGTGTCTCATCTCTCCCTCCAGTATCTCTAGCTTCCTCTGGTTCTCATCTCGTGCCTTGGGTGCCTTTCTGAAACACAAACATACCCAAATGTCAAATAAGTCAGTCTGTGGCAAGTACTTAATGACAGTGTGATGGAGGGTATGGAGCAGATGAAAACATTGATGGTTAATAACAATGTATCATCAACATACAACAAACTACTGAACAGAACTGTTCTATGGTGAGTTGAGATGAAGGTTTGTATGGAGAATGGGATGACTGGTTAGTGAGTTAGGCTCTAGGCTCAGTTTCTAGACATGCTGTCTCAACTGTAAAACCAGTTACCTTCCCTTTAACAACTTTGACTTGCACCTGTAGAATGGCAAATGTGAAAATTCTGAACACAGAAAATATAACACTATAAACTAAATATAACAATGTATTTGAAAGTATAAAAATCGAGAAATCGTTACCAAACCAGGGAAGGGCCAAAATCTTAAGTGAATGTAATGGAACCCTTGTTTTATAGTGGCGATACCTGTGTTCAAATGTCTGTTCCTTGAAAAAAGGATTTGATGTTAAACTACCTCTCCAGTTCGGCTGTTAGCTCCTCCTCAAACTTGCATGCTAGACGAGCAGTGGTCTGTTCCTTCCACTGTGCCATGCTCCTCTGCACCTGCCGCATCTCCTGGTCTTTAGCCTGCAGCTGCCGACGCAGAGAAGCAACCACTCCTCCCGCCTCGTCTCCTCCCTCCCGCATCTGAGCCCGGTTCAGACTGCTCAGCTCCTCAATGTGCTCCTGCAGCATGGACAGAGAACACCACTGTAGACTGTGTGTGTGTGTGTGTGTGTGTGTGTGTGTGTGTGTGTGAGAGAGAAAGAGAGAGAAAGAGAGTGCATGTATCTATGTGTCACAAAGATTTGGAGGTCCAAACCTGGATGAGTCGCTCCTTCAATGAGTCCAGGGCCTGCTCTCTCTCTATCCCCATCTGGTCCTTTTGAATACATAACTCCCGCACCTGAAGCAGACAAAATGAGTTTGTAAACGACCATGTATGTCTGTGTTAGATAATATGTGTGTATGTATCCTGAGCACACTGTACCTTGTCCCGACTCAGCTGCTGGGTGGAACGTCTCTGTGTGTCAAGCTCCTGCTGCAGATGGCTGATGAAGTGCTGCAACTGCTCTCTGAGCGCTTGCAGGGTTTGGACTACCTGGGCCACCGTAGGACTACAAAATAAGCACGAACACCAAAAGTATCAACTTCAAATATATTGCACTATATCCAAATTAATTTTGAAGTATGTGTTTTCATGTGTTCGTATAAGAGAAAGTGTGTGTGTGTGTGTGTGTGTGTGTGTGTGTGTGTGTGTGTGTGTGTGGGCGTGTGTGTATTTGGGTGAGAGAGTACCTGTGTGGGAGCTGCATGATGCTCCCCAAGGCCGTGCTGTGCTCCAGTAAGCTGTGTAAATGCTGGCACTCTGTCCCCAGCTCCTGGGCCCAGTGCCTGAGCTGCTGCTCCAGCCTGGCGGTGCTCTGCTTGTAGTTGTGCTCCCTCTCTGCCAGTAGCCTCTGGAGTCTGCCAGTCTCCTCCTCTGCCTGCTCAACAGCCTGGTCCAGTCTCAATGCCTCCCTCTGTCCCTCCTACAATCACAGCCCATCATGTCACCTTAATCTATAACACTCTCCATTTCTTACTAGCCTCCAGGGGGGGAACCATTCACTGTACACCATACACTTTGGCCCAATCCCATTTCACCCCTTGCCCCTACCACTTAGCTCTACCCCTCCGTTTTGTGCATTCACGTGTAGGGGGTAAGGTGTCCCGATTGTTGTTGGGTTGGAGGGGTAAGGCGAATTGGTAGGGCTTACATGGCCCTCCAAACAGTGTTTATTCAGGAACACACAAAACATTTAGTGTTATGTGAAATCTCCCAGAATGCCTTGCGAATCATCGGCAAGATCGTGGCGATCGCACAAGCAATAAAAGAAAACCACAAATGTAATTATTTTCTTTGTTAAAAAAGATTTAAGAATTATGATAATCATTGTATTATCTTAGTTTAATGTAATTTCAATGTATTATAAACCTTTTCTTTATAACAAACATAACAAAAACAATATATAGTATGCTGATGTCTCTAGCTAAGTAATGTTACAACATTGTTTTAAGGCTGATTTGTGCATAACTGTCCCGCATTTTGACATATTTCCATGTCACATTTCCCCCCTTTGATGGAATGTGACACCCGAAAATCCAGCAGCGAAATTGTTGCATTTGTTACCACTCCTCTAATATCAGTGCAGACTGGCAGGGTAGGAGCACGGGTTGCTAGCCTACAGAGCACCACTATTCTATCATGAACTGGCCTGGTAATTAAGCATTGTTCTTTTTTAGTTGATGACTGTTTGATCGAATGATAGCGTGAAACTTCTAGGTTGTGAACGAATCGCGAGCGTTCATGCTTTTCTATGATACTACTGATGACACATCAGGGTCTTGAAGGGTTATCCCATTTCATAGTGGAAGATTTCAACCACTACCCCTTGTAACTCTTCCGAGGGGCAAGCCGAAAAGCGAGTGGCACTCGAAAAAACAAGGGGTAGAGGTAAAAATAAGAAATGGGATTGGGCCTTTATGTCCAGTAATATACGTAGCTTCTTATGTTACGATCTACAGATGCCAGTTGAGAACATCTTTGCTTGCTCTCACCTGTTCCATGTGCCTGCGCACTCTCTGCAGCTCGGCTTGGTGCTCCTCTCTCAGAGACCTGCGCAGTGCAGCCAGTGCAGACGACTGCTCCCTCTGCAATACATGGCCCTCACTCTCCAGCTCCGGCACTGTCTGAGATAGGGAGGGATATACAGAGGGACATTTTTCAATTTGTTACTTTTAATTCATGATAATCATGGTAAAAACGTTTGTTGATGGTCACTGATCTTAGTGCTACTTACTGTCTGCAGTTCCACCACTTTGTTTTGAAGAGCCAGGGCGTTTCTCTTCTCTCGCTCCATCTCTACCTTTGCTCTCTCCAAGGCCTCCCGGCCTTGCTCCTCAAGTATCCCACATTGCACCTGTAGTGCAACCTCCTTCTCCGCCTCCCATTTCCTCTGTTCCTGTTCTATCTGTAATATCACATTATTATGTTTTATTCAAATAGAGTTTATGATAGATTGATAACTGATCGAGAAAATGGGACCTTGGGGTGCATATGTGTACACGTACCATCTCCTGGGCTTCAGCACGCAGCTCCTCTTCATGCCTCATCACCTTCTTCTGCTGTTCAAGAGCCTCCCTCAGTCTCCCCTCCTCCTCCTCCCTAAACTGGAGAGGAGAGAGCGAACATCGGATCACATCTGAGAAACAGACTCAGGAACAGTTCTGCAGGGAGTAGTGGTGGGATACCTGTTACCATACTGACCTGGATACAGCTCTGTATGGACTCAATGTGTTGTGTGTGAGACAGGGCTTGTTCTCTAAGAGCATCTGCTTTCTCCTCCTCAGCCTGCCTCTTAGCCTGGACATAAGGCAGCAACAAAGACCACAACATCAATGTCTGGATCTATAGGACTGAGAGTGAGTATAGGGGTCTTATCAAGTCTTGCTGGGGTCTCATACCTGCTGAATCTGTTGCTTATGAGCCAAAGCCATCTCCTCCTTCAACTGCTCCAAGTCCCACTGCTGAGGGGACAGAGAAAACACCCACATGCGCTTTCACACTATCATACTCACACTCTCACACCTTCACTTACACAGGGAAAGCACTGATACACTACATCCTCCATACAGTCACACCTACGGTAAAACCCCTAGTCTAGTCCTACCCGGTCCACTCACCCTGTCTCTGTGTGCCTGTTCCTGGGCCTCCCTCAGTGAGACACTGTGCTGCTGCCTCAGGCCCTGGAGCGCCCCCTTTAGGTCATCTTTCTCTGCCTGCAGGGCACTGCGCTCCTCCTGGAACCCTAGAAACTGCAGCTCCTTCTGGGCCACAATCCTCTCTAGAGCCGCCTCCCTTCCCTCACACTCCTGCAGCACCCTCTGCAGCTCACACACTCGCAAACCCACAGCCTGAAAGGAGGGGGGGGGGGAATTCATGGAGACACAAAGAGGAAGGAGGTGAACGTATAAGGAGGATTATGATATAAAGGATAGTGAGAGGGAGTCCAAAGTGTATGATAGTACCTCCTCCTGCTCCTCTTTCTGTCTCAGTTTGTCCTCCAGACTTGCACACCTGTCCCTCAGTAACTTCTCCTCTGCTGTAAGATGCTGGAGCTCCTCTCGAGCCTCCTCCAACTTCTAACCAACAGATAGAGAGAAAGGTATTCAAACATATTTAAAGAAGTGAATATTGGTAGCAAATCAGCTTCGCTCCATTTGGTATAAAGCTGAAGTCTGATTCTGTACCTCTTGCATAGAATCCAGCTTGATCCTGGAGCGCCGCTGCTCAGCAAACAGCTCAGTCTTGGCACTGTCCAGCTGTCTGTCCATCTCCTCCCTCTCCAGCACGGACACACTGACGCTGGTATGTCTCTGAGTTAGTGAGGAGAGGGGGGCAGGAAGAGGGTGAAAGAATGTAATTACTCAACAACTGGATATACAGTATACGTGACAGCAGCTGGTGAAACATATCATTCAGAAAATGTGTAATACATTTCAACGAAAATCAATGACACACTTGCTCAAGCCAAATTGCAAGGCAATGGATTCAGTGAGTAATCCCCACTACCAGTTAACTATAACAGTACTTAAAAAGTGTTAGTAGGCTCACAAAACAAGCTGTGTTAGTTGACTAACAAGTGTGTCATTAATTTTCAACAATACTAAAATGTATTTACAGTTTCCAGAATAAAAGTCTGAATATTAGATCGGCTGCCAACTTGTTCCCTGTTTCACCAGCAAAAGAGGGCTAGACCAAGAATGTGTTACCCTCTCTCCATATGAACCATCGTGTAAGGCGGTTCTGTGTGTGCGTAGAGTAGCCTGCTTCTCCTCCAGGTCCCTGACCTCCTGCAGACAGGAGTCCCTCTGCCTCTGGAGCCTATGCAGCTGAGAACTACAAAACACTCTCCCACATCACTGAGCAGTACAGATGGTTATACACCTGTTACTAATACGATTGTCTAAACTGTATCCTTTGTTAGTGATGTTTAATTTCTATGAGATATAGTTCACTGAGTACCTGGTGTTGTCTGCCTCTGCCCTGCTGTCTCTCAGGCTGGCCTCCAGACTCCGCCCCTCCCTCTCCATCTGCTCCACCCCCACACGCAGTTGCTTTAGCTCCTGCATGGCATGCTGGGACATAAATCATAGCACAAAGCACCATTCGAGAGAGTTATGGATGCACAGGCCATTGAACTGAGTCACAATAGGGAAGGTAATGTTCTGTACCTTCCTTTTCTGTACGAGGTCAGATAGAGAGTGTTCCATCTCACACAGCTGAGCTGTCTTCAACCTCAACCTCTCCTCTTCCTTCTCACAGTCCTAAAATACACACGTGTACAAAAAGATGAATACACATGTACACAAAGCAAATGTAGAAGTGGTAGAGATGGGAGGAAGCACACCTGTCTGAGGGTAGAGAGCTCCTCCTCTGTCTGGACCGAGTCTGACCTCATCTTAACCAGCCGGCCCCCTCACCTCTGCTGTGTGTGTGTGTGTGTGTGTGTGTGTGTGTGTGTGTGTGTGCGCCTGCAATGGAGCAAAGGAGGATGCAATGGAGGATGCCGGTATGCAGCCGGCAAGCAGCGCAAACAAACACTAAGATCTCACCCGTCGTAACTGCCATCGAAAACGTAGAAAAAATAGGTTTATTATGGCGACAAGGCTACTGCTCATAATGTGCTTATTGGTAACATTGAAGACCACCCTCAAAGCTGCCCTTGTGTCAGCTATAATTGGTAGTCTCTTCATCTGAAAAGATGAAGAGATGCCACCTTCACCCTTGATGTGCATACTGTGGCCTTACCCTTTGTTGCTGTTAAGACCACTTTTTTAGTAATATTTGGATCTTGCATGATATGTATCCTACTTGTCAATCCTAATAAAGCATTGAACTGTGTTTGGGAGACAGAGCACCAGGGGGTGCGTGAGTACACTTCTCCTGTGGGGAATAACTGATCATATGTTGGTGTGACTGAATGGCAATATGATCCAACAAGACCGCTTGAATATCCCTAATGAAATATTCAAGTGCTGGATTTTTCAGGCGGTTCTGAGCAGAATGCAAGACTCATTGAGTAGCTATCTTTTGCTATCTTTAGCTATGAGTAGTATCTTTTGTCATTGTGTCCTCTCTCTCACCATAGACAAACGCACTCCTGTAGCCCTGTCACGTCTGCGTCTCCTCTTCCAACGAACACACCCCTCATCTGTGTCGTCATCACCCTCACCCACAGACCGAGCATATCTGCTTATAAATATATATATAAAACAAGGAGGGATATACAACACAGGATGACTGGTCAGATTGTATTTGAGATATACTTGTCATACATGTATCACATCCTGTTCATTCAGTGAGTGAGGGTTACCTGGGAGTGTCTCTTCTGTTATGATGTGGTTTACGGAAGGGTAGGCTTCCACTGGTTACTTTTCCATGGCTAGCTCTCCAGGCTTGACAAGAACAGTCAAAGTACATGGATTCATTTTCATAATTAGGCTATGGTGTGTAGAGGCATAATATAATAATAATAATAATAATAATAATTCAATAATGAGGGATACTCAACCATAGAATTGTTAGTCTTACCTGAAATATACTGGGGCCCACTTGGCTCCTGTACTGGGGTGTCATAGTCGCTCAGGTCAGTGCAGAGGCCATCCATATCCCTGACTGATTGAATGGCTGAGAGGCATCCTAAGGTGTCATCAAGCAGATTTTTAATCATAATGTATTCAACATATTATGATATTAGGTTATAGCATTATACCTACTATAAGTATAGTACAGTATGTAGCCATTATATCATACAGTGTGATGCCATTTGAATGGAAATTAATGTGAATTGCCCCTCACCTGGCCTGTTGTGGATGTGTTGTCGGACCTTCTCGGTGCGCACAGAGTCCAGGTCACTGTCGATGGTCACTGTGTCAAAACTACACACAGGGACTCCTGAGGAAGACAACAGAATGGCTGTGGTTAACATTATTAACGGATTCATTTCATTGTGTCCCTGAAACGACCACATATATAGTTGAGACTGAGATAATTGAGATCAATTGAGATAAGTGAGATAAATAAATAATTAGCTGATAGATTGTTTGACAAACAGAAAGCAGGAGCACTGTATGTTGTGTGTGCTACCTGCCAGGTGTCTGGTTCTAGGAGCATGGCTCCTGTTCTCCCATGTTCCTTCAGGCTCCAGACTGGCAGTAAGTATCACTGTGCTACTGCTGCTGCTGCTAGGAGGACCAACGATTGAGACTGGAAAGTATGAGAAGACAGCAACACCAGTGTCATGAGACACCATACGACTGAAACAACCCCCATTTACCCTTATTAGATGCTAGATCTCAGCTTATAACCCACGGCATCAGGCTCTCTGTCTTCTCACCTGAAGAACCCTGAGCTAAGGCTATGGGCTCTGAGTGTGTCCAGGCTGACACTCCTAACAGTGCTACTGAAGAAGGAAGACAGCCATCACTCCTGTTAAGACCACTTAGCCTCTGGGGTGCTCTGCTGCTCTCTCTAGCCTTTGGGTTAGTACTCCAGCTAGGTCTCCTAACTCCATGGCTGTGAACTGGCTGTTTTTTCCATCCAATACGGCTTTGTTTGTCCATGTTTGCTTGTTGCTGATGGTCAGTGTGACCCCTGTCCTCTCCATGGACATCTTCTCCCCTAGCTGCAGTGAAATCCCCCTCTCTCTTTGGATCTGCATGATAGGTGGCACTCTCTGGGGTGTCTGCTATCCTCTCAGACTCTTTATCTCTCCAGGGATTCCCCAGGCTATTAATCCCATCTCTGGCCAGTCTCTGCATGGTACTGTCTGGCAGCCCCACCATCTCCTCCGTGAAGCGGGTGGCAAAGTCTTCTGTGCAGACACTGTCTGGAGGAGGGCCCATCTCTCCTGCTAACCCTCCTCCACATGCCTCCCCCAGCAGCCTCTCCAGCCTCCAGTGACATTGCTCCCTCCGCGACTCTACATCCTCCTCTTCCCCTTTCATCACTGTCTCTGTCCTCTGGTCCTTTTCCTCCTGACCGACAGGGCCCACCCAGCCACCTGAGCTCTTCTCTGTGGGGAGAGCAGAGGAGAGAGGAGGGGTGAGATAAATCCAGACTAAATTGTTCAGGTCAGAGGAAGGGAGGGACTGGGTCAGGGGATGTAGGAAGGAGTCACAATATCAGGGGGTCCTCTCTTTGATGGTAAGGCATTTCTTGCTCATCAAAGTCGTCTGGCAATTCATTCTTGCATTTGAACCATCCAGCAGAGCCACACGCTAAAAAAGGATCATGTTATAATGTCTCATATAATGAGACAGCATCCCAATTGATCCAATAGAAGAGCCATATCCTTGAGAAGGAGATTCAATCGGACACCACCAGAGAGACATTTCCCTTTGCCAATGCTGTCTGTCCCTGACATACATTTACACTCACCTGATGATAGGTCCTTGTTTTCAGGGTGTACCAAATCAAGACAAGAGATGAGGGTGTTACTAGTGTGTATGGTACTTCCCAGCCCTGTGTCCTTGCTCAGAGACTGGCTCCAGCTAAGAGGTGCTTTAATGGATAAAGAAAAGTAGATCAACAGAATTTGTAAAGATAAATATGTACCCAAAGATGATCTACAGTTATTAGACTACAGACTACAGCATACCTTTATTGGTGCAATCATATTTTTGGGAGATACCCTCAACACTTTGGCTATGGCTCTGCACCTGCAAACATTCAGCATTAGTTTATGGGGTTAACAGAAAGAACATAGACTATCCTATTCAGATAAATAAGATCAAGAAAGCACTAGAACCATGAAATGAAATAAGAAACAGAATGCTCCAGAACCCTGAGACTGCAGCACACTGACCTGCAGGCGGCTAAGCTGGGCATCGATGGCATCCAGGAGGAGGTCACAGTGGTCCTGTTTCAGGGGGCCAGGAGTTTGTCTATAAACACTGCTATCTTCATCTAAGTCTGAGTAAGCAGAGGGTAGCCAACATTGAGAGAGAGAGAGAGAGAGAGAGAGAGAGAGAGAGAGAGAGAGAGAGAGAGAGAGAGAGAGAGAGAGTAAACTTTAGTCCAGAGAGACTGAGGAATGTGGAGGATCAGAAGAATTCACCAGTGAGAAATCGAGAAATCACAGACCAGTGTAGAGAAGCTCATCTGTGTCTTCTGCATCTCCTTCCGCTCCTTCATGGCTGCCATCTGCCATTTCCTGAGACTGTAACACACATTAAAACACTCTGGAGTACAGAGACAACATTCCCCATTCCTAACAGAAAAGTGAGTTGGGCTATGGTGAAGAGTGGGGGTTGTTGTTGGTCATTGGTTGCCCTGGAAACCCAGGCCCTTTTGCCTGTGGGCCTACTGGCTGCTGCAGACTAAATGAATTTCCTTTCACAAAGAAGCCAATAAATTCCCATGTCATGTATTCCACTGCCATCTTACATGTCTAACTACGACAATCACAGCAGTTGATGTGGATAGTGATACTGAAGAGTATGGTTAAGTTGATTAAATCCCAAGACTCAAAGTTTGCTATAGGCCTAGTTGCAATATAAGTTGCAATTCTCTTAAAACGTCATGCAGAGGGACAGTGTATTGTATGCATTAATCTCACGAAACTAATTAAATATGCTCAGATTTACACATGCACTCTCGTATTGTGATCGACTCGAGGCTATACTGTATATTAAGCATACGACGCAAATGCAATTATTTTGACTTATAGATTCAATTCCCGTTGGACCTCCTATTTCATTCTCTAAATGTTGTAAAGCCAGTTATAAAGGGATAAGAGTAAACAGTTTCCTCTCACTTTAGCGTCATTAAATCTTATGACTTACTTTCTGGCCAATTAGGAAAGTAGAACTTGTAAGCTTGTCAGGTCTTCTCCAGCTGCTGCAGTGACTTGATTGACAGGAGCATTGGTGGGGTTTCCAAGCAACCATGATTAAACAGCGCTCGCCAAAGCACAAGCCAAACGGGTGGCGCGAGGGACGCTCGCATCTCACTTAATAGAAGCGGGAGTTGAAGCGCCATTCAGCATTCAACACCGCAGTTGACTTTCAAGGTGCTAACCAGATAGTGTCAAGTGGCTACTATAATAACCTACTATCCCTACTATAATAACCTACTATCCCTACTATAATAACCTACTATCCCTACTATAATAACCTAATATCCCTACTATAATAACCTACTATCCCTACTATAATAACCTACTATCCCTAGTATAATAACATACTATCCCTACTATAATAACCTACTATCCCTACTATAATAACCTACTATCCCTACTATAATAACCGTTATTGGTTTTGCACTTTTCCTGCAAACGTCGCAGCTCCAAGTGCTTTAACAAAATAACTCATAACATAAGAATTACTATAAGATTTAAACAAGTTAATACATATACACATATATACAATATATACAAATATACTGACATTAAACGATACATTTAGAAAATAATACAGTCATTTAAAGGCAATATTAAAAAGATGAGTTTTCCATGGAATCCCAAGCTGTGCCGACCAGGCGTTTTCGCCGTTCACTCATGAGCCAAATGCCGGTAGATTCGCGTCTTGCTCCCTTTATTAACACATGTCGGCGTTTCCCGGGTTGCGCGATCTACTAGAACTACTTGATCTACTAGAACTGAAAGCGGCAAGTAACAGGTACGTAACATCCATATGCTGTATAAATAAATATATTTGACTCTTTTTTATTTAACCTTTATTTATACAGGTAAAAACACATTGAGCCCCAAGGGCTCATTTTCAAGTGTGACCTGTTCACAGGCATACAACATCCACCACAAACAAATACAATACAAAACCTGGCCTACATAGTCTAAAACTAAACTAAAACTACATAGTCTAAAACTAAAACTAGTCTAAAACACTCTAAGATAATCTAAAACTAAACTAAAACTACAAAACCTAAAACTAAACAGCTAAAGAGCTAGGGACAGGGAGGGGTCAGCAATGGGCAAAAGGGAGGGTCAACTCAATTGCCAGAACAAATCATGGACTCACACTGTATGTCTCTCAGCAAGAGCTTGAAACTGGAAAGAGGGATCAGATGAGACAGTTTCAGACTCTGCTGTAAAGAATTCCAAGAGGAAGGGGCTGCAAATGAGAACGCCCTTTTGCCTTTCATGGTCCGGACCAAGGTGATGGAGTATGTGATGATGTCCTGTGTGCGAAGGCCGTAGACCAGGGGTCACCATATTTGTCCAAGGGCCAGCATTTTTCGAAGCATACACTGTGGGGGCCGGACCTATATTTATTTATTTTATTTAGGCATAATTAGCATATTATTGTTTAATATTTTCACTTTCTTTCTAAATGTATGTTATTAATGGCTTACTATCAGTGTTAACAGACTCCTGACACCTATACTGCAGCCAGCCACCAGGGGGCGATCAAGATATTTTGGCTTCACTTTGTTATTACACATTGTAATCATTTTCAGTTATCAATCATGCAAAATGTTACTCTCAAACAACCTGAAGCGTAAAATTCACGTGGAAAACCGCAGCTTTAATGAGGAATGGACTGACAAGTACGCATTTATCTAGCCAACATTGAGTAAAGCAAAACCTGTATGCCTCATCTGCACTGAAACGGTAGCTGTTGAAAAACGATACAATCTTCGCCGTTACAATTATACAAGGCATGCAGCTTTCAGAGAATCATACCCTGAGAAGTCATACCCTGAGACTGCTCCTCCTGAGACATCTACTGCACCCCAGAACTGCGTCTCCTGAAGACACCCGCTTTTCCCCTCTACTGTGTCCCCTAAAAACTTCTATTGACCCCGTTGTACTGTTTCTCTGTTTCTCCAGTGTCTATATATAAATAAAAAACAACAACCTAGGTTTAGAAGTAGGTTTTTCCTTCTATCAATGGCCCCGGGCCTGAGCTGGATTATTCTTCCTGCTACGACTGGTCACTGGCGGATTGATGAATCACTTGCTTAGTCAAATGTATTGATTGTAAGTCGCTTTGGAATAAGGTGTCTGCTAAATGCCAAAAAATTATGCTGCCATGAAAGGAAGCATTTCTGATATTGCCTCAAGGTGCAGTGCCCAATTGCCAGTACGTTCAGCTCTCAGAAACTTGCGAAGTATGCCCACCATATCCATGTACTGCAACCAGAGGGCAGCTGTCCTGCTACAGGATTTTAAGTATTCACTTTTGCTTTTGAGTTGTTCCTTTATTCTGAGTATCACATCAGAATTGCAAGCCTTCTCTGCAGACACTGATCCCTCCATCAACTGTGCATAGAGGACAGCAACTTCATCCAGATCAGATGCATGCAGGTATCTTTGACCCTCTTATGGAAGCTTGGGCTAGTAATACAAAAAATACTTAAAAAGTGTAAAAGGTAAAAAAAAAAATGTTTTAATGGGTTAGGGTTAGATGGTCTGATATATATATTTTTAGGAATACCTGGAATATGAAATGATAAAAACCTTTCATTACGAATATATTGCAAGAAAACGAACCCACTGGTTCCTCTTGACCCACTTACCTGTATGCATCTATGGGTTAAGAATTTCCTTTTACACACATATAGTACTGCATCCAACTCCATGTCTCATGTAAAACAGTTTCTGGGTGATTGTGGACAGTATTGAACACTTTGTGTGGACATCAGACAAGAAGACATGCATAAAAACATTATTTAACATGGGCGTCAAGGGGAAATTGTGGCATCACCAGTTTCAGTATTTTTCAATACTTTCCACCACTTGGATTTCTTAAGACTTTTGATATGTTATGAAGGACATATCCATGAGACTAGGACAGTTGAAAGAGTTTCTGTTGCAATTTGTCTGAGGTCATATTGTATAATGCCTGTACTATCAACCCACTTCTGTTCTCTCTCCATCTGTCCTCTTTTCACTCTGTGTCTTGTCTTGCTGTCTGTGTTTTGTCTGTTTCTGACTGTGACATGGCTGTTACTGTCTTCATTGTCTGCGTGTTTGTACTGTCCGTGTCTCTCTCCATGATCTACTCTTCTGTTTGCATGGCTCCCTTGTAAAAGAGACCTTGGTCACAGCTCCCCAGGCTAGACAGTAAAAAAAAGTACATACATACTGTACATGAAAGCGCACACACACACACACACACACACACACACACACATAGACACACACAGACACACGCGCACATGCACACACAGACACACGCACACACGCACACACACACATGTCCAGACACGATATCCAAACCCAGAAGCAAAGGGGAAAGAAGATATATAAGTCAGAAAATATGCAACCGTGGCCTGTGGTGGTCCAGTGGTCTGGCACCGCTGTCTACAGTGCACACATGTGCCCATGTTGGCATGGGTTCGAGTCTGGCCCATGCCCTGCTGACATGTCTCTCTCCTTACTTTCCTGTCTGTCTTTACTACGTATATCTGTCCAATAAAATGAAATGTGAGTGGGACAACCCAACTCAGAAAAAATGACTTAAAATTTTATTTATTTTTAAAAATATGCAACCGCCTTGAACCGACCTGAAAATGTGTGCGTAAAATGACACCAGGACACCGGACGCCCCGCTACAGGTTAACTCTGGCACATCTGAGCTCTTATCCAAGAGATCAGAGATTAGAAAGACTTCACACACAAACACAGGAGGCTAATTCCCCATGTCAGACAAGTGTGTGTGTGTGTGTGTGTGTGTGTGTGTGTGTGTGTGTGTATTGAGCGCCCCAGTCCTACTCACTGCGATAGTGGACATAAAGTTTAGAACCTATAGACACACTTCGTTGCATAAATGCATTTCATGAAATCCAGAGAAGCTTTGCAGAAGCTTTATTTTGATCCATGCCATGATGGTAATTGTGTAGCATATATCTGATAGCATATATCCGATGAGGTTCCGTGGAAAGCTCTTGGAATACCTCTCAGGCTCACTATCAGGTAAATATATCTATTAGGATGTCAGCATCCTATTTCACCTGTGTACACACACCGACTCCAAAAGAGCTTGTCATATAGCCAAGTTAGGTGTCTTTAGTGCGATAGGTGTATTTGGGGCAAACAATAAGTCAATAGGAGAGAATCTAAATTTAAATAATTTTATTGTGTATTCTGTGTATTGTCTGTATGTGTGACTGTGTGTGTGTGTGTGTGTGTGTGTGTGTGTGTGTGTGCGTGCGCGTGTGTGTGTGTGTGTGTGTGTGTGTGTGTGTTTGGCCATGAGAGTCCAATCCAACCCCTCACACACTTCTCAGTGTCTGGGCCTTAGGGATGCAGAATGGCGTGGCGTGTGCGCTGGCCGTCCTCTGTATGCACTGGCTGGTGGTGAGGGCCTGGCTCTCTCCCTGCCATTGTCCAGAGCCACTAACAGCGGTTTGGTGGCCACGATGCGGCCATTCATGCCAGCCATGGCCTTGGTGGCCGCCTCAGGGGAGGAGAAGCACACAAAGCCATAGCCCTGGCTGCGTCCACCCTCCGTCGCCACCTTTGCACTGGTGATTGTTCCGAAGGGGGCGAACACCTTGCGCAGGGCCTCGTCATCCATGCTGTCGTCCAGGTTCTTCACATACAGATTTACACCCTGGTAGAGAGAGACCCTGTTTAGTGAGATGATTTTTCAACCCCTCAAATACATAGACAATAATTACAAAGTACATCAACTTCTATGTTAGTATTAATAAATTCACAAACCTTGTCTCTGGTCGTGCGGTCCAGCTTCTGGGCTGGAGGCCTGGCTCCCCCTGCGCTGGCTGGTGGTGAGGGCCTTGCTCTCTCCCTGCCATTGTCCAGAGCCACTAACAGCGGCTTGGTGGCCACGATGCGGCCGTTCATGCCAGCCATGGCCTTGGTGGCCGCCTCATGGGAGGAGAAGCACACAAAGCCATAGCCCTGGCTGCGTCCACCCTCCGTCGCCACCTTTGCACTGGTGATTGTTCCGAAGGGGGCGAACACCTTGCGCAGGGCCTCGTCATCCATGCTGTCGTCCAGGTTCTTCACATACAGATTTACACCCTGGTAGAGAGAGACTCTGTTTAGTGAGATGATTTTTCAACCCCTCAAATACATAGACAATAATTACAAAGTACATCAACTTCTATGTTAGTATTAATAAATTCACAAACCTTGTCTCTGGTCGTGCGGTCCAGCTTCTGGGCTGGAGGCCTGGCTCCCCCTGCGCTGGCTGGTGGTGAGGGCCTTGCTCTCTCCCTGCCATTGTCCAGAGCCACTAACAGCGGCTTGGTGGCCACGATGCGGCCGTTCATGCCAGCCATGGCCTTGGTGGCCGCCTCATGGGAGGAGAAGCACACAAAGCCATAGCCCTGGCTGCGTCCACCCTCCGTCGCCACCTTTGCACTGGTGATTGTTCCGAAGGGGGCGAACACCTTGCGCAGGGCCTCGTCATCCATGCTGTCGTCCAGGTTCTTCACATACAGATTTACACCCTGGTAGAGAGAGACCCTGTTTAGTGAGATGATTTTTCAACCCCTCAAATACATAGACAATAATTACAAAGTACATCAACTTCTATGTTAGTATTAATAAATAAGAGATTTTGGAGAGTTGGGAGATCGAGGCTCATTCACTTTAGAGCAGTGGTTCTCAAACCTCTCCTCGGGGACCCCCAGCCTCTCCACATATTTGATCTGTTCCAACTAATCAAGTTGAATCAGGTGTGCTGGTGGTGGAACAGATCAAATATTATGTGGAGGGCCTGGGGGTCCCGGAAGAGAGGTTTGAGAACCACTGCTTTAGAGAAAGGCACTGTCGAGAACCGCAGTTACCTCTGCTTACCTCTTACCTCTGCTTGACGCAGTTACCTCTGCTTACCTCTTACCTCTGCTTGACGCAGTTACCTCTGACTGCGTCAAGCAGCAAAGCCTTCATTGTGGGGGCCAGTTATTTTTCATTACCAATCATTAATGTTTTCTTGACGTGTAGCTGAAACAGGCTCTATATGACTTGTAAACTGTGGTAGGATACAAATCATGATGGTATTTGAGAGATTAATTGCGCATATCTTAAGTTGATGAGTGAGTGTTGCTTAACAGTTCTTTTCCTCACTCAAAAACTTTTCGTTTCAACTGTTTTGGCATGGTCAGTATTTTTTTAAAATTATTATTCCAATTACCTTTGAGGTACAACTAGCACTGTTTTTAGTATGACTAAGAGGATAGTGATGACCACAGCAGTGGTTTTTATACTTTTTGTTGTTAAATAAGATTTGGTTCTGGTCATCACCTAATCAGTACCTCACTAAGTAGAATAAGGTGTGTCTGTGTTGGAATTCAACAGACACTGGAATGGAATGGCTGCCAGAAATGTAGAGATGCTGATTTCATTTTTCTCTTATTTTTTTTTCAGGGATGGATATACTATACACCAGGGGTGCCCAAGATCTACTTTTCAAGTAGCCAGTCTGCCAAGATCTACCAGTCTAGATTCAACATCGCAAACGTACACACACATACTACAAACACACACACACACACACACACACACACACACACACACACACACACACAGTTCCCAGCCTGCATAGTAAACTCACAATAAACTTTCTCTCTCTCTGTCACACAGCCACACAGGAGAAGACCATCACAAACCCTCCCTCTTTGCTATTCTCACTCACACACACCAGGGGCGGAGCTATGTCCAGGGGCGGGGCCAGGGCCAGAGAAGGCCTAAATATGTATACATTATATTATTATTAATGTCATTATATATGGTGGTCTATAATTGATAGGGTGGAGATGACTGTGAATGTAGTAAAATAGGATTTCTTTTTCACTTTTGCCAACCAACCCCATTGAAATTCCATTGTTTTCATTGCAATAGGAAAAGTAAATCAAGCATACTTAAGTGTTTCATGGGAACACAGGTCTGCTGTGAAATCGACTGGATATTATACTCACCATTTGGACGTTCCTTTTTGAAAGTCCAACTGGGGGCTGACAGTGATTTTGTTTTGTTTTGCACGAGCAAAACCTAATCAAGCCCTAAGTGGGTTCTCTGGGGTGACCTTTGACCCTTGCCCTTGAACAATGACTCCTCCCAATCATATTCAGTTGTAATCTTCTGTCTTGTACTGTATTTTTTTATTAATGATGGTTTTCTTGGCTCTCTAATGGACATGTGGATTAGTACCAACAGTTGCTTGTAGCCTACCACCCCACAAAAAGTTCCCCCTGGGAAAAATAAACTTCTATCTATCTCCCATACCCAACCCTTACCCAACGGGTGACGTCAGAGTTGGGCCGTCCCAAGGATCGCATTTAGCATTTATCAATCCAACAGACTGACAAGCTAGGATAGTAAAACATGTCTTACCCTTATGGCCAGAGGCCCACAGTACAGACGACCTGACCTCCATGGCCTCCATGGCAACAACTGCCTGCTTTAGCACAGAATGCATGGACATAAAGACACAATGATGATGTCTTGTCTGTCTCTCTACTAGGGGCGTAACGGATCACCTAACTCACGGATCGGATCGTGTCACGGTTTTTGAGTCACGGATCGGATCATTTTTCGGATCAACACAAAACATTAAAATAAAAATAAAAAGCTTTTTCCTCGAATTCTGTAAAAACACCACTTTTACTGTGTAAAACCCAACAACATTCAAGATGTCAAAACTGGAATATATATATATATATATATATATATATATATATATATGTGTGTGTGTATGTGTGTATATATATATACATACATAACATATTCTACACTCAAACATTAGGCTACATATTAAACAGAAACACACATTCAACTTAAATGATGCAGTAGGAGAGAGGGAGGAGGCACCTGGTTGCAGCAGTGAATCACTGGGCTCTTTAAAGCAGACAAATAAACATGTTTTATGCCACTTTTAACTAAATAATAAAGTGAAACCTTACTTTAAACATGGTATGAAAAAATTGGCTACATTATCAGAAGTTGTCAAGCTGCCTTTTTCGTGCCTCCCGTCAACACACCAGGGTGATGTCGCGGCAAATGTGTGGCCATGCTCGTACGACTTTCTCGTTGCATAACGCTTAAACACTGTAACTTTTTTATCGACCACACTTCCAATTACACTGTCCGTCATTGTTATAATTGACAGAGAAGCCGAAGTGCTCCCATACATGGGATTTAAATGACGAGGGAGGCATTTCGAGTTCTTCTCTGTCGCCAACATTAGCAGCACTCGCCATGATACACTTGGGCTGCGTTCGTAAATTTGCTCTGAGAGCGCCGGAGAGCACACTGGGTCCGACGTCATAAATGGACCAAGTAATTTGATTGGACAAGAGGCGTTCCATGAATGCTGATCAGATTCCAGAGCAAATTTACGAACGCAGCCTTGTTGTTCTAGAGGTTTTATTCCCATTATCAACCTATCATTGCGCTTTAGAGTAAAACAAAGCACGCAACTGTCGCGTCTATCTTTTCATGGCAACTCTACATTGTGATTTACAAGGGATATTAACTAATATTAAGTAATATTATTACTTGGTTACATTTTGCAATTGATCCGCGGTACACATGCGTGCCGAACCGTGGGGGGTCCCCCCTAATCTCCCTTGATTGTATTGATCTATCAGGAAACCCCAAGCTAAGTGACTTGCCACTCTACACTCCTCCTACTTTTACAACCCACAATGCTCCCCTTAGGGCAGTGTTTCCCAAACTGTGGGGCGCGCCCCCCTAGTGGGGCGCGGGGGTACTGCAGGGGGGGCGCAGAAATAATATGGGAGGGGAAAAAATGCACACACAAGAGCTGTAAACAAACACTGCTTGCTTAAGGTTACCATCAGGGGTGTCATTGGACAGAAAGCTGTGGGAATACTGCTGCCTTTTGCAACATCGTACCTGTGTGAGATAGGCTTTTCTGCTGTTGCTGCTATCAAAAGCAAATACAGGTCGAAGTTGAACATTGAGAATGAACTGAGAGTGGCAGTCTCAAAACAACAACCCCGCTTTGAGAAGATTTGCAAGGCAAAGCAAGCACACACAAGTCATTGATCGTAATTGTGATAGGAATGTGAGGAGTAAGAATAGTGATGCAGTAGAAATTAGTTAATGTTGATTATGTTGAATATTTCAGTGGCACAGGATCATTTGCCAAGCACTTATGTTCCTTTTCAACCCATAATAAAATATAAAACTATAGTTGGATATATGTGTCTTGTTATTATTAGAAGAGAAAATGTAATGTTTTTACAACTTTATACAATTAATTATATCAATCTAGGTGGGGACCGGGTTAGGGGGGGCTCGAAAATATTTCCAATTACCCAAGGGGGGCCTCATTGAAAAAGTTTGGGAACCGCTGCCTTAGGGTATGCCAGCATTGGAATTCCTGTCTCACCTGACTTTGCATCTCCTGTTTGGCACTGCGGAACTCCTCCAGCAGAGACTGGGCCTCGCTCTTCTCCTGCTGCAGACGGCATTTCTCTTGTGTCAGCTGTTCCAGGGCCTCTGAAGTCTTCCCTGAGGTCTCGGCTGCCTTTGTATGGAAAGATGGACATTGTCAACCAGACAAATATAATGCCAGAAGAACTCACTAGTGTGTGGGTTGGTTGAGGTGAGTGGCAAACTCAGATATCATGAGATTTGCAGATCCTCTGGTTAAGCGTTGTTTTGTACAGCCCAAATTACCTTTAACTAGTTAGTGAGACAATTATTCTAAATTTGTAATACCATGCAGAATTAAATTGCATGCTTTGCATGTCAGTCATCCCATTCCAAATTAGATTTTGAGGCTTTAGTGGGTTTACAATTATCTTGTGTGATTTAGTCGTAATTTTCAGGAATCATAGCAATGCCAAGATCTACAGCTACGCAACAGGCAAATGGCTTTGTCTACAGCATTAATGAGAGGGACCTCATGAAAGGTTAACTTAAAAGTGAAAAGTGAGTTGAGAAAATATATTTATTACATCCTGTGGTCTGAGAACGGATACTTTCAATAATTACCTTACTTTCAATCTGTTGTGTCAATGGAAATATCCATCAGTGATTTACGGCTGTACTGAATAACAATGTTTATTTATTTTGGTCCCACAAAAGCGGTTTTTAAAATGTGTCCTACCCAATACTCAGTATGTATACAAACATGTTGTGGCCAGGGGATGTTCTAGGGGAGTGGGCTCACTGATTTTCGCCTTTCTGTTTCTGATGGCTGCGTCTTTGAATCATGTGTGCATGTAGAAACACAACTAATGTCCGACAGTGCAAATCCGTTAGTAGGTTAAGCCTACTCCTGGACTAGAACGCATTAGGAAATTAACTATTGAACATGGCGTTTAGTCCAGAACAGAAGACCCCAACTTCTCAAATCACGTTCTTAGTCCACAGGATTCCAGGTTTTTAATAGCACTTATTTGTAAGGGACTAAAAGCAAGATAAAGAAGTTAGTATGTGAAGATGTAAAATAAAAATAAATAAAAATGTAAGCACAACAGGAAAGGAGACCAAATCAGCATGCAAGCATTAAGGGTGCAGCACAACCTCAGCCATTCAAATATGATTATTAGTTTCAGGACATGTTAGTGTGGAATACCTCAAGCTGGATGGAAAGAGCATTTTTGAGTTGGGCCTCAAGCTGGGTGACTTGCTGAGTGGCTTTGTCTCTCTCGTTCTGCAAGGCTTCCTTATGAACACTCAGGTATGCCACCTTGGTGTCCAATTCTTCTCTTGCCTTAGCAGACACTGATGCCTCCTCCGTGGCAGCATTGAAATGTCCCTCTATCAGTGCCCTTTCAGCATGTAGGGCCTGGGCATCTGCTTCAAGCCTTTTCTGGATAGCTCGCAGCTTCTCTACCTCACTAAGGAGCCTTGAGCATTCCCCATCACCGCTCTCTTGGCTGCTGCGGAGAGAGGAAATGTCCTGCTCCAGCCTTGACTGTACAGCTAGGAGGTCCATTTTCTCCTTAGCCAGGGAGGAGGCCTCTTTGCCAAGCTCTTCCAGCTTGGTAGACAGACACTCTTTTTCTCCAGCCAAGTCCCCCTTTGCCTGGTCTCTCTGCTTCAGTTCAGACTTCAAGGCCTTAACCTCTGCATTCAAGGCTTTTATTTCCTGTGCAGCATTGTTAAGGCTGGAAGACATCTCATCCATGGCCTTGTCTCCAGTGAGAGATTGTTGAGTAAAGTCCTGTACTTTGGCTTGCAGTTGGACTTTCTCGTCAAGCAGACCCTGTTTCTCAGCTATCAATCCAGTGTGAGTGGCCTTAAATTGTTCTACCTCTTTAAGCAAGCGATGTTGTTCAGAGGCCACTGTATCTCTTTCAATGCAAACAGAGGCAACCTCTGCCTTCAGATTGGATTCAGACTCCAGGAGAGTAGTCCTTTCATGTGTCACAGTTGACAGTTTTGTCTGTAAGTCCTGTACTTCTTTAGAGAGGGCATCCTTAGCAGAGGTCAGTGTATTTTGCTCATTGGCTTTAGCCTGCAGCTGAGATTCAAGAAGCTTCTTTGCCTCTGCAGATGATTCTGCCTGGCCTTTGAGCTCCTTAACCTGCAGAAGTTTGCCCTTCTGCAGGAGCTGTAGGCTCTTGTGAAGCTCTGCCTGCTGGGACAGCAGGAGCTCCCTCTCTTTTGTTAGGTTATTCCAGAGCTCACACAAACGCTCAACGTCCTGCTTGGAGGAGTCAAGTTCAGCAGAAAGAGACTGAGGGAAAAAAGTTGAAAGAAAAAGGGGAAAGGTGAAGTGAACACAACCAAAAATGAAGTAAAGCAAATGAACAAAAGTAATAAAATGCAACTGGAAGGGTTAAGCTGGTGCAAGCATAAACATTATGGGGAAAAAGATACCACAGCAGACACCACCCTGAACTTACAACAAATACATTGAAAACAGGGGTACAGCAATCAAACATTTTCAATTGAGAGTATGGGTTTGTGTGTGAATTATAATTGTGATGGCAACTCTTTTTAGGACTATGTTAGTGATTTCTCAAGGACCAAAGTGTCTACTTTTCCATTACTTACATTTTGCAAGTACGTAAAACAGGATAAACACTGACTAAACCAGGAGAGCAGTTCATGGGTTGAAATATCAATTAGCCTTTTCATATGGCATAATGCATACTGCATCCAAAACACTATGCTAAATGATCAGAGCAGTTCCATTCAATCAATCAAGATTCTTAAGAAGTTGAGGTACAATTACAAAACAAACTCACAAGTCACACATACGTTTATCAAACTCCATCTATAAGAGCAAGGTGGTAAACTAAAACCACCACCAAGCATCAGTTTATAGTACCCCTGCTTTCAAAGTAGCCCATAAAAAAAAAAACATAGCCACACAGAAAATGCTGAAATGAAGATGAATATTAGGACCATAATTTGCTGGTTGTTAATTGTAACATAAACATGAACATTTATATATGATTACTGCTAGGGCATTTGAAGGGACGAGCTGGGTTCCAACATTCATAAACATTTTCTCACACCCATCCTGACCAAAGGCAAATGTTCTTACACACATCCAAAATATGTAGTAGAAGGAAGCAGGGTGAGCAACCTTAATAAAATATGTGCAATGACATTTGTAGTATAAAGTGTATATACAGTGCCTATAGAAAGGCTACACCCTCTTTGAACATTTTCATATTTTTTTGCCCCAGCGGCTGGAATCGAAATACATTAAATTAGGATTTCTTTCACACTGATCTACACAGCCTACTGGACACTTACAAAGTGAAGTAAAGACCTGTTTGCAAAGGTCTACACCCCCCTTGCTGTGGCGCTCCTAAAATTAGCTAAAATGCAAACATTTATTCAACAATTTATTCAGATGAATTGAGTCCATCTGAGTGCAAGGAAAATAGTTCATGTGATATCGGAATGAATATCATTGTCCTTGTAGGGTCCCCGATTTTAATAGAAAACAATTACACACTGTGTAGATTAGGATGTCACTACCAACTCAGCAAATTTCTCAACTTTCTCTTGACCCCTGATCAAGTGACAAGCACACCCATAACATGATGCAGCTACCACTATTCTTCACATGGGACAAGGTGCACCAGTGTGCTGGGGTTGCAATAAACGTAATGCTTTGTAGTAAAGCCAAAGAAACACATTTCTAGCATCACTTGAATTCATTGTTGCAAACACAATTATTGATTTGCATTTGAGCCACAGCGAGGGGGGTCTTTTACAAACAGGTATTTTTTTTATTTTATTTTATAAATTACTACTACAAATATTTAGAATGTGTATTTCTGTATTGCTGTCTAGATCAGTGAAACAAAGACAATAAAATCAGATTCCAGGCTCTGAGGCAACAAAATGTGAACATCCTGTATGTCTATAGCCACTACATGTGGGAATCACAGTTTGCATTACAACAATCAAACATTACTTAACAGCACAAAACATGGCCATTGCAGTGTTTCCTCGAGGATTTTTCATATTAGTGGCGGAGCGCTCATTTTTCGCGCGCGGTGCGCACTGGCGCTCAAAACAAAGACGTAATTTCACCAAAAACTAGAGGGTGGCAACAATTATAATTTCTTAAATAGCGGCTAAGTCATTAAAGCCGAGCAGGTGATTTTATATAGAAGGTGATCAAATACCAATATATCCTACAGCTGCAGCGGAACATGCGGAAGGCGCATTACACACACACACACACACACACACAGAGAAAGATCAATACGAAGTAGGCCTACATGAGAGTACACGCACAAAACCGGCTAACGTTACTCATTAAAAACCTCTTCTTATCCACGGACCCAGATGGGCATCCGAAGTGATATAAAGAGTTTACCTCGATCAATTCTCTTCATCGATATCACATTTTTTTCACAATTTTGCATGCTATACGATGCCACATTTTTTTCCCGAGACGGTAAACACGGCCTAAGTCACATCCAGTTTTCTCCAACTGGAGAATGTGTCATGTCCGGTTTCAACGCCAAATTTCCATACCATTGGTCGGCCAACCCCAAAAAAATAAATATATATATATCTGATACATGAGAAAGGTCAAAGGTCAAAGATGGTGCCAAAATATCTCCAAATGGCCTAAACATATAGGTGTCCGCCTAAACATACCTGTACTAAAACAGGTACAAAGTTGCATTTGCTCACATTACTAGCATCAACTTTGGCACAAGTACTAATAAGACCCTGGAGTACTGATTCCTAGATGATTTGGGCTTGGTTATCAGGTTTCCAAGGTGATATTCACTGTAAAAGCTGTTGTTTTTTTAGGCGGAGACTGAATTTGAGATGTTTTATAATGTTCTAGCTCTATTTGCTCTGACACAGTAACATAGATTTTGATTCTGACACTTCTACAGCCACCCCACAGGTGTTAGCTTTCATTTGATAACAAGATCATTATGAAGGCCCTTGTGATTGTGGAGATATTCTATATTCACTGTGGGCATGTCATTTCGAGCAGAAAACCAGAAAAATTAGGTGGATAAGAAGAGGTTTACACAAGTAAAATCACAGTGTGACAGTCAGATGGAGCATTCGGTAAACAACAACAGCAAGGTCATGCTATCAGTTGAGTTAAAGAAAAC
Organism: Nansenia antarctica; assembly: GCF_963989245.1. Taxonomy (NCBI): domain Eukaryota; kingdom Metazoa; phylum Chordata; class Actinopteri; order Argentiniformes; family Microstomatidae; genus Nansenia; species Nansenia antarctica. The sequence continues at coordinate 22,995,242 of NC_137690.1, forward strand.
AAACTCTTACCTTTGAGGACACCAACATGAGCCCTGCTTACCCGTACCTCCGCCGTTCTGTTCGTGGTGATTTTAGAGGCAATAGATTATTTTTGCCCCGCGCATATTGCTATGAATAGTTCGAAGCTAGGTGCTTGCACGTTAGGTGCGAGAATGCTCGGTTAACCCATTAGCGGGAACATTATTTGTTTCACAAAATAGGCTGATTTAGTTGACCATGAACATCAGAGACATACATTACGAATGTTCATTTAAAATACTCTATACTGAGCACTGGTATAAGAACATGAACCAGAGAACAGCAGTAAATGCAATAACCCACAGTCGTCGCTGATGATGTTGCATTTTCGATTAGGATACGGGATTAAAGGCACCGGCGACGGGCTAAAAGAGAAATCCAAATGTCCCGCTAAATTCGGACCAATCACAAAACTGTTTTGAAAGGGCGTCGCCTCGCGCCGCGCGCCTGTTGAGAGCGATTCAGTCTCGATTGCAGTGCGAACACAAACGACGAGGTTAATTGCAACATTGTAACATATTGTAACTAACTACGCCCTAAATCGTAACGAAATGTAGGTCTGGAAGCGGCCTAAATCTAGCTTCAATCTGCTTTTTTTCTGTTCTCCGGTCATAATAACTCGCTGCCTTTCTGCGCAGCCTGAATCAAAGTGGACTGTCTGAATCAATTAGTGGCGGAGGAAATTCATTCGTGGCGGCCCGCCACGAATAAATGCATATAGAGGAAACACTGCATTGGTGGATATTTGGTACTAAAAGGCAGCACCTCCACAGAATCTGTGATTCTAATACACTGGAGACAAACAATATGATGCTATGATAAGTTGGTGCTTACCCGGGCCTTCTCCTTATAAGATTGCAAGTCAGATACCAGCCTCTCCAGCTCCTGGGTTTTCTCCCTGGAGATGCTCAGTTCCTGCCTCGCCTTGTTAGCCTGACCCTGAAGCTCCTGTGCATGGCGCTCTGAGGCCTCAGACAGGGCCTTCTCCTGAGAGGCCTCAAGCTCCTTGGCCTGGGTCTCACACTGCTGCACATGCTTTTCCTATACAATGCATAAGAAGAGAGACATTTTAACTAATTACATCACCAATTGTTAGGAAAGGGACAGGGAGGGAGAGAATGATCAGGAAAAGGTCTGGTCAAGTCCCTATAATTTATGTGTTATAGGTTAATATGTGGCAGCACTCAAGAAAAGGCATTTCTAATAACATTCAAAGCCATTTCGGTAGTCTTCACCAACCTCTTATTGTCCCTGACTTTCAATGTTTTATCCAGATCATCACTCACCAGGTCAACAATTTTCTTCTGCAGGCTGTTTAGCTGACCCTGATGTTTGTCTGTGATCTCCTTCAGCTCCTGGTCCTTCCGGCCCAGTTCCTGCTGTTGTTGCTCTTCAGAACGTGCCATCCGTTCCTTCACCTGTGCCAGTTGGGTCTGTAACTCCTCTAACTGCCTAGGAAAAGGAGGGGGAGAGGGGGATAACTAAACTACTACTACAAACTAGAGGCTCATTGTATGGGACAGTTTTAAAGAATGATAGACTGAATATTGATCATATCGATGGCCGAAACGCAAAACCTCCTATCTGCAAAATGTTCTGATTTGCGGTTTTCACTTTAAATTAAAGTAAAGGCCGATTTAAAGTTCTGCGTCGAATTTACGTGCGTAGCTTACGTAATCTACGTAAGGGGTCTCGCACTTTACACTTCTGCGTAGGCCGCGCTGCAATTACACCATCACATCGCTAGGTGGCAGTGTGTTTTCTATGCCCCTGTGCTGTGCCTCTTCCGTTTAGGAACTCAACGGAGCTCAAAGCTCAAAGCGGCATAATAGCGATCTTTTTGTTGTTATGCTTGTTGTAAATAAAAGTTCTATGATGCATTGAAATGACACTAAACTAAGATAATACGATGGTTATCATAATTTTTCAAATCTTTATTAATGAGTAATTACAGAAAAAGTAAATGACATTTCTGTCATGGCTTCCGCATTTTGGCCGACGAGAGAGTCGGAATCATGTGCTACCAAGCGGACCAATCACAGAGCTTATGGTTGCGTAGAAACTGACGCGTTCTTAAATTTTTGGAGATGTGCGCGTCAAGCCTCTCCGTAGGCAAGGCGGGCCCACGCGGGCCGACGCAAGGCTACGGCGTCGATTTTACGCAGAAGTTTAAATCGGCCTTCAGGCTGCACATGATAAGTCTGTCTGTGAAAAAGTGAATTTTGCAGATAGGAGGTTTTGCGTTTTGACCATCGATATGTGACATGGTCTGGTGAAAAGGTCCGCATGCAGGGAATTCTCAAGTCACAATTCTCAAGTCGTGCAGATGACCAAAAAGCTTTTTTCCCCTTCATATTACAAAAGTTTAAGTGTTGAAAAACCCACTCAATATAACAAATAACAGTTTTAGAATCACTAAATACTTATAATTTGTGAATTGGATTCACTGTATCGCCAGCCGTCCTGTTCCTAGGCTACTGGGTTAGAGATACATGGCTTTTAAACAAACATGTTTTAAAATGTTCATGTTCAAAAGCAAGGACTGTGTGATCATCTAATTATGTGTAGTTATGTTGATGTTCTATCAGCGTGTTCTGATGTGCTAAACATGCAGTTACATGTCAGTATAGCGATGTTTTCTTTTTAGCTGCTAGGTACCAACGAGATGATACCAACATTCAAATAAGCAAATCTTCTTCAACAATTTTTCAATGTATGACACATCCTTTGAAAGCTTACAATCTGCACTTTCATAATCTCTGAACTGAAAAATTACCTTGCCCTACTTGGACACTTTTTCACCAGACCATGTCACATATGGAGACAAAATTAACCTCAGTAAGACCTGATAAACCAAGATAGAAATATGGTGAGACCTACTTTAATATAGCAACTATCACATGCTTTATGAGCAACATCTTACTATTTGAGATGAGCATTAAAACTACAGTACAAGTACAAGATGAGTAATTTGTGAATATTTTGTATTCTGTTCAGCAAGCAATGTAAAGACACTTCAACATCACCCAAGATTATACAACTGTAATTTCTTAAATAACACTCAAGGCAAGTCAGGTATCAACATTTGTAAGATAAAAATTAACGTTTCATTGTTCTACAACAGAGCAAATAACATTTGGATTGGCATGTTTGAGGACACACCTGTGCTGAAAATGCAATGTACGAGAGACTTCATCAGAACATTTTTGGGCTGTTAAAGGCATGTACCTTTCTTTTTGAGTGAGGTCTTCATTCATTTTGGTGAGCTGTTCTGAGCGATCACCTGTTGACTTCATCATGTCTGAGATGTCACTTTTGAGTTGGGCCTTGTCCTTTGTGATCTGATCAAGTTTCTCATCCCCAGCCTTTAGCTTCCTCTCCAGGCCTGAATGTGAGAAACACAATTAAATCTACTAGTCAGTCCCTGAACAAGAACACACGCCGTTTTGTTACAACATACGCATATTTCCCACACAATGGACATGTCAGTAAAGACAACTTTCCCACACAATGGACATAAACACAACTTTATCACCAAGGAGAGCAATAATGGTGATATTTTGTGATTTTTTTATCATCACGTGTCCCCTTTTTAACCAGGCATATTCACACTTACACCGGTGTTTTATGGAATGAAAAATAACCCATAAGGAAGACAATTCATTGGAATTTACTCACACTTTACTCAACTAGACCAAAAAAACTATGTCACATAAATGGTGACTTGTACTGTGTGTGTGCTGTACGTTAAACACCACAATTCTGGCCAAAGCTCTGACCTGCAAGTTGGCTCCTTAGAGCCTCTGATTCATCGGAGAGAGATGTGCATTGCTCCTCCTTTTTGCCAAGCTTCTCAAGCAACTCTGAAAGAAGGAGTTGAATTCAGATTACTTCATGTATCTACAAGTAAGATCTGTCAAACAAAAAGGGTATGAAAGATCAACCCAAGTAAATACATTTACCTTGCATAGTTTGTGTTGATTTAGTCTTCTCATCTGTGCTTTCTTCCAGTTTTTGTTTCTGAGGAAATAAAAAAAGTTATTAGTATGTGTGTGCATGCTGGAATGTGTTGTTCCAAGACACACCTCAAAATTACTCACAATTCATAATGAGACATCCAAGTTATGCTTATACTAAAGACTGAAATTATGGTTTATCCATGATGATATAATAAGTCAAAACCTCTATAGGCATCTAGCCTCTTGAAGAATGTGTCACCACCATGTGATGAATCTTTGTAGCACAACATTGCATTCTTTGTAGCATTCACTAGCATGCTGATGATGCTATGCTCTTCCTTACCTGAGCTTACCTTAAGTCCTATCCCAACAGTCATGCCACCCATGCCCAACCCCTGGCTCCTCACCACCCTTCTGTAGGCCCCATAACTCACCAGCTCCTGCTCCAATGAGCTCTTTTCCTGCTGAACAGAGGTCAGGCTGTGCTGCACAGAGAGAAGCTTCTGCTGCTGTCCTTCCAACTCAGAGCTTAACTCGTTGAACTATAGCACAGGCCAGATGGTGACACCATGCATGGACATGGAGGACATTTTGAAGAAAACAAAATGACAATAAGTAAACAAAATAAATATGGAGGAAAGGGTAATAATGAACAAAAATAAATTCAAGTAAGGAATTTGATGAAAGGGATAAGCTATAACAGATAGTATCATACAGATGTATTCCATGATCAATTGGCAAATGTGTTAGTTATAATATATGGGATTGGATATACATTTGGAGATTGAAATGGTGATTGACAATGGGAAGATGGATGTAGGCCCACCTTGACGCCCTGTGAGCGGGCCTGGCTCTGGGCCTCCTCCAGCTGGGTCCTCAGGCTCTGGAGCTCTAAGTTACCTTGAGTTTCCTGGGAATTCAGGGCCTCCATAGCTGCCACCTGCTCTTGGGCCTCTCTGGCTCTGTCCTGGACCTGCTGGACTAACTTTGCTTCGTTGTCTTCCAGCTCCTTTACCTTCATCTCAGCAGCATGCAGTTTGCCCAGCACATCCTCCATCTCCACCAGGTGCTGCTCCTCAGCGCTCTCCACACTGGTCCGCAGAGACTCATCCAGATGCTCCTTCTCTTCTGACACAATCAGCAGCTGTGATTTTAGCTCCTCTGTCTCCTGTGCCAAGACTGCAGCCCCTGCCCTGTGCCTGGCCCCTGCCTCCTCCAGCGCTAACTTGTGGTCCACCTTCAGCCTCTCCAAGGCACTCTTGGTCTCTACTAGCTCTGTCGCCTGGGCACCTTCCCCTTTGCTGAAGGACACCTTCAACCCCTCCATTGCTTGTTGGTGAGAGGCAATGGCAGATTCCAGCTTAGAGCGCCACAACTCTATGATGTCTGCATTTTCCTTCTCACCTTGGCTCAGGCGCATTCGCAACTGCTCGTTGTCACCGGAGAGCCTCCCGGATGAAGCCTGAAGCTGGGCCAGTGCTTCACGGTGGGCTTTCTCTTCAGCCCCCATCCTCTCCTTTAGCTCAGTCAGCTCACCCTGTTGATTGGCTTCCTGAGAGGCCAGCTGAGCTCTTAGTGTGATCACCTCCTCAAGAAGAGGTGAGGCAGTGGAGTCAGCACCCTCAGAGACCTGTTGGGACTCCAGACGCAGCCGCAAGTCGGCCACTTCCCTTGTCCGCAGAGAGAGGTCCCTCTCCAGCTCCATGATGCGGGACTTCTCGGACACCGTGGCAACCTATAGGACAGGACAACTCTGGCTCAAAAAGAGTGTGTTCTGTATACACTTGCAAGACAAGGTAACTGCTGAATATCCCTGGCATCGCGCAAGTCTTTGAGGAAGGGTCTGTATTGAGTTTAAATAGGGCCTTATACAAACACGTGGCAGAGAGGTCCATCATAGCAGTAGTATAAGTACATCAAATGACACTCTAATCCCACATTTGTAATATAGGATGCCTGTTCCTAATGTATTGCGCTGCCCTCTAGTGGATATAGTTTGGTGGTACCATATCAGTTCTCACACAGCACACCACTGGTGTTTTGAACTTCACCCCCCAGGAGCTGCAGTGTCTCCTGGTTTTCATACTTCGAATTAGATCTGGAAACCCAGACGTGTACACTCTCAGTGATTCATTACATCAATTGAAAAAAGAAAACCAGCAGAGACTGTGGCCCTTAAGGATTGCAGTTGAATGCCCTTACCATATTGGTTGTGATACACCTAAGGGAGGAACACATTGGCTAGGAATAGGAGCAGGAGAAAGACTTGCAAGAGATGGGGAACCCCAGATAAGCAGGCTGGGAGGGTCAGGTGTCTGAGACACAGGATAACTGGGAACAAGGGGGGGTTGGGGATAGGGAAACTGACTGGCTACTCAGCAGCACCAGCATCAGGGCTTAAAGTGGGGAAAAATGCTGCGCCTGAAACGTTTTCTTGGGGAGGGGGGTCACAGTTTGAGATATTGGAAGAGCGGGTACAGAAGACAGCTTCTTGTCTCAATGTTTAAATGCATTAATACTATTTTATAGTCAATACAAAATATATGTCTCAATGTTAAAATGCATTAATACTGTTTTATACTCAATACAAAATAAACATAATGCTTTGTACTACTAACATACATACACCTAGACTAGAGACTGTCATCATTCTCTCCTAGTGGGAGATCTTACCTCACAGATGAGGACAGTGGGTGAGTCTTCGTCTGGTTGACCGAGGTCTGGGTTTCCCACAGGGTGGGTCAGGACACACGCCTCAGTCACTGGCAGATCCTCCACGGTCAGGACTAGTAATATCAAACATGATTATGTTTATTGGTAGGGTTTCTAGAATGTTCTACAGGCTATATAGGTGGTTCACAACAACACACAAGTGTTGTAATCATTTCTGAACTAATAAATGCACTCTATTATAGTGGGTTGATGTTATGTACTGTAATGTGATTTGTAAAATTCGAGCCATGCTTGCCGTAGCTAAATTACCGTCCAACTTTGTCCACTCGGTGGACTAGAAGGAATAATGACATTGACATTTCATGAGCTTCAATGATAAGGTTCTATCCAGTGGCGTACCGCAAAATCCCGGGGGTCCCCCGCAAGGTGGCGGCGGGGGCCCTTTCGCAACGGAGGTTAAAAAAAACGTGCGTTTTTTAGAGTCCGATGCGTTATTGACGTTGTGAAATTTCGCAATATGCACTCTACATTCTAAATGCTTGACTTAGCAAAAGGTACAAACAAGTGAGAGCAATGTCAAATCCTTTGTTGGACATCTCGTTTCTTAAGTCCTGGTATATTGTGGCATTTATTTACTGTTTGCCATCTGGTCTAGGAATACCCAGGGAGACGCAGACAGCAGAAGTAGAATAGAATAGTAGAATAGAAAAAGAAACCGCTATAACCAGCTGAATGATGTACCTGTATGATGCACTGGCAGTCTGTGACTGTGAACCTGGCCGGACCCTGCCCTTCTGCCTGAGTTTGAGTATGATGCTGCCCAAATAAATGTTATTGTTTAGTGCTGTACGCTTTCGTGGTATTATATTGTGTGAATTATCATCTGTATGTTGTTTTTAGAGAATCTACCACCACCTAAAGAATGCTTATTGTACTTGTATCCATGTTGAGAGTGAATGACACAGGGACAGACAATCAGGCAGCAAGGTGCACCGAAGCGAACTGACGCTGAACCCCTCATATAGGGCTTTCACACCGGCAAAGAACCGTGTCGGTTCGCGTTCGCATGCCAGCTGCAGTAACACTGGCCTCCACAGTGGTGCTGCTAGCAACAGGTGCATCAACGACGTTTGTCCCTGACCCAGTGCTAATCGCATCCCTACCCGTTAGTCTCAGAAGCTGCATTGGGTAAAAGAAAAGATGACATTTTTCGAAGTTTCAAAAAAAAAAAAAAAAAAACGCGGTGCGTCGCTTGCGTAACCTACCTTCCTCCTCAATGATAACAGGGGCCTCTTCAGAGCCCCAGGTCTTATAGAAGTAGTATGAACCAGCAGCGGCTCCTACCAGGCCACCCGCGACGACAAATTCGCGTCTTCTCAGCTGGTTTAGAACACAACTCATATTTTAATTAATCGTCTCTTGTCTCTTGTTTAGCTACTTACATCTCCTACTGTCAGTAGGCTACTGAAGTGAAAGACTGTCTGAAACTGCTTTGCTATGTCACCTATTATGATGTCACAACAGATCTATGTTAGAATCATAAGGTTCTATCTCCATTTTTGGTCAATTCTTTTTTTCTTTTTTTTTACATAATCTGATCCATTAGGTGTTTATTAATGCCTGTGTGGTGTTATTTTAAAAATGTTTATTTTTTTGGGTTAGTAATTAATAAAATACAAAGGTTCCATCTCACAAAACATAAACCGAGTTGGAGTTATAAGGTTCTATCTCCAGTAGATTCAGTAGTGTTTGACAGCTCTCTCTCTAAGAGAAACTAAATCATACATCTTTGGGGGTCGCTAATAATACATTACCACAACCATTATTTGATCAAAAATGTCAATGTAATGAGTATTATTTATATGATAAATATTCTAAAATAGACGACGTTTTCCAAAAGAACGACGCGCACCATTAATCTCCTGTGAATGACAGTATGCCTTTGACTGCCTGCACTTTACCACCAAGACACTATGGGGCGCAGTAGAATATTGTGCAACAGCAGAATATGATCGTTGAGAGCTTGCGAATGTGAAAACACGATTATTGAGGAGAAAACATTCAGTAGCAACCAGTGTCACGTCTCTTAAATCAATGTTTTCTATGCATCATTTCTGTCCTCAACACTTTACATCCTGAGTTCAACCGAACACAGTACAGTAGTGCAATGCAAATTAAACAGACACGTTCAGTTTCAACAAACAACTTTATTATCTAATTTTTGTCATTGTGTCTTTCTTTTGAAGACAATGTTACATTATGTATAAATTAAGGGAGAAAAACACAATAAAACAAGAACAATCCTATTAGGTGAACTTGAAGCTGCTGAACGTGAAAGAGAGAGTAGGAGGGCAACTGAGATGGAAATGATGTTAAAGGCAGGACACTACAGCTCACCTCTGACATCAGAACCCTTCAGTATCAGGAACCTGTACTGATATGTCATGTTCTCAATATCTCCACAAGACCAAATGGCACAGAGTCAGAAGAGCAGCAGGGTTAAATTCAGACCAGGCATGATCAGGAATCATCTCCCTGGCTTCATTACTATACTCCTGCCTCAGATGAATCACGCAGCGAAGAACAAGAGAGAAATGTATATATCTGATATACACACACTGACAACTCATTGTGCATACATATGGATACATTTACATGTGTGTAAAACAATATTGGCACCCATGAGAAAAATAAAAACAAAGCATAGATATTAAAGTTAAATCAAACTATACTGGATTAATTGTTGGGTGGGATGATGATAATAAGAGAAACTGTTACACATTTCATTGGGAAGGCAGGTAGAGAATTATTTAGTCTACATTAAACTCTGCAGACACTTTGGTTTATTCCCCTTCTAAGCAGAGAGAGATGGCCATTCTCTTTGAAGCAACAAGAGCCATGAGTGAATACGTCTTCTATACATCACTGTTATTGCTACAACTCAACCTCTCACACAGGTTACTAGGAGCCTTTCAGCCCATGTCAATCAACCTCTGAGGTCATTTGGATACTCAAAATTAATTGCTTAAAGGTCTATGATGTGGTTTCAATTCTCATTCAAAATATAATGTTTATTCATACTGTATATATAAAAAGGCATTCTATTTCAAACACAATATATTAAAGTAAATCTCTAAAAATAGTAGATACTTAGAGAAAAAAATCATACTTGCCCATCATAGACTTTCTTCCCCAGAATTCAATACTGTGTTTGTCCAAACAGCAATACTGTACATGATGGTGTAGTATTATCTAGACACATTTACAATATAGCAAAAATAAACACCTTACTGTGATCGCATCCATCTTTCAGTGAGTCCATTCTTGAGTGGGGAACCCTGTCATCATATTATACACCTTGATATGTTTCAATTACAGTAAATGTACTGTTCTGCTCTTGCCAATGTGGTCAGTACTTGTGTATGTGCTTGTATGATGTGTTTACCTAGGTGTGAATGAGTATCTTTATGTCTCATGAAGAATAATGGGTACACTGTGGATTGGTAGGAACAGAACATAAATAGTGCAGAAAATGAAGCTTATTATTCAGGGGGGAAAGATAAAAAGTGCTTGCTTGGCCAGAATGTGAAAGTGATGGCCACTATTCACATCTGCTCCTTCTGGGTTTCATAAGCTAGAGCAGTGGTTCCCAACCGGGGGTACGCGGACCCCTAGGGGTACGTGAGGGGATTGCAGGGGGTACGTGGAAAGATTTGGAATTATAATTTATTTCCCTTTCCCAAAAAATAATTAAATATAGTCGTTTCATAAACCTGTTGTTAAAATGGTACGCTGCAACTTAAGTTCCTCCCCGACAGGTGATGACTGTAACACACGTGGTAGTCACGTCACATTTAAATCACGTTCATTTACGTTCATTTACGCGCGCACGTCAGCTAGGCCTGTCAGTATACCGCAAAGATGGACAGATGGCTAAAACGACCAGCTTCAGAGGCAGATCAGACGGTCAGATCAGAGGCAGATCAGACGGTCAGATCAGAGAAAAAAAGAAAAAAAGGACCCCGCTATTATTTGGAAACATATGTTTTGTGGGGATTTACATGTACATCGGCTGATCCACCACAGCCACAGTGCTTTTTCTGCGGCGAAGTCCTGGCTAATAATTCAATGAAGCCAGCCCATTTACAGCGACACCAGAGCACCAAACACCTAGCAACTGTTGGTAAAACTGACGACTTTTTCAAGCGAAAACTGTCAGAGTTCAAGTCAAGTCAGGCTACACTGAAAAAAGCGGCAAGTGTGTCAAGCAAAGCACTGGAGGCGTCCTATGCTGTTTCATTACTAGTGGCTAAGTCAAAAACCCCACATTCAATCGCCGAAGATCTGATTTTGCCTGCCGCTGTGATTTTGGCTCAAACTATGCTGGACAAGAAAGCAGCTGACGCGCTCAAGTTGGTACCATTATCTAACAATACCGTCTCCCGTCGGATTGATGATATGTCCATAAATATTGTCGGACAAGTGGTGGATAAAATGAAGCAAGCAGGTCAGTTCGCTTTGCAATTAGATGAAATGACCGACGTTAGTGGGGAGGCTCAGCTGCTGGCTTTTGTGCGTTATAAAGAAGAGTCGGACATAAATGAGCATATCTTGTTTTGCAAGACGCTGCCAGGAAAGACAACTGGCGAGGAAATATTTCTGATTATTGACAGCTTCTTCAAAGACAACGATCTGGAGTGGAAATCCTGCAGTCACATCTGTACCGATGGAGCGGCAGCAATGACGGGTAAGGTGCGTGGGCTGCTTGGGCGTGTGATGAAGGTGAACCCCGAAATTAAGTGGATGCACTGTATTATTCACCGGGAGGCACTCGCCAGCAAAAGGATGAGCCCCGAGTTAAGTGCAGTTATGGATGACGCAGTTAAGGTGATTACGGTAACTTCATTCAGTCCCGGCCAATGAACCACAGACTGTTTCAAACTCTTTGTCATGACAGCGGGTCAGAGCATGAGCAGCTACTGCTTCACACAGACGTTCGCTGGCTGTCTCGTGGCAAAACGCTGCTGCGGCTCTATGAATTGCGCATCGAGGTGTTTGCTTTCCTGACAGAAAACGACCACCCTCTTGCAGCCCTGTTTGAGGATGCAGTGTGGGTTGCGCAGCTGGCATATCTTGCTGATGTCTTCACTAAGCTGAATGAGCTCAACCTTTCACTTCAGGGCAAGTACTCACACATCCTTAACATGTATGACAAAGTGAATGGATTCATAAAGAAGGTTAAATTATGGGAGAGGAAATGTAAGGATGGAGATGTGAGCTGTTTCCCACTGCTTGATGGCCATCTCGCCACCACTGATGCTGACAGAGGTCCTGTGGTGAAAATAGTTAAAGCACATCTGTCCAAACTTGACACTGACTTCAACCAGTACTTTCATGACATTGAAACAAAGTCAGAAAAACTGGACTGGGTGAGGAACCCATTCAGAGTGAATGACAGGAGCAGCAGCAGCCTTCCTGCAAGCCTGCAGGAAAATCTGATGGACATGTCCTCTGATCGTGGGTTGAAGATGGCACATGCTGACAAGTCATTGACAGAGTTTTGGTGTGATGTTGAAAAGGAATATCCAGTGCTGGGAAAGTGTGCATTGAATGAACTTTTGCCTTTTGGATCTACATATATGTGTGAAGTGACCTTCTCAGCTTTGACCCACATCAAAACCAAGCCAAGGAACAGACTGAGTGTGGAGAGCAGCCTGGTGACTGCTGTTGCCACACTGCCTCCAGAACTGTCAAAGATTATAAAAGAGAAGCAACCTCAAGTGTCTCATTAAAGCTCAACTGATGAAAAAAAGAATTGCAACTGCTACTGGGTGAGTCTATTTTTCACAATGGTGTAAATATCTATGTATTAAAGGGGAGTGGTTCAAATGATTTCATTAATAATCAGTAGAGTTAGATAAGAAGTTTAAGTGTGTGTGTGTGTGTGTGTGTGTGTGTGTGTGTGTGTGTGTGTGTGTGTGTGTGATAAGTTTTATCCTGTCTCATCTTGTCTGTTTCCTCTCCCCATCAGTCAAGACTCTGGGATGAGAAAATGATGACATCACTGCACCTCAGACAGAAGCCAAAGAGGAGCAGGAGAAAGGGAAAAGAAACAGATATCAAATCAAATTCATTATTATTTATTATTTATTTTTCTATTTTCAGTGAGTGTGTGGGCATGTGGTAACAATTAACCATTGAGGTGGCCAGGTGGCACATGTATTGGCCAATTAGCTCATGTAGTCTAATTTTGAATGGCAATGTTTTGAAATGGCAAACATGTGACTTTATGTCAGATTGTTGTGTGCAGAAAACCGTGTTCAGTGCATTTAAAAAGTGCCATTTTGAATAGCAAAATGTGTGTAAAGCAGAAAATGTGTTTAGAGTTTTGGAGACATGAGAAGAGGTTTTGCTCTCTGTGTGTCAGTAATAAATGTTATATTTGCAAGTTAGAGTTTAATTGATTTTTTTGGGAAATAATCAACACGCATGAGTGAGGGGGTACTTCTGGCATGGCAAAACAGCTCAAGGGGTACACAAGACAAAAAAGGTTGGGAACCACTGAGCTAGAGACTGAGTAGCATTCCTCTGGGCTGTACTGAAAAATCAGTGGGAACAGAAAATGACTGGGAGATAATGTCACAGTTAAAACTTTCACATGTTCCTACCTTACATTCACAAGTATGTGATATGTTATGTTTACATATATCCCTCAAATCACCCCAGAAACCCCCTCTAACTCTTCAGTGACCCCCCATACTCAGGCAAAGATGTAATTCTGTGTGGCTAACAATATCTTCCAGGCCACATTTCATATCCCTGTAGCTGACTACAGAAACTGTATCAGCCATATCAGAGGCACTGCCACATGTGTTTGTTTGTGAACTACAAATATAACCCAAGCAAACAATACAGCCAGTATCAATAACTTCATATCAAAATGATTTTCAGTGTGTAAGTCAGTCTCTTTTAATATAAAATGTTAAATCTGCAACCAAACTGTGGGTGCAAGTCAGAATCAACTTCTAACTGGCTGAATAAATTTTGATTAAAAGGTACAAATCCAGTACATTTTCATGTCTATTAATTAAAATGTCAACTTTGAACTATACACAACTTATTATTCAGATATATTTTCGTCATTACTCTTCATTTTATAATCATATTATTATTCTTGTTATTATCTTGTTATCACAAAATATTCACACAAAAGGCCAGACAGTGGGTACAATACCTCCAGCCCCAAATTATACATTCCTAACAATAATAACAAAATATACTAACAGGTTTTTTCAAGACTCTTCTCACCTAAGACATGTAGTGCACAAGTCAGGGGGACTCTCTTCCCTTATTCAGTTGTTAAAGGCAAAAAGACAGACAGAGCCTTGATGAGCTGATCCCAGATCAGCCTGTCCATTGTATTAAATCCTGGGAGTAAGGAGGAGGTGTCAGCCCAGGTAAGACTGGATCAGTGCCTGGGACAATGGTGTTCTACGGGGGGGGGGGCTGGGAAGCTTGAGGAGCCTGCTCCTGGTCTGTAGTGGCCACCCAGGGTAAGGGCCACACTTTAGAACCACCACTCCTGTGACTGACCCTTGTACCCTAATTACACTACAGAGCTGATCCCAGCTGAGCTGTACTGGGCTGGCCTGGCTGCTCACCCACCTTAGTTACTGAAGCAGTGCTGAAAAGGACAGTAGAAAAGGCCAGACATTCAAGCCAGGGTCCAGTCGGCTCTGTAGTATGTAAAGCCCCCCCGAGTTCTGTTTGAATAAAAGCAGGCTCCAATATGTCATGGGCTGCAGGCAGCACTATAGAAATCCCTTAACACTAGATAGAGTATCACTCTGCCTTGATATCAATGTGGAGGGGGATAGATTCACTAGTACTGTATATATACTAGTATATACACTATACACTAGTATAGTATTTGGAAAATATTGTTGTACAGTGTTCAGTGAGTGTATATACTAGTATATTTGTATTTGGAAGCCAGGTTCTAGCTACAATGTAAGGTATCCTTCATATGGCTCACTGCACAACGTGTTATTGACCGTGAGTGTGAGCCCTCCATAGTATAAGTGAGTTTCTATGGGAAAGCACCAAGGGATTGTGTGACTGAACAGAGTGGAGTCTCCTCACATCAACACACAGATATGCATTTAACTATGGTTATCCATCGTGAAAAGTGAATAAGCACATTAACTTCATAGTTACATTAATATGTTCTATTACCAGTGGTGTAGATGTTCAGTGGGTGAAACATGGTACCCAGTTTGTCAGGAAATTTAAAAGTTTCACAGGAAACTACCAGTGTTGCTGTGCCTGAGATTACTATGAATTTGCATGGGCAGGTCATTTCTTTACCAGACTAGATTTGACGGACCAGCTGAATGAACTGGCTTAGCCAATCACAGGCTCTGTTGCTGCTGATAGTGGGAGGGAACACCACTTCAAGTCATCACCTGGTTCCTTCTGCAAAGACAAACAATTGAGGGCACTTGAATTCTTTCCCAGGGAGACGGAAGGAACACGTTCAAGCTTTTGAATCAGAGCCTACCTACTGAATCAAGTAGATATGAAAAGACACACACATCACATTTTTTTACCATGTACTGTATGAACATGAGTTTGTGTGTCTCTCTGTTAGAGGATGGGAGCATATTCCCATTATAGAGAGGAAGAGAGGAATACTGGTTTAGATGGTTTCTGTTCAGCTTCTGTACAGCTGGGGTAAACAGAGGAAAAGTGCATTGTGGGTATTGAGTGTGAAGAGGTGCTTCAGGGGCACCTTTCGTGTTTGGAAACGTCTCGGGGCCTTTTTCTATGGTAGTCAAACTCCACTATCTAACACACCAACAGTCTTAGTATCATGTCTTTAAGGAGGATCTAAAGAAGGCCTCTTCTTTCCCTTGACTCTGTAAAACATAGTTAGAGAGTGTGTTCTTGGGGAGGTACAGTTGTGTGGTGAGAGTGTGTGAGACGTACACATTCTCATACACACAGGGATCCACACAGCACTAGAAAGCCCACCCAGACCTCTTTTCTTCCGTATCCAGTGCCACAGCTGTTCCCTGGGCCTGGGTGAGCCTTGTGAGGGGGTTGGATGTGTACGGGGTTGAGGCTTAGAAGATTTCAGTGCACATACTCCAGTCCTGTCTGTCCTTCGACTCCCAGTATCCCCCCTTGTACACAAAGTTTGTCTCCCCAGTGATGGAGTTTGTCCTCTTGTGGAACCACTGGGGCTGGTAGGCCTCGTACTCTCGGCCTGAGGGAAGAGAAACAGATGTCCCTCACAAAGCAGGCTCAGAAACCAGTACTGTCTACCGTCACTCCCACACATTACAGACACCTCTCTGTCTGAAACAGTACGTTTCTCTCTGTCTGAAACAGTATGTTTCTCTCTGTCTGAAACAGTACGTTTCTCTCTGTCTGAAACAGTACGTTTCTCTCTGTCTGAAACAGTACGTTTCTTTCTGTCTGAAACAGTACGTTTCTCTCTGTCTGAAACAGTACGTTTCTTTCTGTCTGAAACAGTACGTTTCTCTCTGTCTGAACCACCACATACACAGGAGGACCAGTTCTGAGTGGAAGAGGCACATGGCAGCTTTTTCTGGATCATATTCTGGAAAAGTGGGTAGGGAAAAGCATGCAGACCTCACACAACAGCAGACCACACCTGGGACAGAGAGAGGATGGGGGGAGGGGATGCACAAGAGGGGAACACAAGGCTACCCCCACTCACCAGAGTCATCATACTCTGACCACCAATAGAGGGAGGAAAAGAAACACATGTCATGGGTACATCAGATACACACCTCTTTTTTTCCCCCTGCTAGTTTCCATTATCACCTCACACTCAATCCTCATTTGTTTAGTTCATTCACTTGACATGCAATTATCTCTGTTACCTGCATCCCTGACTCAAGGTTATACTCCTCTAGTCAATCATTTACATAAAGGTCAAGGGGGCTTGAGGAATGATTCACAGTAAAGCCCAATTTATACTTCTGCGTCGAATTTACGCGCGGCTACGCCGTAGCCTACGCAAGGGCTCTCCCAATTTATAGTTCTGCGTTGGTCGGTCTGCGTCGCGTTGGTCGGTGTACTCATAGCGGAATAATAACGATTTTTTTTGTTATGCTTGTTGGAAAGAAAATGTCTATAATGCATTGACATGACATTAAACTAAGATAATAAGATGGTTATCATACATTTTCAAATCTTTATTAATAAGTAATTACAGAAAAAGTAAATGACATTTCTGTCATGGCTTCCGCATTTTGGCCTACGAGAGAGTCATGTGCTACGAGAGAGTCATGTGCTACCAAGCGGACCAATCACAGTGCTTACGGTCTGCGTAGGCACTGCCGCGTAGTTACATTTTTGGAGAGGTGCGCGTCAACCTACGGCGTAGCCTACGGCATTCTGAATGAATGCTTCTCTACAAATACCTCTCTCTCTCACACCTCACTTACTCATCGTCTAACATCTCCCCTCTCCAGGTTCCTACTCTCTCTCCATCTTTCCTTCTCTCCAACCTTTCCTTTCTCTCTTTTGTTCTCTCCACCCTGCCCACTTTCTCTGTCAAATACCATCTCTTTCTCTCTCTGTCTCCCATGCTATGTCTCTTACCGTCGTCCAGTGCGTCTGAGGCCTCTGCCTCTCTCCTCCGCCTCACAGCTCTTTGTTTCTCCTCTAGTCTCTGTTTCTCAGAGTTGGCCTCGTCCCATCGCCCCTCCTCCATCAGCCTCTGGTCTGGTCGCAGCCGACTGTCCGTAAGCCCCACGCCCTCCTCCTCCTCATTCAGAGTCAGCGCCAGCGCCGAGAAATAGTACATGTTCTCAGCATTCTCCCTGAGAGATGGAGATAGAGACGAGGGAGGACGCAGGAAGAAGGAGAGGGAAGGAAAAGAGGGAGGGGGAGATCAGCAATGTCAAGTTTATCAGTACAACACAATTGGTTGGATGGCTTCTTTTTAATGCAGATTAGTATTGGGTAACTCCATAGTTGACGCCTGATCAGTGTTATAGTATGTGCTGCGCCGGTTCTGTGCGGTGATGTGCTTACGGGAGAGGGTATTTCTTCCACAGCAGTTTGGGGGAAAGGGTCTGATAGACAGTCTTCTGTTTGCCTTCTGAGCCACTGCCCCCTCGGCTGCTCTGGACAATCTTTGCGCTCTCGATCTTATCATCCCACGTACCAGACAGGATATAGTTTGCCTGCCCCACACTGTCTGTTACCACCCCCGTCACCTGGATAACCAAGGACAGAGAGTGATAATAATGTACGGTAATGTAATACTTTGAAATAATAATAATAATAATAATACGTTGAAAAGGGTATAGTATTTTCTGAAATCATACATTTGTATGTATTATCCAGCAGGGGGCAGCACAGAACAATCTCAAAGCCAAGTCTATGAGCTAATACTAAAGTCAGATCCTAGTTAGGGCTGAGTGGAGGGTGGGGACACGTACCTTCCGTGGGACTTCCCTGGAAAAATAGCTGTAGGGGGAAAACTTGAGCTGGCAGGTCTCCTTGGTCCTGTGGTTGACAATCTCAATGTCTCCTGACTGCTCAGAGTGAGAGAGGGACAGGAAGAGAGAGAGAAAGAGAAAGAGAGAGAGAGAGAGAGAGAGAGAGAGAGAGAGAGAGAGAGAGAGAGAGAGAGAGAGAGTGACACACACACACACACACACACAGAGGGATGAAAGTAAGATGGGGGAGATATAAAGTATGAAAAGAAAGATGGAAGAATGTTTAGATGGTTAGAGATTTTTTTGTTTTGTTTATTTTAATAGATTTTTCACATGAGTTCATCATTACCCCAACCCCCCCTCCCTCCCTAATCCTCCCAACCCTCCCCCATGTCCATTTTAGTCCACAATTTCCACCCAAATAATTGTCCATTGATGCTTTAGTCTAACTAAAGAGTACAAAAGAAGTACATACAATACAATGTAAAGAAAATGAAAGAGCAAGAAGAGAAAAAAAATAAATAAAAATAGATAGAGATAGATAGTGCTCTCAAAACAATATTGAGCTGTATCAAGCTGTGCCTGGCACAAGGAGAGGAGGTGTGTATTAAGTCAAGCACTGCCCGCCATTGATCATCTGTCATTTCCTCTCCAAGGTCTTTCTCCCAGAGTCTCCTAACATCCTGCAGTGAGTGCGGTTGATATTGCATATGTTGTTACATATAATAGAAATTAGACCTTTGCTATTTGGGGATAGTGAGAGACTGTGATCTACTGCATTGTTTGTCAGGAAGTCTGGGAATGAAGCATTATTTTTCTGGACAATACGTCTGATTTGGAGGTATCTAGAGATATTTTTAGAAGGAAGTAAAAGTAGTGACACAAGAAAGATCAATACAAAGAAAAGAGGGAGTTGAAAAGGGTGAATCAGTGTGAACCAGCTCCTGTATTTACTCTCTCTGGTATTTAGCAACTCAGTGATCTAATAAGACTATTTGACAAGGCTCTATATAATTGACATTAAAGGAGCGCATTTGGAAGTGATGAGAGGATGTTGTAAGCGTGCCATGTTCTACCATATGCTACAGTTTACTCCCTGGCTGCTTCCTCCCCCCTCCTGTGTGAGGCTGGCACAGACAGATGTAGTGACAGGCAGACAGACAGGCAGACTGATAGACAGCCCGCTCCCCAAAGGTTCTAATTGGGTCATCTCAGAGAAAGGAGAGGCTGGTATTTTCGAGTGTTATTAGAGATGAAAGCGGGATAAACCCCCAGAGACCCCATGGCTTATTCGTGTGCTGTACTGTTCTGAATCTGCACAACACTTTTCAGCTGGCCTTAATTACATCCTTTAAATACTACTACTGTAACACAAGAAACAACAGGAAAACCGACTCAATAACACTACCGTATATGAAACAGAGGGGCGCCATAAACTGGGGTTGTGGTGACATGAGACCATGAGAGCTCATGAGACCATGAGGATGTACTGAATACTGTATTAGGAACATACATTACTAACACTATATTAATACTGGGTAGGGCCTCCCTCTGCTCTCAAAACAGCCTAAATTCTTCATGGCATTGATTCCACAAGATGTTGGAAACGTTGCTTTGAGATTCTGGTCCATGATGACATGATTGCCTCACGGAATTCCTGCAGATTGTTCAGGTGCACATTCAAGCTGTGAATCTTCCGTTCTACCACATCCCAAAGGTGTTCTATTACAGATCTGGTGACTGGGAAGGCCACTGAAAAACACTGAATTCATTGTCATCAACCAGTTTGAGACGACCTTTGCTTTGTGACATGGTACATTATCATGCTGGGTACCGTATTTTCCGGACTATAAGTCGCTCCGGAGTATAAGTCGCATCAGCCAAAAAATGCGACATTAAGAGGAAAAAAACACATATAAGTCGCACTGGACTATAAGTCGCATTTATTTAGAAATATATTTCACAAAATCCAAGACCAAGAACAGACATTAATCTGGAAAGGCAAGTTTATTCAACTACACAATAGCACACAGAACAACAGGCTGAATAGAAGTCCGGTATGTTAACATAACACATTAACAGTTATTCAGCAACACAATAGCATAAAGAACATACCTGGGAAGCTGAATAGGCTAAATTAACATAACAAGCCAGCGAGTCCAACAAGCAAGTTACCAGTAAGCAAGTTCACCAAGCTACCGTTTGCTTAGCTTCAACAAGCTAATGTTTTAGATAACTTCTTCAGGGGTTTCGGAGCAGCATATAGTTGTCACAAGCCCAGAGCGGCCCAGAGCGCCCTCTGTCGGCTGTAATAATAATAATACATTGAATTTATATAGCGCTTTTCCGAGGCTCAAAGACGCTGACAATGTAGACGGTAATGTTTACTCCTTGGTTCATGTCAGTCAGTATGAAATTATATATATATATTGATATATAAGTCGCACCTGACTATAAGTCGCAGGACCAGCCAAACTATGAAAAAAAGCGCGACTTATAGTCCGGAAAATACGGTAAATTGAGGCCATGAAGGGATGCACATGGTCAGCAACAATACTTAAATAGGCTGTGGCATTCAAGCGATGATCGATTTGTATTAACGGGCCCAAAGTGTGTTAAGAAAACTTGAGCTTGGACTGTTGACACAAGACAGGTTGGGTCCATGGATGTCCACAGATGTTCCTAATAAAGTGCTCAGTGAGTGTATGTGGAGGACACAGGAAGCTAAGTCTGGAGAGAGACACATGGATATGGGATGTAAACACACCTGGTCAATCCACAGCTTGCCTACGATGATGTTGTGCACGGTGGAGGTGACCTTCCTCCACACATAGTGATTCCCACTGGAGTGGATCTGCAGGTGGATAGCACCTGGGGAGGGGGAGAGGGAAGGGACAAAATGGGAGAACATTCCGAAAATTAGGCAATGGGGATGTCACGGTAAGAAAAATATATATCAGGGGTACCGTAAGTGAGAGTGAACATCTCTAGTTTTGGTTTACCAGTTATGTTTCATCATTGAATTACATTTGAACAGTGATATTTTGTGTTGTAGTGGATTCTGTGTTTATGCTGTAGTAGATGTTGTTAACATCTTTGTTAACAAGGTCAGTCCTACCTGCAGGGACTTAGTCTAATAACACATGTAGAGGCTGTGAGAGGCAGTGACCGCACTCACACAGCCATACACTCGTCAACAAATACAATACGAGACCCTATCCAGGGGTCGGCAACCCCAAATGTTGAAAGAGCCATATTGGACCAAAAAAACTAAAAACAAATCTGTCTGGAGCCGCAAAAAATTCAAAGCCTTATATAAGCCTTATAATGAAGGCAACACATGCTGTAAGTGTCTATATTAGCTATATTAGCCTACTCAAAATGATTAGGTAGGCTACAAATACATAATGAGCATTCATGATTAAATGTTTATTTTCGCTGCAGCGCACCCTGGAGAGAATGACGCACCACGTGACTACTCTGCTGTACGACGGTGCTTTAAGTTTAACTTCCATTACAATATTAATGTATTATGTTTCGTTGCATTGATGAAATTATAGAAATACAATAAAGAAATCACATTTTTGATGTCCTTTTTATTTTGAGGATTCGAAAAAACAACAACAAAATGGAACGTGCATAATAGGCCTCCTGTAATTTCAGACCTCCCCATGGAATAAAATGCAGTCCTCTTCAACCCTCAATAATACAATACGAATACAACATATAAGTCAAATACAATACAATCCTCTTCTCTTTTCCCCCTTATCTGGGCAAACAGTGCAATAAAACGCAGCCTGCAGTTAAATTATAAAAAATAAAACAGCAGCAAGTATATTACATTTAAATAATACAGTTTAAGTTCGATTTCTCTCCATTATCCTCTTCTCTTTAGTTTTCTGCCAATGCCAAGTAAGTCAGTGCTAGAACTGAAGTGAAGTGAAGTGAACAGAACTACTAGTCAAGGGTAAAACATCCTCTTCTCTTTTGACACGCACAATACAACGCAGCCATCCTCGGACCTGAACAACAAAACACAATAATATCCCTATGTGTCATTCCAAATATATACTGACAGAAATCTGAAATCACTTTATAAAAACAGCCACTTTGTTACTAAATATGTGCCTATGACAGGATTGTGTTCTTACCCGTTTAATGTGACTTCTGTTTTCGGACATCACTGGACAGCTTCTCAACATCGGGCATGTAAGATGTAACTTTAATCTTCACGCAGGACTGCAAGCTCTCATCTGTGAGGCAGGTGCGGTATTTGGATTTGATGTAGTTCATGTTTGAGAATATCTGCTCGCACAGGTATGTTGATCCAAATATGGATAATACTCCAAATGCATATTTCTTCATGTTCCTATAACTGTCAGGAAGACCATTCCATGTTTCAAACACAAGTTTCTCGGGTGTTGGGAGGCTTTCAATTTCGCTCCATTTGTGGCTTTGGGCAAGCTGGGCTTTCTGGCGAGTGACGTCTTCAAGCTCGGCTGTCAGACTTTTGAACTTGGACACCCATAAATCTTTGTCAGCTATATCGGCCATTTCCATTTCAAGGTCAGCTTGATTTACTCCTGGGAATGTGTTCAATAAGGACGGGTCAATCTCCAGGGGTGTGACAGGGAAAGATAGTGACATTTTTTCCTTTCAGAACTCGCTAAATCTGCTCCCAAATGCAGTTTGCATATCAACGATAGCACCTTGTAAATAATCACCGTTGAGTGTGTGATCGTGATGGGCTTCTTTGAACTCTCTCAGGGAGGGGAAGTGAGAGAGCGTGCCTCGCTGTACATGGCCCATCACACACCCGCCGGTTTGTTCGCAACAGCCACCTGCCTGGCACCGTGACTACGGTGGCCTTTACACAATAACAATAGCACCACAGCTATGACGCAAATCTTCGTTGACAGAAATGTTGAAATGTAATATTTATTCCGCACATTTTTACAGCATTGGAAAACGTTAAGAATGTTTGTGTCATGTTTGTCCTCCTACAGAAACCATATAATTAAAAAAAAAAAAAAAAAATACATTTTTGAAAAAGCTCCAGGGAGCCACTAGGGCGGCGCTAAAGAGCCGCAGGTTGCCGACCCCCGCCCTAATCCTAAGCAGGGCATCCTTACCCAGGAGGACAACAACATACATTTTAGATTACCACTTTCAGTAATTGTTTCTTTTTCCATTCAGCCTCTCACTAGGTTCATAACAGATCAAACATGGCACTGCGCCATGTCATGGCATCTCTATCAAATCTCTCATTTATCAGGGGCATAGGAATTCCATCCCCCCCATGTCATCCCATCCCAGAGTTTATGGATCCGTCACATGGGTCATAAAATGCCACTGATTCATTTTCTCATTGTTTTCTATGGCTCAGCCTTAAGAGGGAGGGACTGGGACAACAGCAGAGAGGACAGGGGGCATCTTGGTGCTCAGTGTTCTGACTTCAATGAGATCCTAGTGTTTCCCTTGATGTCGTGACTAAATACATTTGGAATATTCAGTGACTCACCCAGAGGCATTATGGAGAGGTATTTGCCACGGAACTTGCTGGCTATAGTGATTTCCTGCCACAGGGTCCAGCCTCGCTGTGAAATCACATGATGAGCTGCTGCTGGGGGGTGATGGCTCACCTGGGAGGATGGGGGGGAGAGGGAAGGTTATGTCACTCACACTCTCTGGAGTGGAGTGTCATCAAGTCTTTGAGGTGTGTGTACGTTCTCGATAACAGCTCGCATGGAAGACCACCAAAGGCCAGTAGGCTGACCGACTCATACACAGAGTGCATGTATGAATGTGCGTGAAGTGGGTATGTACATTTGTGTGTGTGTGTGTGTGTCTCTGTGCGTACCTGCTCACACAGCGAGCGGTAGCCATATTCGTCCCGGCGGTCCAGCTCGTAGGTCTCCCCCAGTAGAGGGTTGAAGGGCTTGGCTGTGCGGTGGACTGTGGTGGAGTAGGAGGACACAGAGAAGGCAGCGACTAGACACAGCTGCTCCAGGGAGTTGTCACAGCGTGCTGCCTTGTCCAGCAGCTCGTGGTACTCCAGGTCCTCTGTTAGCCTCTGCAGCATTGACAGAGGCTCGTTGAAGTTCACCTGCGTGGGACAGACGGATGCGGTTGTTGGTGACACTAAACATACTTCTCCCCTGTGTCTTGCTGTCTCGCTCATACAAACAAACATACACTGTTCACTGACATTTATTCTTACATATAGATAGATAGACAGACACGCATGCTTGTTCCACACCACTCACAGGCATGGGGATCTTGGAGAGCTCCTTGCCGATGCAGTTCTTCATGATGCTCCACAGGTTGAGTGAGTAGTTGGGCTTGTCTGGGACATGGCTCCGCCTCCTTCTGCGTGGCTGCAGCTCCTTCCCTGACAAATCATTACAGGTTGGAGACCCCTGAGAGAGAGAGAGACATGAGGACCTTTCAATCTGTTACCACAGTTGGTGTGGAGAAATCCATGGTCTGCATCTCTAACTTTTTGGACAGCTTGAAAGGGAGTCAATGAGTCACTGTGCGGAGGCAGAGTGACAGAGAGGGAGGAGGCAGGAGAAGAGACGGAATACGCGAAGAGGGGTAAGGGAGCGGGACAGCAGATGTCTGACTGGTAATTAAGATGCAGAGAAATGACGAGGAGCGCAGCTGTGCATTTCCAGTACCGCAGGGGGGAAGAGGGCAGAGGGAGAAAACACAAAGAGAGTGTGAGTGTGTGAGGGAGTGTGATAAAGGCACATGTACATGTCTTGTAACATGCTGTGTGTGTGTGTGTGTGTGTGTGTGTGTCTGTGTGTGTGTGTGTGTGTATGTTCCAAATTCCAGAGTACGTGAGACGCTCTATTTGTTGACGGCTATTGAAAGCAGGATGAAAACAAATGAAAGAGCTGCACAGTGACATGGGAGAATTTACAGTGAGGTTCAGAAATAGCATAGTTAGTCTAAATGCATTTGTGTCATTAGTGAGAAGTGTACTCACATGGGCGTCCTGGTTCCAGTCATTAGGCTGGCCTCCACTCGCTCCACTCAGGGTACTCGAACGCCTGGAACAGGAGAAACATCCTTTTAACACACACACACACACACACACACACTCACAGTCACACTCACACTCACACTCAGACTCAACAAACAGACAGACAGGCTCAAGCCAGAGAGGCACAGATGGATGGCTCGATCCAGCACCGTTGATTAGTCTCTGTACTGTCAGTGGCAGACAGATGTCTTGAATCTTGAGAAGAGCATATATTTCTCTGGGAAATTGAGAAACACTGCTCCTCACAGGAAAGATGAGTGCAGAGAGACAGGTGTTCCACAAAAATAGGACACAAAAAACACGATGAATTCTAAACTAAACTTCAACAAAGTTCCAAAAATGTGAGAAAAAAAAAGAAGTATTTTTCAGACGAAAGAATGAGTGGAAAAAAGAGAGAGGTGGGCATCCTGGAGGGATTTATTTTCTGGAGGAGAGCGTTGAGGGAATAGAGACATATTTCATCACTGAGATGACAACATCTTGAGCCAATAATTAGGCCTGGCAGAGACAGACAGTTTTAACACACAAGCTCATTAAAACAGACGAGAGGGGAAGCTCAGACAGAAAACACTGTCTCCGTACAGCAGGTATGAATGTTTGTGTGTTTCACTCCCGGCAGTTTACTGAGTCGCTGATGGAAGATATGAGTCATTCTGTATGCAGCCAATATGAGGCGAGTGTGAGACTGGGCTTGAAGAACGCTCTGGTGGAAACATAACAGCATCAGTGCATCCACCAGCGGGCAAAACCATGATAACATCTTTAATATTATTGGAGAGTCTATCCAACTAGGTCAGTCTAATACCAGACTAAACCTCCACTCAGCAGCGGGAGGGAGTGTACTGGGCATTGGGGGTGAGAGTGAGACTGACCTGTGCTGTGTGTTTTCAGTGGCGGTCACTGTGATAAAGGCAGGGGAGTCCTCCATGGCATCAAAGAACTCAGTATCCTCATCTTCATCACTCGCCTCCCCTTTCTGCAGCCTCTCACTCACTCCTGTGGAGACACACACACACACACACACACACACACACACACACACACACACACACACACACACACACACACACACAATGAAGCACTGTGTAACACACCATATCTGGTGCAGTAGTCACATGGCTTGTGGAGGGTGAAATAGGGAACAGTCCTGTGGCTAATCACATACCCATGGAGATTAATAAAGGATAATTGGCTTTAACAGGTGACGTCCCTGCAGGCTAACAAACTACTAAGCATTCAAATTAATTCCTTAGGATAGCAGAAAAACCTCAACTTCAGTCCATGTGCCAAATGTTTGCACTAGAGCAGTAATTACACATTGCCTCTCACTGTGGAAGGGTGAGGAGTGATTGTATCAATTTACCTTCCAGTACAATAGTGTGTGTACTTACAATAAATATAACTAACTAGAAGAGGGCTCCTCTCATGAGTAATCTCTCCCACTCCCCTCACCCTTACTTAATTATGGTGACAATCTAATTCTAAACCATCTGACATGGCTAACATTTCCCATTTCCTCCATAGTCAGAGATGCATACAACAGGGCCCTGCTCCAGAAGGACGGTGAGGCTGTGCTCACCCTTGACGGTGGCTGGGGCACTGGGCGTGTTGGCGGCGAGTGTGGGAGCCTCTCTCCAGGCTCTCTCCAGACTGTTGTGCTGCTTGGCTAGCTGCTCTATGGTCTCCTCCAGGTGGGTGCGCTGCTCTCGCTCATACTGCAGCGCCCGATGCCATCTCCGACTGTGTGTCTCTGCTAGGTCCAGGAAGTCTCGACACGCCTGTAGCATTTACACACAACAAAGACATGTCACCCACTGGTGTCACACCACAGTTAAACACAATTCTAAGACAGTCAACACGCACAAGGCTGTCTTACTATATTCCCTGTGGTATATCTAGTCCCTCTTGGCTGGTTTAGGTTGATTGAAGAAAATCTGTCTAACTGACATGCTATCACCAAGTCAGCAGCTTGAAGAAATAAAGTTTCCACAACAAATATGAGGTTTGATACAGAGACCAAATCAAAGACTCCAACCGAGAGAGTGAGACAGAGACAACCATCTTTGTCATATCATAATCATTGCAATTACCTCTGCAGTCATTATTTAGGCGAGGCCTACATGTGAAACCATCATCAAGACCTTGTTAATTAAAGCCTCGTCATCCACTTTGATGCTTATTTCATTGAAGTATGCTGCCGAGTGCCTATCAAATCATGTCTTGGGGCAAATATACTGTATGACACTAGCATCAGAGGAATGTTTAGCCACAGGCGAAACCCTTGAAGCAGAACATATGAAGTCAGGTCAAGTCAAATCAAGTCAGAGCGTTATCTTATAATCTCTCTGGGTTTTAACAGCAGTCTTGGCATTATTGGTGAAACAAGGAGGGTACTCCTTGTACAAACAGAGCTTGTCAGTGTTTGTCCTCACAACATTGTATGTGTGGCCCTGGACCACAGGCAAAGCAACACACACTGTGACAGTGTGGCAAGCAGACCTGCAAATTACTGCTTCCACAAAGAACCGAAATAATTTTCAAAACTCTTAACATTGATTTTGCAGCCGGTGCATTATTTTTTAGCAACCATTCAACCATTAAAAGCCTCTTTGGGTGACACTGCCACAAGCCGCTAGCTGGCTGGAACCACTTGGACATGGTTCTGGCAGGAGTCTGTGACTGAGAGCCATGCATGTCACTGAGCTCAGATAATCTCTGTACCCTCAGAACAGCGAGGCGCACAGATATGACATATCGCACACAGACAGCAGAAACAGCGATATGGCAGAGTCCTATCCACTACCTAATCCAACATCTCACAATAAGAGGGTATTTTCACAAGCAAAGGGGTGCCTCTGTCAAAACGCACACCATCTCAAACTGATACTCAGAACAGAGATGTAGAGCTAGAAGACCATACACATTCCAGTGATGCTTTGTGAAAACAGGAAAACACAATAACAGTTAGTTAGTATCACAAACCTAATTCTACCACCCTCATCATCATTACTCACATACTTGGATGCACCTGGAAATTCTGAACTTGGAAAAGGCTTAATCTCCTACACAGTAATCACAGTCGCTCCATGGAGTCTGATGAGCTTGGTGTAGCACTCTGAAGTGAACCCAACCAACCAACATGCCGGGAGGTTCATGTAAGGTTCACACCTCAGACTTCATCACTTCATAAATCAAAGAAAGCTGCACGCGACCTGACACTGAAAGATCCCGAGGGCCCCGTCCGTCACACACAAAAACACTTCCATAGATTGACCTAACACCCGTCCACACATCCCAAAGCATTTCAGTAACCACAAACAAGTGAATGACTGATTGATTATCACACAGTAGTAACACAATCACAGACTCTTACCCTCAGCAGTGAATGTATGAAGACTACACATTTCTGAGGTTTGACTTCTCAAATTGAACTTGCATGTGACTTTGCTTCTCACTTCCTCAGATGTCATTATGAAACTAACCGAAACAACTTACGCCATACGATGGTTCCACTTTTTTTCTGCTGAGTCCATTCTACAAATTCAGCCTGCTCGTGACTTGCGGTGGGGGAATATCATGTCTGAACTGGGGTTAGTCATACATATGATTAAACATGCGAATCGAGCTTGGTTGAACAGCTGTTAGTATCAAAGTAACCTAAATATCCTAGAGCATGGTTGGACGACTGTGACATGTCCCCAAAGGCTTCAAGCTTGAGAAAGAGTGGAAGGGGCCCTTACATAATCTTACACCACTTGTGCACACATACTGTACAGTGTATGCTCACACACACACAACCCCCCCACCCCCCCCCCACCCCCACCCCGCTTGCACAACCATTCACAAAACGAAAGCTTACTACAGGGAGTTTACAGCAGTAGCCCAATATCCACCTCCACTCTGTCATTAGAACCTCCAGTCTGGCCAGATCTAATGATGTTTTCATGAGATGCGAGATCCAGGGGACTTTCTGTTCCCCAACCAATTAATCAAACCAGAAATGAAAGAGTTCAGAAACAAAAGGCTCATCCTTTAGGGACGACAGAAGAACAATCAGTGATAAAACTGCAGACTATTTCATACTGATTACACCCATTGGAACTTTTCCTCGCAAAGCTGTTGACTCAGCTTTTGATTCAGAATCATACAAAGAAGGGGTTTATCCCATTGTTTGTCACTGTATAAACCCAAGCCAGGCCATGTTTAAAAGGCCAAAGTGCATGCAATCCTACACTGCGCCATATTGTACACAATCCTGAATGCCTAACAACACCTTATGGAAGCTTTTAGTGTCAGAAATACATTTCCATAGAAATAACTCTGTGGGCCCGGACAAAACAAGGCCTTCAGCTGTCATACATAAATCAAAACACATCAAAGCCAACCGGAGGAGTAGAAGACACACACCAACCTTGTCTGATTGTCTGTGTAGCGTCTGGCTCCTAAAAGAGAATGCCTGTCTTGTGGTGGTCGAGGGGGCTCTGGCATTCCTCTCTGGGCTGGGAGGGTCTAGGAAGCTATGGGGGGGGGGGGCAAAAGACTATTCCTGTCCTCCCCCAGCCCAGATCCAGTATCACTCCTTCAGCACCTCACCTCTTCCTGCACCCTAGTCCACTAATACCATATGGCCAGTGGAAATGAGTTTGTAGTCATAGAGACCTAGCCCCGGAGCAGCGAGCTCCTACTGGATCTGAACCCCAATGCACATTTCTAGCATTTCTATAGGGATGAGAATTGATAAGATGTTATCGATACCGATGCTATTTTCGATTCTGCTTATCGGTCCGATTCTTTATCGATTCCCTTTTCGATTCCTGAACAATTTTCAGGAGGATTTTTCCTGTGTGGAAAAAAAGTACCGTAGGCCTACACAGGTTCCCTCTTCAGTCTCTGAACACAGTGTAGAATGTCTGCCTAATAACATTTGAACATGTTAACATGAATTACAATGCTCCTTTTTGTATAACTTGGAAAACAAATCAAAATCCTGATCAAATAAACAATGCTTCTTTAGAAAAATAGGCATATATGCCTAGTAACATTTTAATAAATTACAATACCGGTACTCCTTTTCAAAAGGGAATAATCTTGAACCAAATAAAAAATATATTTTTATAATAATAAAATGTAAGTGGCACATAAAATGAACTCTTCTTCTTTAGAATTTAGAAGGTGTGGCTAAAACAAGATCATGTGAAGACTGATGTCTGTCCTATTTAGAAAAGAGGCTACAGTGCAGCCAGCAGCATCATTATACTGTAAACTGATAATATTAAACTATGCATTTTACATATTAAAATATATTTTGAGTTGTCTCATTAATTGGAAGAGTAACTTCATAATATAATTACTAAATTACCATATTGTCACCTTCTTAAAATAATGACTTGCGTCACTTTTGAGGAAAATTATGTTTTTGCGTAGAAATATCATATATTCTAGATTTGGTTGGCGCATTATTATTCAGGGGTAGCAACGTGCAGGTCCATTTAGAATCCACAACACTGCATTTCGTTTGACTTCGTTTGTAACATTATAAATAGATTACTATTTAATAGCTACTTTACCAGCTTTCTCAAACAAAGTTTGCGAATAGATACCAGGCGTTGTGGCATACCCTGAGTGCTTGAATACTGTCCTTGTTGCGACTAAATAAAACTTTACACTGCGATACTACACCGCAGGGTTTAACGTCAGACGCAGAGTTTGACGTAATGACGCATGAGTTTTTGCAACGCGCAACTGTCGGAAAACCATGTCGGCATCGGAGGCGTGCGATTCTGATGGATCGAACAATTTGGAACCGGTTCTCAACTGGAACCATTTCTCGATTCTCATCCTTACATTTCTACATTTGGATGGGTGGTAGAGCTCCACTGGAACTTAGCTACTTACCTCACTGACCAAGGCATGGATGACTATGCCACATTCGTGTCACATTGTTCTCACAGCATCAACACCTAATCAACACATAACATGATTTACTAAAATGATTGTCCTGTAAGTTACACATCACTCACATTGATCATAGCATTGGAGGTGATGCGGAAGAGGGTGGCTCGCTCGTTGACGGCCTTGATCTTCTCTCCTCCCTCCACAGGCACTCTCAGCCCCTCCACTTCACTCAGAGATCGCTGCAGGGCCGCCCCATGCTTGGCGATAAGGTCGTTGCACGTGCTCAGGTCATCAAGCTTGCTGACCAGAGTCTTTAGAGTGCCCTGGATCTCACTCCGGTCCGACTGTGAAGTGGGCTCATCGTCCCCCGAATCATCTGAAGAGAAAGGTCAGAGGTCACAGAAGAGAAGGGAGTAGTGGGATGCTAAAAGGAACTCGGCATTAGCAAGTCCTCACCACAGAAAAATGTAAACAAACTGGAAATACTCAGCAAGCAGTATGCTACACGAGTCCACATTACATGCTCAATGACACCCCAAGGGCCGCAGACACTCATGTCTCCTCAATCTCTTTTTAATTGATCACTCTCTAAGACATGGGTTGGTTCCCCAAGTTACCATAGCAATCAATAGTCTCACCACTCAATGACCCACTGACCCCCCCCCCCCCCACACACACACATAAATGACTCATTCAAGACACTTAAAATGGAAGACAGTGGGCTGGGAGTCACCAGCAGCAGAGTGTTAAATCAATAGAGACAGGCAGCAGGCTAGCCATGCCATAGTTGACTGGCTGCTCTGCCTGAATACAGATTCATCACATTCAAAAAGTGGTCCCAAAGACACACACACACACACACACGCACACACACACACACACACACACACACACCTAAACTAAAGAGGTCCCAAAGACACAAAGCAACACACACAAACACACATCTAAACTAAACAGGGCCACTAAGAAATTCAGAGACACAAAATGTGTGTTAATTGCTCTGCTCTTTGGCTTGATTTGTTCAGCTGGCTTCCTCTTGCACAATGTGCACATGCACATTTCCAAAGACAGACACTGGTGAAACACTCTGAAGCAGAACAAATGTATTTAAGCCAAGTCAGGGCTTACATAAAATCTCCTTGGACCTCTGCTCCAGGCAGCAGTGACATTGTAAAGCGCTGTGGCCACAGCAGAGGTTACTCAGAGTCATACAGAAGTAACAGAACATACGAGAACACTGTGACAGACAGTGCTTGTCCAAACATGACACACACTCTCACTGGGGGACAGAAATACTCCACAGGTCAGGCCCAGACACAGATCTAGTCTACTCAGGCGCTATGGCAAATCCCTTGAGATCTGACGGATTTCACAGTTCAGTCACCCTGACAACCATCATCATGAGGTAAACATTTTTACAAAACCTCCTTTCTTAGAGCAACACACGACTTGTGACCAGAGACAGATTAGCCTGCAGTATCCGTTAAAAGTAAAACTCATCCTTGCATTTTCAAAAATAAAACATCCTCCAAGCTCTCTGTTAAAAGGGAGAACACATCAAGCAAATGCGGTATAAGGCTGAAACAGTTTTTTCTTGTCCAGTAGGGGGAAGTGGATCAAATTGATTCTCCACCATGTTCTCAACTCATGCCAAAATGGGTTTGTTGTCTGCCAGTGGATGTTGCTGCTGTGAGAAATGGTTGGATATTTATTGAGTGAGAGCATGACAATAATATTACACAGATGTATTTGTGTGCGTGTGCGTGTGTGTGTGTGTGTGTGTGTGTGCAACGTGCATGCGTTTGTGCTTAATACGGTAGGCTATAGGTCTGTGTGTTGCATGGAACTTAATCAATCACTTTACAAGGCAACAGCAAACACACGTGACATACTGTGAGTAAGTTAAAACCACACTAGAGCCCTTGTTCCACAGGCTGGGGCCTGGTTTC
The DNA here is from genome assembly GCF_963989245.1 of Nansenia antarctica. Taxonomy (NCBI): domain Eukaryota; kingdom Metazoa; phylum Chordata; class Actinopteri; order Argentiniformes; family Microstomatidae; genus Nansenia; species Nansenia antarctica. The sequence goes on from NC_137690.1 coordinate 23,028,268, forward strand.
TACAGCTGGCTCTAGCAGTTATTGAGAAGTCAAAAAACTTTTGACAGGGTCAAAAACAGGGTCACATTGCTGTTGATTTAGGACCCATCTTCAATCAGAACAATGACAGTACCCATCTTAAATCAGAACAATGACAGTACCCATCTTAAATCAGAACAATGACACAACAATGATCAGAACTAACACTTCAGTAACACATCTTCCCTTGATCTCATGGCAGCCATCCAATCTCATACTTGCAGTACCTATATGGGACTACACAGACTAACACAACTGACATACAAGACGTACAAAGAATAGCATACACCTTCATGGAAGACATGCCACATCTGGGTTGTTCATTCCCAACTCTTTAAAAACTGTCTGTTAATGTTTAATCAACAGTTAATTACACTCATCTAAATCTCGTCTTAAGTTCTTCAACCACCCTCTAACTCACTTCCGTCTGACTCCCGATCTCCCCGCTCATCTGCCTTTGGCTTTCTTTCATTCTTGACTTCTTCCTTCTTTAGAGACTATTTCAGCCTTCCCTTTTATTTCATTTCTGTATTCTACCATCGCTCCTCTGCTGTGAGTAATCATTACCACAGCCCAAAGTGCTGAGAGTTCCTCAGTGTGTCACTGTGAAAGTGTCTATTTAGCAACTAGCAGCAGAGACTAACACAGTCCTGAGGGTCAGGCCCACATTCCCACTAGGAACATGAAAGCTTGCTCTGACCGCACAGTGACAAACACATCTGCACGGGTGAGGCTAACAAACAGCAGGCATCACACACTAAGACAGACTACAAAGCCTAAAAGACACTGCTGTTTCTGTATCTCTATTTCAGCTTCCCCATCCAGTATCTCCTAGTCCTGTAGCCTACTACCGTACATGCCAAGCAGTGAGTTCCTCGGTGCATTAAAGTGTCTTGAGTCCCAGTGGAGGGCTGGATGCCTCCTGTCTTGGCAATTAGTCTACCACAATCTGATCTGGCAGTCTGACATACCAGCAACAGACAGTTAGGCCTAATCCTTGAAACTGACAACAAGAAATTGCAACCACAACAACAGGCAATCTCGGCGAAAGCAATATCTACAGCAGGCATTAATATAATAAGACAAGTTGCGGAAATAACGCCAAAAATAACCTCTATAATAGCTGTCTGCTACCATACGGCTAAAACAAAACAAAACCTTGCTTGCTTGACATGCTTATCAAGTTTCCTTCTATAATAATCTGTAAAGAGGGGGCAAACGTCATCCTGTATGAAAGGAGATACGGGGGGGGGGGGGGGAGAAGGGGGGGGAGAAGAGTGAAGAAGGGAGGGGAGGCAGTAAAACGAGACAGAGAAGGAAAGGTGAGGAGACTCTCACCATGTCTGCACCCTTGGGCTTCCATCTTCACCCAGGGGGTGACGATTGACCAGGCAGAACCAGCCTGGCCCACTGTGCAGAGTGATGTAATGTGTGAAACGTGCTGAATGACCGCGCTGTGTGCAGGAGTACAGAGAGACACAACCACTGTCCAGCCGGTGGAAAAAGAACACGGCAGACTAGCCTAACCCAGCTCCAACACAGAGAGACAGGATCAGGGAATGACTCTCCCTCATGACCATCACGCAAGACCAAGAATTGAATTAGAGTTACTCCAGTTAGACTCAGTGGAGGCACCAGACAGAGACATCAGAGAGAGAGAGCAGAGAAGAGAGAGAGAGAGAGAGAGAGAGAGAGAGAGAGAGAGAGAGAGAGAGAGAGAGAGAGAGAGAGAGAGAGAGAGTGTGCGATAGATAGAAAAATGCGCTCCAATTTGGGGAAGTAGACTGTGGATAGAATATAATAATAATAATAATAATAACTTTATTATTTGTATTTATTTTGTATTTATCCTGCAAACGTTGCAGCTCAAAGTGCTTTGAATGGTTTGTGCCCACTGCTGTGCAGTGCAGCACAGCTCAGTGGAGCAGCGAAATGATGAGGCAGGGATAGATGGCAGACATGAGGCATCCCCAACTACACCTCCCCAACACCAGTCCATCATCTCCCTATGGGACAGCACGGCATGTCTTGGCAAAGCCTACGGTTGGGGAATGGCATGGCTGCCACTTTGGAATTGCATGTGGCTCTCATCAGCACTGTTAACATCCACATAAAGGAGCTGAAATTACAGACAGGGGACACAGAGTAACGTCATGATGTGCCAAAGCCCTGGGGGGGGGGGTTAACGGTTATGAGGCCCGTGAGGGGCTTTGGAGGGGAAGGAATAAATAGACCAGCAGGAACAGGGTATGGCCTCCACCGGGGCAGACAGTAAGGTATGATGCAGGTTCAGGGCTGCAGTAATCGCTGAGCAGAGATCAATGATGTGGACAGCCCTTTTACTGCTGGGTGGGTAACATTGCTGAGGGTCTAGTCTAGTGCATGCAAAATAAAGGGTCTAGCATTGTGGAGCAGAAGTTTAGAAAAACAGGTAAGGGAAAGAAACTTCAGAGAGGCCTTGCTCTCATTATTCACCCTCATTCTGCCAAGGAGTTCAGTAGCCAAGCGGTGGCATTTAAAAATAAACTGTCACATGCAGCGAGGCCTATTTGTTTAGAAGAGAGCTGCTTACAGCAGGATGTCTGCAGAACTAATTGCCTCAGGCTCTCCAGAAGCTCCAGAACACTCTCTTGCTGCATTCATCCCACAACAGTCATACTGCCTTACCATCCTCAGCACAATCAGCCCGTAGCTACTGGGAGAGGCGAACCGTAGAGACACTAGGCTTAATTGCACAGGGGTACTAGTATCCCTTTTTCGTATGAGAGTTTCACATTAAACCCTGGAGAGAGAACTAAGGTTGAAGGATTCCATCTGTGCACACTGTATAGAACTAAGGTTTGCTTTGGAAGTGTACCAGAGAATTTTTAGTAATCCTCCTGGCTACATAAATATATTTTAACTGTCATCCATAAAACACCTGCTGTGTAGAAATTCAATGTAATATCAAACGCAGAAATAGCACTAAAGGCAGCACACAGAACTCCAACAGCATAATAGATGCTTCAGGAGGCACCACCACACACACACACACGGCATGGCCGCCAAAGTCTGGGAATACAAGGGCTTACTGTTAAGCCTCTGCAGGTAACTAGTATCTCTGCTGTGACACAGTGTCCCTGCTCAGCCCCTCCCCCCACCAACACCAGGACAACAAGGTGGATGGATGGCTCCCCTTAGCAAGGTCGACGATATGAGCCGAGCAAGAGTCGATTACCACACGCCTCAAGGGTGGAGTGTCATCCTCCCTCCCACCTCAGAAAACACCTACACTGACAGAAATACAAGACTGGCTTGATTTCTGTGCTTTTATGTCTCCATCTCTTTCGCTGATTGTTTCAGTAAAATAATCTAGACAACTCTCTCTGAAAAAAAGGGGTCTGTCCATGACGGGTTTGATGAGAGAGAGAGTGAGAGAGAGAGAGTGTGAGAGAGGGAGAGAGTGAGAGAGAGAGAGAAAAAAAAGAAGAAGAAGAAGAACAGTATGGAAGGTGCAGCTGTACCAGAGACAGACAGAGATCCATAGCTGTGTAATTCGGAGAGCTGAGCCATCACCCAGAACCAGCCTCCAGGCCTCCCAGAAGACATGCTGTCAGATCAGTGGAGCCAGTCTCAGTGTACATCCACTAGTATGGAGCCCCAGGAGAGGCCAGGAGTCATGGGGGAAAACTGTCTCTGTATGTTAACTCTCTGACATTCACACACTGATACACACAATAGGAAGACAGAGCGGTACATTTCTCCAATAAGATAATAATGATAGACAACATTGTGAATATTGTGCTAAAAAACAATCTAGTATGATATGCTCATCTAGTGGTAATGTGACAAACCTCTCCACCCTGTCTGCCTGTTACCTGTGTGTGTGTGTGTGTGTGTGTGTGTGTGTGTGTGTGTGTGTTTTTGCTGTCCTTGCAGTTGCGTGGCAGAGGTTGTTAGCACATTGGCAGCACCTGGGCTTTGTGTTTGATTGAATTTAAACAATCACCAGATTCATCACCATTTCTCATATACACTGGTCAATTTTTTCTTGTCTTTTTTTTGGAGAGAGAGACCATTGCAACCCTCCTTTAGATACTGCACTCCACCCATCTCATCTGGACACCTTGCCTCGACTCACTTCCCAAACGTTCACCCCTCGTCCAGATGTAGACAGTGGATGGAAAGAAATTGCTTCGGTAACGCATACATACCCATGCAATCTGGAGAGCAAGTTATTTGTAGTACAGATAGCTTGTGTGTACCTGTGTGTGTCTGGTTGGAGCACGCCAGACTCACCCCACCACTGGCAGAAAGGAGAGAGACTGGGGAGTTGTGAGGAGGGTGAGTGAGAGGGAGAGAAAGGTAATAGACGAGAAGGATAGAGAGAGAGTCAGAGTGAAGACATGAGTGGAGAGAGAACACAAGAGGAGTGTGTCCTGAGCCAGTGGAGGAGAGCGAGACTAATCCTAGGCAGTAATTGCTGCTGGGCTCCCGTGAGATGCATCAACAGAAGACAAATGGGAGGAGAGGACAGGTTAAGGCCAGTAACACAGCACCGGTCCCTCCACAAGCAAATAGGGAACTGTGCAGAGCAACCCATCACTGTCCCCCCCCCCCCCGCTCCCACAGACTCTGCAGTACAGTTCAGTACCAGCAGAGTATTGAACATTCAAGAGCAGACAGACACACAAAAGGATAGCACCATTGACCATACTGTAAGAGTGCACTGACAACATGTTTATAAGACAACATCCGAACCAACAACCAGTTCTTGACTGGAAAAAGTGTAGCAGCATTTAGGTTTGGTGGTGATATGTTTGTTGAACTCCTGCCAGTGGATAAATCCACACACAGCACACTCAGAGAGCCTGGTGGTATTGGCCTCTCAGTCTCCCTCCTACGCTCTAGAGGCGGGGACACTAATTAGCGTTCCTCCTGCAAATGCTAATTCAGCAGCTCTGTGGCACCTTGTCCTCGTGAGAATGCACGCTGGGGAGACGTGGGAGGACTGGACTGGTGACCCAACGTGGTGGAAGCCTGCTGCATGATGACATAGCCAACGAGACCCAGCCAATAAAGACGTTGTAAGAGGAAATTAATTGACTGCAAAAAGACCATTGCACTGAAGCAGTCTGCACATTTGGTTTTCGGCTTTACCTGAACGTATAGTTAGGTTACATAGCCGTACAGTCCAGTTATTGAATATATTACTGTCTTTTATCTTGGCCTGCATATAAAATCACACTGTTCCATCACACATCCCATCACTAATAGCACAGAAACACCTGAAGTGTAGCCAGTGAAGCGAGAATCTTCTTCTGAGCATATTATACACCAGAAGGTACGTGTCAGACATGTTCCACATCCTGGAGAAGCAGGCTCTTTGAATATGGAAGTATCCCAGTCTGCTGATATCTGGATACTGGGCAGTGTGTGTGTTAGTATCGCTCTCTCCCTCATCAGAGCTCCCCAGAGGCTCTTTAATTCAAGTTCAGACATAGCGGGTTCCTGGTAAATATCACGCGCGCACACACACATACACACATACACACATACACACACACACACACACACACACACACACACACACACACACACAAGGGCCTTTCAGACATCCAGCTCAGACTCTAAAGGAGGAAGAAGGACCATGCAGGCTCTGAGAGAGACAGAGGTGGTAAGAAAGCAGAGAGTAAAGCAGTGGGGAAAAAAACACAGCATTTTCATTTCCATTAATTACCATCAGTGTAGTTGAGAACAGTGAAGGGAAAAGACACTGAATAAAAGCAACACTTGTCACAAGATAGATCCTAAAGCACATGATGCATGCTTAAAAAATCATGACTGCGTGATCCAGGTTATCGTTAAAAATGCTGTTGTGGAACACCACACAACCAATGGGGTGATGATGTTACTGTTCAAATGGAAGCTAGACAAATAAATAAGGCTTCAGTGACGCAACAGAATGTAACACTGTGGTGTCTTCACTTACTTACGTCAAACGTATTTGTTGTAAGTCGGTTTGAATAAAGGCATCTGCTAAATGGCAAAAATGTAAATGTAAATGAGAGTGGTTAGGCAGATGGGACTGACTGGGACTGAGGTTATAGGGGAAACTGGCAGAAACAACTTAATATCCTGGGGAACTGAACTGAACTTGTAAAGTGAAAGTTATGCAGCTAGATCCGGAGGAAGAACAATCACGAGTTGACAGCATTCATCACAGGATGAGGCTTCAGACAATTTCCAATATCGATGTAGTGCATCTGATTGCATACAGGATGTGTGTGTGTGTGTGTGTGTGGTGAGGCTGCCTTAGTGAGATCTGACATGGCTTGACCTCCCAAAGTCAAACCCTAGTGGACACATAAAGGACAGAATGAGCATCGAGCCCAGGGCAGGAGAACACAACTGTCCTACTGAGCATCGAGCCCAGGGCAGGAGAACACAACTGTCCTACTGAGCATCGAGCCCAGGGCAGGAGAACACAACTGTCCTACTGAGCGACTCCTAACCCTGCCAGGGGGAGGGAGGGAGAGAGGGATAGAGGGAGGGAGAGAGGGATAGAGGGAGGGAGAGAGGGATAGAGGGAGGGCGAGAGGAAGAAAAGCAAAATGGTCATTGGTGCAAAGATACTGCATATGGGCTGGGACCAAACACAAGAGGAGCACACTAATGACAAACTGTATGACAACATCAAACATGCCTTTAACTGACATAACCTTTAACTGACATAACAACATCAAACATGCCTTTAACTGACATAACTATGCCTTTAACTGAACAACCGTACACAACACGCATTATAAATCCTAATACCAGAATGTGTCATCTAGTCTATGTGGGACATGAAAGGATGCCACCGGCCTGCACTGGCCATCACACTTGAAACTAAATGCCTCCGGCTGCTAAGCATGTTTTGCTTTGTTTGAATAGGACAGACGACTCCTCTCTACACAGAAGTACTACACACTGCATTTGACAAAGAAGTGTGGTCATCTCTGGGAAATTACTCTGAGGGGCACTAGGACCCTGGGATCCACAGGCCCCTGCATCTTATTTTACAGTCACCAATGTCATAATCACTATGTGTGCTACTAGCTACACCTACTATGCGCACACACACCTACTATGCGCACACACACTCACACACACACACACACACACACACACTTGCTAAAGCAACATATTACAACATACAGTACTGCATCACTTCTTTATGTAAATCAAAGGTGGAACAGCCAGATTACAGAGGGAGAGGATGAGAAAGAGAGAGTAGAAGGAATGAGGGAAAGGAGAGATGAGGAATAAAGAGTGCAGGTACACCCTTCTTCTGGTGCTACGGTGGAAAAGGAGGGTCCAGAGAGAGTCCAGGCAGCAGCAACTTAACCAGCGTTGGATAGCGACAAAAGAGAGCTAGCGAGAGAGAGTGAGAGAGAGAGAGAGAAGGACAGAGAGAGAGAGAAGGACAGCGAGAGAGAGATGGGTGGCGAAATGGACGGCTACCTCGGAGGCATACGAGTTGGAGGAGATGGCAGGATGAGGATGCTCTCCTCCGGGGTTGATGTGGAGAGAGAGGAGTGTGGAGGCTCCCTGCTCCGGTTCTGTAGCTGTACTGACCCTGGCTCAGTTTACTCAGGCAGCCCGAGTTGCAGAAGGAGCGGACCGTCCCTGGCTCCCAGCACCCCCGACCCTTCATCCCCCTCTCTGCAGGGCCTGACGCTCCCCGACACAACACGCTGCCCCTGGGCCGCTACATCATCCCGCCGAGGGGGGGCGGAGGCAACGATTCTCCTTATTCAGCATCCCAGAGCACACACATACTGCTCACGCAAACACACCACTCACACACACACACACACACACACACACACACACACACACACAGAGAGAGAGACAAGGGGAGCGGGGCAGGCACTCCCTCGCCTCTTGCATTCGCGTTCTTCCTCTCCTGCTCTGTGCCTCTTCCTCTCGGAAACACACACGCGCTGCACACACACACACACACACACACACACACACACACCACACAGCACAGCACATTTACAATTCTCCTCCACATGCTTCTCTCAATGCAGTGCAGCGAGTGGAAAGGAAGGAAGGAGGGAGGGAGGGAGGGTGGGTGGGAGGGAGAGATTGAGGCAGAGAGGAGATAGGACTCAGCAGCCAGCAGTCATCCCTAGAACCTAGACCAGAATGCACTGCTTCTTCCTCACTGCCCTAGCCCCCCCCTCCTCCCACTGCCTTCCTTGCTTGACAGCATAAGTCAATAGTTAACTGCTTGAGGAAAGTGCTGCTGCACAGATCAGTGTGAGCACAGGGACACGGCTTCACAGAACCCAGAGTAATACAGTGAACTTGTGAAGGTGAATATGATGCAGAATAGGCTAGCCTATAGGAGATCAGTGTATTAACCCCATGTGGTAACAACAAAGGACATAGGGGGACCAAAGAATACATTCTTTCTGCATTCTGCAATCCAAGGTATTTACTTTTCCCAGCACATGACTCCCTCTGTCCTCCTCCCTGAACCTCCCTGCCTGCAAAGCTTCGTCTGAGACACAGATGTTCGCTAACGGGCCACTGCGCAATTCTGACCCCTTTGGAAAGGGCAAGGTCAATGCAGAGATGTAACAGTAGAGATAGGACACTGTTCCTACTGTACTGGAGATAGCGTCTAACCAGCATGCACTGCTCCCTGGTGTCCCAAGGGGGGGTGGAGGGGGCGGGATGGGGGGGGAGGGTGATAATTTTGATACTGCTGCTGCCAAGGTACTGTACAGTGTGCTGCATTCCAAGGTGACCTTGGCCACCACACAGCTTTCTCCTTCTATGCTCAGTGTTAGTGTGCGTGTGTGTGTGTGTGTCCATCCATTGAGACGGGAACAGTGTCACTTCCAGTAAAACACACGGACGGACGTACTAACAATAATATAAAAAACGTGTTCACACACACAAGCTTGGCTATCCTCCGACCATCATAGCTGGCATTACCCTGGTCACAGTAGCCGCTGTCATTGGCCCGAATTAGCTATGATGTTCGGCATTGCAAACAAGCATCGCAACAACAGTTTATTTATGGTAATCATGATCTATTTGAATTCTGTTCAAGCTGCTGCTCCTTTTTCTGTCCAGGGGGAGGGCACGCAACGAACAGTACTATCGACTGCAGCAATATGAGACCTATTTAAACATAACATAACCTTCATAAACAGCAGCTGTAAAAAAAAATATATTAAAAGACATGCGAGATGGATCCTGTAGGACACAAAGATAAGCATCTGTTGTGTGTTACTTGTACACACATACCGTTTACTGAAGAACAGCTGTCTGGATGTTTTATACACCGCTGCATTGAGCTATGAAGTAGATCGCAGTGTGTAAGGCTGTAGTGGCAAACAGTGTTTTACACACTACGCTAGATTGATAACACCCTGAATGCAACATGACGCTTTGTGCTTAGAGATAGGGAGAGAGAGAGAGAGGGTGTAAGGGTGTAAACAGTTCACACAAGCATGCATACTAGTATTGGATATCTACTGGCTCTGATGTTTCACATATCATCAATCCATCCCAGAGGAAGAAGGCATAAGGATTGTGGTGTACTAAGGCTGCTAGTGATGTTTGGATTGTTGACTTGAAGAAAACTAGGCGGTTAAGAAATAAGTGGCAGTTATTTTCAGTGTTTGGGAGAGTGCACCATGTTTGAGATTCATATCCTACTTACTTTTTAACAGAGAGCGGGTAGAAGTGCAGTGCAAGATGAAATTGGTTTACTTGTGGATAAGCTGCGTGTAGAGTAGGTGTGTGTTTACAACCCAGCTCCTTAGAGGAAAGGGAAGCAACATGAAATTCAATGTCATGAACATTTGTTATCTATTAACTTAGAAATTAAAGGTTCTTTTTACAGGCAATTAACAAATCAAAAAAGAGGCAACACAAACGATGGGCGCTGTAGAAATCAAATAGCAAACCTAACAACAACAAAACAGAGCTCCTTAAAGGGGGAGCTCCTACTCCTAACTGAGTTTAAGTAAAATAAAAGTACAAAGAAACCTTGCTATCTAGTCAGCAGTTTCAAGCAAAATACATAACCCAACAGTCGCGCCTTATCCTAATGAAACTAACAATCGTTTTCTACGTGAATGTGTGTGTGCGTGTATATCAGTAACAAACAAAGAAAAGCTCAAACAGTACCTGAATCAGTCTTCTAAACTGTGCTAGTGCCTCTCTCAAAACACAGATCAAAATACAGAGAGATTGAATTAAACATCCACACTGGATGACTGCTAAACAAACGAGTGGTGGTGAGCTGCTTGACAACCACAGCTCCCTACTGTCAGGTTGTTGTCTTTTACACTCTGTGATGATTGGTCGACTGGATGGAACATCTCGCTCCAATTAGGATCACAGATCTTGCCAACCAAGAGGTGGCCGGAGCCTCCGGACCAAGGAGCACATTGAGCCTGTTTGACAGCATAGACACAGACACACGGGTGGGCGTAGGCTGCGGCCGAAAGTTGTTTGTGTGTGTGTGTGTGTGTGTGTGTGTGTGTGTGTGTGTCTGGGGGGCGGCTGGGGATTGGTGATTTCTAGTAATTATCTTTGAATTCAATCTCTTTCATCAGGTAATTTAGGCCTAACCACAACCACATTAACCAACATTATTACTACAGCCAGTGCGCCAATTATTGTTGTAACACTACATTACCAAACATTACATGACTTCTGTTAACACATGGTCCCACAGGCCCATAACTAGTCAGAAATCAGTTTAGCATCAGGGACCACTGCACCAGGCATCAGAGCAGTCGCTGATAGAGGAGTGAGGACATTTCAACTGTGCAAATATCATTCTCATTAGACCAATTACAAACTTTCATTCACACTCATTTGAAAATAAAACCCCAGACATTCTTCACAGCCCGAATCAGAAAGCTATTTGCTCATTAGTTCCAAACCCTCTGGAGTGGGGGAGTTCAAAGGAAAGGAGCAAGATTTTAACAAGAAAGATGACTTTCTAAAGGACACTTTTGGTGGGCAATGGCCAATTTCAAAGATGATTAGGAACGATGGTTAGTCTTAGACAGAGATTGTTTGTGTCTTCTGCAAAAGAGTGCAAAATAACAGCATCCGCACACGCAAAAAAATATAGTTTATTGCGAGCTTTCGGTCATAAGGTCATAAGGAGATAAGGTCATAAGGTCATAAGGTCATAAGGAGAGGGGGTGATGTTGAGGTTATGCCAGAGAGCCTTTTTGGATCCATACCCTAGAAAGTCTACAACCCCTAGGGCTAAATGAGGATTTCGATGAGTGTTATGCTATGAATAAATTACTTTAGATGTTCTACGCTATGAATGAATGAATGAATGAATGGTCTTTATTGAATGAATGGTCTCTATATGATGGCTACTGCCTGATGTCTGCAGCATTTCTCTATTGTTTTTTGTTCTGCTATGTATATTTGTTTTTGGTGTTTCCTGTCTCATTCTTCTTCGGCGTATGGGTAGTTGTTTTCCTCTCCACTCCACCAGGCCCGGGGCCGAGGGGCTACCCTTTTACCACCCCGAGACCTGGTTGAGGGGCTCACCCGGGCTATATTTCTGGACACCCCTCCAGAAGCCACATCATAGTCTCGTCATCTAATACCGACAGACCATGCATCCCGTTGGGTGGGTGGTACACCGGGCAATCCAGGGTAACATGGTCTGCGGTTTGGTCCTCTGCGCCACACTCGCACGACGCATTTGGGGCTAAGCCCCATCTGTGCATTGATGAGCGGAAACACCAGACGCGGGTCCGGAGACGATTAAGCCTCACCCAGGATAGCCTTGGCAAGTCCATCCCGAGGGGCTCAGGGCCGGCGACTGGGATGTGGTCGCGGAGTTTGGAGGTGTTAGCCTCCCACTCCGCGCGCCATATATAATCCGCCCATCCTGCCGCACTGATGTTAAGATCTCTGCATTGCTGCCTGAGATCCTGTGCGGCAGGCACAAATGGGTCTCGACTTGAGACGCCGGGAGGGCTCCGCTGTTATAGTGAGCCTATCATGGAGCAGATGGTTATTAAGCTCCACGGCCCGGCAGACGAGACGTGCTGTGGCTCCCATGCGGCGAAGGCCTGCGGGCTGGATGCCTGCTAGGATGGGAAGGTTGTCCACGGGGGTAGGACGCAGGCATCCTGTCACAATGCGCAAGGCTTCGTTTATAGGCGAGTCGATGAGGCGGGTGTGGGCACTGCGACACCATACTGGGGCGCAGTATTCACTAGTTGAATAAACGAGGGCTAGGGCTGCCGTGCGCAAGGTCCTTGCGCCGGTGCCCCAGCCCGAGCCAACCAGTCACCTCATCAACGCCACACGAGCTGTTAACTTCTTGCGAGGTGTCGGCGAAACGTGAGCGTCCTGTCCAATGTCACGCCGAGATAGATTGGCTCAGCGGAACATGGCAGGGGAGTTCCATCTAGGTGTACTCTAAGCTCACGTTTAGCCTCCCTGTTGTTAAGGTGGAAGGCAGCCGACACCGTCTTTGCCTCGCTAAGCTTCAATCTCCATTTCCGGAAGTATGCCACTAGTGTCTGCATGTCCTGGCTTAGAATCCCCTCCACAGACTGCCAATTTCCAGCAGAGTACACCACTGCGAGGTCGTCTGCGTAGGCGTACCTCCGCGAGAGTGCTGTCCGCAACCGGTGGTGAGGGTAAAGCTGCGGTTACGATGAGCTCCATGATCATTCTGACCATGTGCCTGTCCGGCAGCAGGCGGAGCAGCTTGCAGGAGAGGTCGCGATGCCATACGGTATCGTAGGCAGCCGTCAGGTCTATAAAGACGGCCCCGGCCTTATTTTTTGCCGAGAAGCAATCCTCGAGGTCTTGAGTCATAAGGGTGACTTGATCTACGGTCGACCTCCCGCGTCGGAACCCGGCCTGCTCACGTGGGAGCAGCGGGTCGACAATTGGTTCGATGCGGGCGTAGATGAGACGCTCGAGGATCTTGAAGGGGATGCATAACAGAGAGATGGGACGGTAACTCTTAGGGTCCCCTTCAGGCTTATTCGGTTTAGGGATCGCAACAACTAGGGCTCTTCGCCAGATTTTGGGGATCTTGAGTTGGCGCAAACAGGAAGTGAGGAACGCTCTCAGCCAGGACTTCAAGGCGGGTGCGGCATGGAGAATAAGCTCCGGGCAGATGGAATCAGACTACAAATCAGACTACAAATCCCTTGATGGCTAGCCATTAGGTGACATTTTTAACACAGGTGTTGTGCATTGGCTAAATTAGGTGATGTTGTTTGGTCCCTTTTATACCACTGCATTCATTTGTCTGCTTTATGCCTGAAGAAGGTATGACCGAAGGCTCGCAATAAACAATGTTTTTTTGCACAGTGTTTGAGTGTGCGGATGCACTCTATTGATACTCTTCAGCTCCAGCACCTCAGCAAAGTCTGATCACGTATGAGCAGTGGTATTTTCACTATTTTGATTGTCTTCTGCAACAGGAAAGGCAGCATCACTTTCTTCGGAAGGTCATTCTTTACCCAAGAGGCAATGCTTGCGAACATGTCCTTACAAGGCATACAAGATGTCCTTATAGGATACTAAAAAACACAAATTACCATCATGATTTCTGATGAAATACAATCAATTTTATTTCTCTCTCAATGGGCAGATATTCATCCTATGGTGATAATAACTCATCATTAAAAGGAGGTTGAAGATCTTTAATTAACCATAGGGTTAGAGCTAAGAGTGATTGCTTTTTGCCTGAGTCTCTGATGGTTTATTGCAGTGTGGGGGGGTTGCATTGACTTGATGATTTGGCAATTACAGGCTGACACAACACTTCATATTTATGCCCTACGCAGCAGAGCGCAATAACAGCTGTCTGTCAATACACCAGGGCTATGAGTCACCCCAGCAACTTGGAGCACATACAGTCTCACACTAATGCACACATTCATTACGCATTTTTTCCAACACTGAGTTACAAATTCCATGGCAAATCACACAGAAATCTCTGAACGTAAGCAGCTGTGAATAGTCTAATCTGAGATCATCCTTTCACAAAACAACCAATAGAACTGGTCTAGAAGGAGAACTAGCTGAGCTGACCACAGGGAAGAGACAGAGGAGGTGTCTAACAGAACCACAGACAGGAAAGGTGACAGGCTAGACCACCAGGCACTGGACGCCTGGTACCGGGTCTGACACCACCTTGTGGTGAGGGGGAAGCAAACGTTATCCACCAGACATCAATAACGCTGCTTTACTATTCCATGCCCTGCTGTTCCCACCAGTATGGAGACTATTCATTCCCCCTCCCCTCCTCTCGTCCTGCCAGGCTCGGCATGAACCCAACTGGCAGAATGATCCTGAACCAAACAAGAGGATGTAACCCTAACCGGCAAATTATACTGTCTCACAATACCTGTCTGAGAAAACACAAAGTTACACTGAAGGAAGACTAACAGTCGTAGGACAGAAGCTCCTGGGATGTGCTCTGGCTCCAATCACTGAGAGCAAAGGGCTTGAAGCCATGGGGACAAAGGAGAGGGGCCCCACTCTACCACCATCCCTGATCTTTGGTTCCATAGTGTGTGTGTGTGAGGGGGGCCAGGCCGGCGGATGCCAGGACGCCTGCCAGGTGGGTCAGGGTAAGCTGCTGCCTGCACTGAGCCCTGCCGCTGGCCTGCCAATGAGCTTGGAAACAACTGGTGGTCTAGATAGTATGAAGACACAGGAAGAGAAAAGGAAAAGAGAGGATGAATGGTGAGTCATCAAGTACAATCTCTCCCGACTCTATTACGAGTGGACAGACACCCGAACGCCCGAAACACACGCCCGAACATATACACAAACGCACAGACGACACCTTTCTCTGCCACCGCCAGACACTCCTTTCATCATGACCCACTTGACCCACATGTCAAGTGATCTGCAGGTGATTAAGCCCAGCGAGAGTTACAGTGGCAAACACATGCTCCCGGGATGCTGTGTAGTACCACTGTACTAAAGCCACCTAAGCCCACTGTGAGGAGGGGGGGGGGGGTAATCAGCTACGGATGACAACTGATCTAGATAAGCCATGGGACTGCAATCCAATTAGGAGGAAACTGGAGCAAGCTGGAATATCAAAAACCTTGATACCTCCCATAAGGACTGAAGTTGAACACTCATCGCTTTCGGAGAAAAAAAACACCTCCCTTTGAGTGCACCCTTTCCAAGTCCTTGAGAGTCTGTGTGTGTATGTGTGTATGTGTGTGTGTGTGTGTGTGTGTGTGTGTGTGTGTGTGTGTGTGTGTGTGTGTGTGTGTGTGTGTGGACTGGGACACATAAACTTAATTCTGCATAACAATAGATTTGTCTGTCATGCAGCATAGAGATCCTCAATGGACACACTGGAGCCATGGAAAGGACAGGACGACACCAATCCCAGTACAGCAAAACCTCACACAATACCAGTAGTGTCGTGTGTTCTGTAATGTCACAGCGCCTTGACAAAGTACACCCATTGTCCCTTGGGGAGTTTTTTCTGTGATTAACATAGTTTACTATGGATCCATAAAACTGAGACTGGTTGGGCTAATTGAGTGAAGACTGATACACATAGCAGACTACACGTACGCACACTACACACATACTACACACACACACACACTGGGAAACAGTCTCACACTCACCCTACCAACACACAGCACACACACTGGGAGAACAGTCTCACACTCACCCTACCACACACACTGGTAGACCAGTCTCAGACTCACCCTACCCAAACGCACTTCAGTGTCAAATGTAACAGGAACAGAGAGAACGGTGCAGTGGGTCTCGTTTTTAACACTCCAGATCTGTTCCAAAGCTGTTCTTTCCCCTGGAGGGGGGGCCATCTAAAGATCATTCAAAACACTTGGGCTAAAGATTTGCTGCCTGCCCTATGTCTCCTGAGAATGGAATCAAATGAGAGAGAGAGAGAGAGAGAGAGACAGAGAGAGAGAGAGAGAGAGAAAATAAAGGGACAATGAGAAAGATATGGAAAGACAGAGGGGGGAAAAGTATGTGAGAGAATGTAAGTGGGAGGAAAACAGAGAGCGAGAGAAAAATGGGAGTGGGTGAGATTGTTACTGAGATAGAGAGAAAGGAGAGGGAAGAGGTATAGGAGAGAAAGATTGATCTGTTGGCATGGCAGCGAAGTGGGCAGCATTTTATGGGGCCTGGAGTTCTCTACTGTTCATCTTGGGAATTTGTGAGTTCAAAAAGGTCAGACTCAGTATGTGACAGTAGAGCTTCAAACTCCCAGAGAGTCACCCTCCTGAGATTACAGATGCCAGCAGAGAAGGCCAAGTCCAGAGATAGATGGGAGAGAGAGAGAGAGAGAGAGAAAGAGAGAGAGAGATGGGAGAGAGGGAGAGAGAGAGAGAGAGAGAGAGAGAGAGAGAGAGAGAAGAGAGAGAGAGAGAGAGAGAGAGAGAGAGAGAGAGAGAGAGAGAGAGAAAGAGAGAGACAGAGAGAGAAAAAAAAGGTGACAGAGAAATGTGAGAGAGAAAGGAGTAGGCAGATAAAATGTAGGCTAATACAGGGAATTCAATTCAATATTCCAGCAGAGAAAGCATGAAGCGATAGGCCTACACATGACCAAGGACATGGAGGTGATGGGATGGGGGTTATGAGCTGCCTTCCATTCACAGAGCCAGAATAACAACTGGCTGAGTAGGAGAGGGAGGGTTGGGAGACAGGGGGTGGGAGACATGGGGAGGGCAATACTGATCCTGTTGGGTGAGGTTAGTACAGTATCAGAGTAACTGGACTGTGTACATGATCTCAAAGGTTTCTCTGAAGAGTAAGGGATGTTCCAGTGAAGGTTTGTCTCTCCTCCCCTCCCCCCACAGGACAGGCTTTGTTCAGCTTCATTAGAGACTGGGGCTTGCGCTTCAAACCAGCCTGTGTTTGTCTGCCCAAGCTTGCACGTCCAGGACAAAACCAACAAAACAAAAACTCAGACATGCTCATGCACGAACACACACACAAACTGAATGATTGACGCAAAAAACACATTCCCCCCCCCATTTTCAGGTCCCTCAGTCGAGAGCACATTGGAACGTGAGCATTTAAAATGCTAAGAAATAGTTGTGCAAATGGTTCACAATAGCAGACAACAAATTTACACAAGGAAGGTCAGTGTACAACCCCTAACAGAACTCAAACATGAATGAATAGATGAACTAGAACATCTTTAATGTCAGAATCATGAGAGATTGGGAATACTAACAGCAACCTGTGTCCAAAGATAGCCAATGTGAGCAGAGAGAGCAGGATAGACTCACCCTTACCTCGACTACTCCACAACAAACCAACCAGAAGGGAGACACAGCCCACTAAAACACACACACACACACACACACACACACACACCAATACTCTCAACTACCCCTCATCTCTGAGCAAAAAAAAGGAATGGAGAAAAAGCTCTGTACTTACTCACAGGGGTAAATGTGCCTGTTCTTGCCACTGCCTTGCTCCCAGTCCAGTCCGTAGAAGAGAGGAATTCTTTAGGAATGGGAAGAGGTATGAAGCATGAGTTGGAAAAAGCAGAAGAAGGTCATTCCATTCAGGACTAACCCCTCTGAATGAAAAGCACAGTAAATGGCTTACTGAGAGAGTGAGAGGGTGGAAGAGTGAGAGGAACACAGAGCAAGCAAGAGAACGAGCGAGGGAGTGAGCGAGCGAGGAAGGGAGAGAGAGAGAGAGAAAGTGTGAGTGTGGGGAAAGAAAGCAAGGGAGACAGTCGGTGGAGGGAGAGGGAGAGGAGAAAGCGACAGAGCGACGGAGCGGGGGAGCGCGCGTGTGAGAGAGAAAGAGAGAGAGAGGTGAAGCAGAAGGAAGCAGTGAAACATGCTCCAGACAGACATTCCTAATCAATCCCCACACTGGTATGTTGTATGTTTCAGTACCATGGACAGAGAATCACCCTCCATGACGCACTCAGCCTCCACAGAGTGGGAGGGTGGGTGGGGTGGGGGAGAGGATGAAAGCAGAGGAAAGGTGACAGATGAGAGCGAAGGCCAGTGTAGCGTAGTCAGAGGGCGCAGGCGTGCAGACACGCACACGCACACGCACACGCACACACACACACACACCCTAAACACATACAGAAGACTCCCCTGACAGGCTCATCAACATTATGAAATAAAGTGGTTGGTCACACGCTGAGCAGGTCAGACATGGATGGAAGCTTTCCATGGTGTAGTGTTGCTCATCTCTCTCTCTCTCTCTCTTTCTTTCTCTCTCTCTCTCACTCTCACTCACTCACTCACTCTCTCCCCTACACCCCACCTGAGCCAGGCAGGCCAATCGATTAGCTCCTCCATTAGTCTAATTTACCGTCTGAAGTGCTGAAGAAGCTGATAGGAACTGCATGGAGAGGTCCCTCCCTCCCTGGTCATGAGCTGCTTTGATGTCCACACAACACCACTCTAAATGTTTACACTGGAAGACAATTTTCCTGAGGTAACTATTTCAGCGCAATTTCTTTTCAATTTGTATTTCAGCTGGTTTACTACTAACTTGTGTTACAAGTTACACATTTTCTTGGTAACCTACATTTATAAAGGTAATTTATCATCAAACTATAAAGAGAAAGTAGGAAAACACACTGAGCGAGGTGGTAGCAAAGGGAAAACAATGTCACCTGGTGGCCATTTGAATAGGCTACACACAGGGAAGTGTATTAGCCATACCGTACTGAGGCCAATGAAGGTCCTGGGAATAAATGCTGTTCAACCATGAAAACACACACTACATTCTTGTCATGAATAACGAGGATGTATGGATGTGAGCAAGTCTGTCACTAATTCCAAATTAACCAAGTGGAGGGGAACTGACTTCCTCACACAGGAGCTGAGGTCAGTCAGTCTTTTTCCTGTTCGAGGCTTATTGATAAAAGGTCCAAGGATCCAGACAGAGACACACAGACCCAGTACTGACAGAGACACACAGTACTGGATGGAGGCTGTGGAGCGAAGTGTCAAAAATATACCGGTGCTCTGAGGAGAAATAGGACCAAAATAAACAGTGAAAACAGCCGGTGTTGAGAACAAGGCAGAACAACCAGTCACAGTGGGGAAGTGTTTTCTCCATATGGACAGAGAGAGAGACATGACCTACATTTCCTCAACCTCCCTTCAGGAGATCAATGGAGGTGAAGAAGAGGTGACAGCAGCCGTGCTTCTGAACTGGGTGACGGAGGGAGGTGGTGGGGGATACACACACACTACTAAGTGACAAAACACTGCCAGCAGGCACGTTTTAAATCTGCTGTTAACGACGACTTCTCTCTCTCTCTCTCTCATGTAGCAAGAAGCTACTGAACCGAATCGGAAGAGGCAGTAGTTAGTGAGTCAGACTAGTCAGAAGCACAACCAACTTTAGAGTTACGGCTGACTCTGTCGCGAGGCAGGAGAAGCAAAGACGTGTGACCTGTGTGTTCTCAACTTCTCCCACAGGCAGAGAGGAGAGGAATACTAGCAGAGAGGTGAGAAAAAGGTTTAGGCCTACAGTATTCATAGCCAGCCAATTGCCAGCTAATTGTGACTGTGCCATTTCTTACAATCAGATCTGTCAGTATGGCCCGAATTTACAGTAGCGATAAAAGACAAAAGCGATCTCTGTTTTAAGATCTTGTTTTAACTATCTGTTTGAGTACCCGACTACTCATGCCCAATTGCCCATTCCAAGTTGTTGACATGATATACGTATATAGTACCATCACTATTCTGGTCCTATCAGTCTCTCCTCTCCTATTGTGTCCTAATGAATCAGCAATGATCCAGACCAACTCCATTCTCTGTGAGCTCCATCCCAGTGTGTCTGTCGGCCACCTGGCTCTCCGCCCCAGCCAGGATAATGAGTCCACCAGGGGAGCGCTGGTGTGGTGTCCACTCCCCACCCCCACAGAGGTCAGAGAGACATGAGAGATGGCTCTATTACCGGACCTGAGACAGAGGGGACCCAACACCCACACACTAGACGCACAGTCAGATGTGGGGTCTGTCTAAACATGCACGCACGCACTCTGGTCACTGCACACAAACTCAAAATGGGGCCTAACGTTGCCTTAACACACACCACACCGACAAAGCCTTTCTGATAACCACCACACTAGCGTTCCACTTTCATGTAAGTGACGAGTTGAGCTAGATTCACATTCTCTCACTCCCCTCACACTAAATTTAGCGAGCTGTCTTTTAAATGGAGGCCAGGGGAAATATTTAGCAGCATGTCTCTCTTAGAGGGGACACTGTGTACTACAGACTGGACAGGGATTGGGCTGCTGCCAGGGGGAAACGTGAAGAAGAAAGGCCCTCCCAGGCCTTTCCCACAGCCTTTTGACCACATACACCAATCAGAACCCACAAGAATGAGCCACTTTGGAAAGAAGAGAGTTCTGTTGTCAAGAGTCTGAATGACCGGCTGGGTCTCATGGTAACGGTGGCATACAGTAGGCTGTGTGCGACCTCTCTGGGCGGACCACACTGCCCTCTTCTGGCTATGTGGAAGACCTAGTGGAGCAGGGCTTTCTAGAAAGAGTGTTGAGTGAAACGTCAGCTATGCTGAGCCACAAATGCCAGGGGAGACCAGAGAGACTGTATTAAAAATAAAGCTGGACTGGGTACAGTGACATAGTGAACATGCTGAACCATGAGGTGACACACCTTTTACCTCATGGGCATTTGTACAACCCCAACTACCATGCCTTTAGGCAAGACATACAATATGCAACGGCTCAGTACACTCTGACAGCTGATATGCACCTGGCCACTCTTTCCTCTCCTGCTCTATTACACTTTTGTTTAGCCAAGTAAGTCACTGGGAACAAATCTATGACAACAAAAATCAAGGATCCACTGGCATAGGGTTTTTACATTTAAAAACTATTTTTTACTCTTCCATCAAGTAAGTTGTACTCCATTAATGCAGTTGCACACCGGCTGCTCTTACCGGACTGATCGTTCATCATGCGGATGGCTTTGGCCTTGGCCAGCTCCAGCGCTGTGACCCATATTTGGCGCTCCACCTCCGTGCTGGCCTTCAGGTGGTAGGTGCGGCCACCGCTGCTCAGGACGATGTTGCAGGCGTCCTCGGTGTCGATGTGCGCTGTGGCCAGGTTGATGGTGCCGCGACACGTATGAGCCATCTCTGCCTGTGTCCTGTAGGGGGACACAGATACACACAGACAGAGACAGAGACAGAGGACGCGGACACAAACACACAGGAGCCGATTAGTGGTTAAATACTGTATTTAAGCAAGGTGACTGGTCTGACTACAAGTGCTTAACTGTGCTAGTGCTTAACTGTGCTTCCCATATGAAGTCATCCACACGTAGCCTCTCTAAAAACACTCATAAAACACTGTGGCCTATTTGAGACATGTTTCAGTGATGGGCCAGGTACAGGGAACAGTAGAAGGAGGTCATTTGCTGTTTCTTACTGTGGTAGAAGCTGAAGCAGGGCAGCAGGACCAAGGCAAGACGGAAGTCAAGGACAAAGACAGAACAGCCATGCAATGGGGAAGTTAGAAGACGGTAGTTTTAAATTAATATAACAGTCAAGAGCCGTCCTTAGATTACTTCAGACCATTATCCAGTGTAAGAGGGGGGCACACACAAACATAAGCTCCACACTAACCAGTACAAATGTGAACACACAAAAAGCTTGAATATCTCTTTCATCAATCACTCAACATATTCTTGTTGCTGTTCTGTGTGTGTGTGTGTGTGTGTGTGTGTGTGTGTGTTGTGGGTATACCAGGAGTCAGGACCTAGTGTTGCACATTCAGTGGGCCACAGAATGCTGGATAACAAGGCCATTGTGTGGCTCCAAGCCTCCATAGTAGACAAAACCAAACAATGAATAACAACAGTGAGGACAAAGAGAACACAGAGTGAGGTTGTGAGAAAGAGAGAGAGAGAGAGAGAGAGAGAGAGAGAGAGAGAGAGAGAGAGAGAGAGAGAGAGAGAGAGAGATACAGAAAGAAGGCAGGGGGGGGCATCAAAATGACTATAGACAAACTGGTTTCCTTCATCAAAGTATGAGCTAATGACAGCTCTGACCCTATCATCAGAGAACAGAAGTAAAAAAAAGAATAATGACCTGAGGTAACTGTCATTAAAGAGAGGCGTCACAAACATCTAACATTCAGCCAATTAGTTGAATCTGATGGTAATGTGTTTCTCAGAGTAGCCTCAGTCCTTCGTGAATCCCACACTAGGCCTAAGCTAATACAAGTAATGAATGCGCTCCTGTCTTCAGGGTGTACTCTAAGTGTAGGCTGCTACAGTACTGTGGTAGGATGAGCAAGGCTTCCCCTAGTCCGTCTCTGAGGACAGGCTTGTGTGCAGGAGTTAAGTCACAGCTCACAGGCCACATCCTTTATACACACGGTCCAATAGGGAATATCTCAATGACTAACAGAATAACAAAAGCCACATCCATAGGGCACAAGGCTTATGGTGTGTGTTAGAAAGAGAAAGAGAAATACGAAGTGAGAGAGAGAGAGAGAGAGAGAGAGAGAGAGAGAGAGAGAGAGAGAGAGAGAGAGAGAGCGAGAGCGAGAGAGAGAGCTTGTGTTGTGTGCTTGCATATGCACAAATAATTTGTTCCAAATCCCAGACATAAGTTAGCTACTTAGCATCCATTGCAGCTTCCTAGTGAAATGCCATCTCTCTGACATCCTGTCACGGTAAGAACGACTAAGGTCAAGCACGTGTGTCAAGCACGAGGTGTCATTATACATCCTCACTGACCCCCTTTCCTCACTGTCAGGATTTGCTGTCATCCAGCACTGCTCTGCCAATCGTACCAGTCCAGCATAACTACATATTCAGCACAGAGCAGCAGGACACGCACAGACACATTAGCGGGCTAATTTCCAAAAATAACACACTCTGTTGTGCTCAATAGTGTACTGGGGGCTGTTCCTGAAACGGCCAAAGACTTCCAAGAAGTGAATGAGCTGCCCGGTGTGAGGTTGAAAACGTTGAGCCAGGACAGTGCTTAGTTTCCAAGGCCAGTTGGATGGGAGTGTGAGTGTGTGTGTGTGTGTTTGTATAAGGCCTGCCACACCAGTGGCCTGACACACCAGTCTAAGCCAGGATTGGCCAGCCATAGCCTGAGGTGATAGAAAAGCAGAGGGGGGCTGGAGGAGCCAGTCCACGAGGGTTGGGGTGGTGAGATGGACAGACAGACAGACAGACGGACGGACGGACAGACAGAGGGGAGACCCTAAGCAAACTCACAATTCAGCTCAGAGCAGAGAGTCTGACTCTAAGCTCTGTCTCAGCCAGGGACCCGGTCTGCCTCACTGCTCAGCTGATCCTGAACAAGCACTTTGCAATTGTTAACACGGCTCCTCCTCGTACTGGCAACTGCCGAGTCGGACGAACGTAACCATGCAAGGCCACAGCGAGAGAAGGGTTCCTCGACAGCCCAGCTTCAGCTAGCCCAGCTCTGGTCCTAACTGGGTCACACAACCGAGTGTGGCGATGAGTAAGATGAGATCCATTAGGGGTGGGCATCGACGATCGATAATTGATCGATAAGGATCTTGGTCGATCACAAAATAAAACATTTGGTCGATCACAAAAAAAAAGTTTTATTTTGTGATCGACCAAGATCCTTATCGATCAATTATCGATCAATTATCGATCGTCGATGCCCACCCCTAATCCATGCTGATCCCTCTGGTCAGTGGGGAGGCAAGGCCATGCAAGGGCCCAGGAATTACAGTCCAAGGAAAGCAAAAGCTGAGAGAGAGAGATAAGGACAGAAGAGCAGGGAAGGGGAGCTTGAAAGAGAGGGAGGAGGAGGAGAGTGAGGGATAGAGAGCGAGAGTGAGAGAGGGAGATAGTGAGGGAGTGCTGCATGGTTTGGTGTGCTGCTGATAGAGCATTACTGTGGGATTTTACCTGTCGTTCCCCTGAGCACACATCCTCACAAAACACAAATCCACCGATCTGGGGCGTGTAATGAAACAGAACAGCAGCATGATCTCAATACACAGCGGAGAGGAGATTGCTGCTGGCATGAGCAAAACACACAGGACACACAGAGACATAAAGGGACACACAGCACGGGAATAAAGAGAGAAACATACATCACAGGCATATCACAGAGTACATAGAGAGAGAGCACAAGATAAGAGAAAAAGAAAGCGCTCAGTGCCTTAGGACAGGGAAACATACATGAAAACATGAGACACAGCAAGCAAACCAGGGCAAAGATACTGTGGAAGGTTCTGTATGCGATGACCTGCTGAGAGATTGAGACAGAGGATATCACTAAAGGCTGCCAAGTAAGTATCTCTATTCTATAGTCTTTCTCTCATGTCTCTCTCCCGCTCTCGCTCACGCACTCACACATTCACACACTCGCACACAGCCATGAGTCCAAGGAGGAGCCCATTAATGTGATTAGATCACAGCTTCCCTCCTCCTCCGCAGCCCCATCCTGTCCAAGGCTCCGAGCCCAGCGCTGAGTTGGCTTTACCCTCCAGCTGAGTTCTGTGTTAGCTCGCAACTCTTCTTACCCCACCTTAGCCAAGAACAGAGTGCACCGGCGGAACCAAAACCTGACCTCTCAGAGAGCTTTCACACCGGCAGTTCCGAACGCCGGTTCGCGTTCGCGTTCGGAAACCTCCGAACGTTGGCGCTGTCTGGCGAACGATACACTGGTATGATGAACGAGGGCTCGTTCGCCAGACAGCGCCAACGTTCGGAGGTTTCCGTACGCGAACGCGAACCCGCGTTCGGAACTGCCGGTGTGAAAGCCCTATCAGAGAGCTATAATGCAGGACTGCCACTAATCCAGCAGTTACTGTCTCTGGCTATTTAATTGGGTTGCAAAATTCCCATAAGTTTGGGAAGCTTTTAGGTAATTTCCCAAACTTCCATATTGGAAATTATTGGAAGGTTTCCCAAACATACGGGAATATTGCAACCTAGTCTCGAACCCTAGTTACCCCGGTGTCAGAGCCTAGCTGAGAGGTCCATGCATGGAGCAGAGAACTAGAGCATTTAAATGGGAGTGTATAACGAAGTGAAGCAGTGATACCAGGGCTCTCATAGGGCTCGAGGCTTTTAATGCACTGTAATCTACTAAAGCGCCGCTCAGGATTTCCTCTCAGAGGTGAGTAAGCGGTGCTGAGAGCATTAGAGCTGGAAGGAAAAGTCAATTAAGAAATTAAAGAGTGAGGTAGAAGAGAGGAGAGAAAAGACCTTGTCACACATTCCAATGAGATAATCCCTCATATGTGGAGTGTCTTCATGATTTCGAGAGGGCCTCTCTGAGTGAAATAAAAAATTTGAAAACAGGAAAGGGATTGTGAGGCGGGAGGCTGACATGGAGTAAAAGACAGGCCAGCCTGACGCAGAGATGCAGTGTCAGAGTAACACAGGAGTCAATGGAGCAAGTGCAATCTCAATAAAGCCCATTACATTTTAACTGGCTCGAGTGCTGAGTATGCCAACTCTGCTGCAGAACAGATTAGAGTCCACTACTGCCCTTTGACTGCCTAAGTATCCGCTTCTCTAATCAAGCCTGACTTCTCCTACAGTAGTCCCCATAAAAAATAACTTGTATGTTCTGGGAACTGAGGTTCTCGTTGGGGTCAAATGTCTGGGGTCAGTCGCTATCAACTCACACCTTCAGGCATAAATAAAAAGACTGGCTTTCGAAAACAGCAACCAAATAGATTGCAACCGCATACACAAACTGATTGATGCATGCTGTGTTGCATGGAATCTGAGCCATTTGGGCTAAACTAGCATCCACTCATTACGGCATTTAATCAGTGCTGAAATATCATACTACTGTACACAAACATGTCATACTTTGGAGTGATTTAATCATAACATAAACAATAAAAAATACAGACTCCTGTGGACGGAGTGTTCATGAATGTAAAGCGGCATGTTTCTCTTCTAGTCTACAGGCCTATGGCAAAACCTGCGCAGCAAGACAGGAAGCATCCCTCTCAACCAGAGCTCAACACACAGCTGTAAGCTACAGTACTGTAGCATTGACAGAGAGCAACACTTTGCTCTTTCATCATGATGAAAAGGGGGATGTGGATGTGGGGAGAGTAGAATAGTGTAGGCTATGTAGCCTAACAGATATAGTAGGCCTAATACTGACACATTGACTCTTCCTCTACTGCGGTTACAAATAAGGTTTTATAATAAGAAATGACATTGTTGGGAAAACCTCTAAAGGTGAGGAGAAATTGTCAGGCTAGGGTAACAGGTTTAATTTGGAACCCACTTAAAAATTCTGATAGACCAATGTAGGCACACACAAAGGCTCCAGGCAGACACCCACAGAGGTCTGCCAGGCAGAGAGGAGGAGTGGAGGGGGGGCATTACTCAGGCTCTCCTTTGTGGGAACCTGTGCGGTCCACTGCCTCAGTACTCAGATGTCAACGGGCTACCTTTCCATCAGGGACAGCAGTCACCTTCCAACATAATGGACTATTAATAGAGGGGAGAGAGGACAGGGTTCTTTCCTTTCACCATCAGCACAAACGAGAATGGGACTTTGGCTCCCCTGTCTCAGTTTCCACTAACCCCTCACTAGCAAAAGGACAACAAGACTCTTTGTGCGCTAATGTGTGGTAGTAGTGTGGTGTGGTGTATCCTATGGCATGTGATGTGTATGGTATGAGAGAAACAGATAGGTAGGCTAGTTGACAGAAATGAGTCTGTAAATCTAACAGCAGCAGCGTTTTAGCATTTTGCCATCCAAATAGATCGTGCACATTTTCCTGTAGAGGAAATGTTCCTAACACACTTGCAATGCTACTGTAAAATAGTTTGCAGTTTTTTTTTTTAACTGAAATGACATTGAAGGCTGTGTCGTGTATTTTCATTCATTAATTGTGGCTTTAGGACATAAGCTCACTCTACCCCTAGCCAAAACTTGTTGGCACGAAACACATCAGCTGAGTGGCTTAATAAGCCTAAGTTGGTTTCAGGATCCTCTCATTAGCAGCCAATGTCAAACATTTTACCACGATGCTTCTGACGGCACCATTTGCAGAACTCAAAGGATGAGTCCTAGATTCTCTGTCATGAATCAATTAACTAAGCACACAAAACCGAGTTGGGTCTTGTGAACAACTGTCGTTACATGTGATCACCCAGCCTTCGCTTCCATTGTCTCTACTGATCATAAAGTTACCCAGAGGAAACATGACTCCTATTCAGGAAGCACCTGAGCCACAGGTGTTATTAGTAGAGCACACAGGTGGCACCTGTCTTTGCGGTCACCTGTGGAGATAATGATACTGTTGTGGGTGTTCCTGCTCAAAAAGCAAATGCACTCATCCACACATAGGAAGGGTCAGGTCAGATGGGTGTGGGGGTACTACTAAGCAAGCTGACTCACCTGCTGGCTAGACAATTGTGTTTCAGTATCTGACTTAGCTGGCCTATACATTCTGCGTATGCACCTGACACGTAGCGACAGTATACAGTGGATAACTGGTTAGCCAGTTATAGATATCTTAGCCAGCCAGTGTCAGTCACATTCATTTTGACAGCTTCTGAGGTCTGTCAAGACAGAAGTTGTCACTACTGGCTGTCTAGTAGCTAGCTACATCATGTGTGTGTTTGACAGAGACTTGCAAGACCACATAGTGCAACTGTACAAGCTGATATTCCTGTGTTGGTACTGTAATGCTTTGGTACATCACATGTCAGGAAAGACAGTACAAGCAAACTGACAGGTTAGCTCGCTAACGGTTAGCATGCTTACTACTTTCAACACTCATCTCCAGTGTCAGTCACATCAATGGCTGGGCTAGCTAGCTAGCAGACATGGTCGTTTATTTAGATCAGACTGTGTAGCCTATATTAGTGTCTGCATAAATGTACCTGTAATATGACAGAAGTCCATTGCTGAGGACGAACCATCGGCGTTGATACCCTTTCAGATAGTTAGTCCATTTAAAAAGCCATCCTTTGTAAGTGTCCGACCCCGGTGCTGGGGCAGAGTTGGACGGTGCCGAGCCCTTCGCCTGGTCGCTCATCCTCCGCTCCGCCGCACGTCGCTGGGGGCTGCAGGACAGACACGACGGGACCGCAGAGAGGATCGCTACTATCCGCCCGGAGCCTGGACCACAGAGAGCGGTCGCTCTCCCCATGCACTCACCGCCGACAGAGTGATCTCCACGGGGGGAGGGTCCGGGACTAGAGCTAAGAGATCAACACTGCGCACCCCCCTTACCCTTTCACATGACGCTGGAAACCGGAGGAACGAAGGAGGAACACTCTGACTCTTCCATCATGTGACGTTTTCTAGGAGGAATTCCTTATAGACATTTTGCTAGGCTTGTGACAGGGCTGCTTAAAAAAAAAAAATGTGTGGAAAAAATATCAAAAGCTAAGACGTTCTCCTTGATTTAGCTGGCATAAAGAAAAAAAATTGTTGAAAAAATATCAAAAGCTAAGACGTTAGACGTTTATTTTAGCTGGCATAAATAAACCGTGGCTAGAATTCACTCAATCGAACACGCATTTACCGGTACGCTCTTTTTTCCACTGTCAAAGAAAATAGAATAGTTTTGAGTACTGTACTGTAGCCACACTAAGCCCCAGTAGCCCCATGCTACTCTAAATGATAGGCCATCAAATGATATGATGACAAGATGCGCAACTTCTGGCACGTGCCTCGATCAATCTCCATGCAGCTCCCATCAGCTGCCTCGTTGTAAACAAGCACACCGAAATCATTGTTCTTGCGGGTTCGATTGAATTCCAGCATTTTTGTTTAACGTTATGATCAATGATTCGGTCCCAACATTTTCATACTCACTCATTCTCCTCATGATTGGCCTACTCACCACATATCAGAATCGAATTAAACAGACGATTACATAGCAATTAGGGAGCAAATTATAATCATTTTTCTAAAGCTGAATACATGTTATGGGCCGTGCTGGATAATAACAACGATCTATTAACACACGGTGGCGATATTGTCACATTGTAGCGGTTAGAGTCGGTGTGTGTAGGCTATAGTGCACATGGATAATAAATACTGACAGAGAAAGAGTATTGTTCACAAATGTATTTAATGTATCCAGTGTCAAAGACAAAACATCTAACACCTACTAGTAAAAATAAATACTAGTGAATTCTGATAGAAAAATTAGCCCTTTTTATTTTGGAACACATCGAGCGCGCGCACACACACGCACACGCACACGCACGCACACACACACACACACACACACACACACACATACACACACACACACACACACACACACACACACACACACACACAAACAAACACTCACACACACACACACACACAAACACTCACACACACTCACACTTTAAACTTAAATGGATTGACACTCAATCTGCTACAGACCATTGCTCTCTAGTGATTCAATCCGGATGCTACATATCAGCTCACCTTTTGCGGCCAATCCTGATATAAGGCTACAACTCTACGTCTTCTAGTAAAATTGAGCCTATGCCTACACATGCAGCTTTTGAGGTGCACACATACACACACAGCACATAGCTGCTCTTGGCAGTTTCGTATAATCATTTTTGCACAAGTAAATAAAATACAATAACTTGAATAACACATAATCACACAAGTGCAATTAAACCCTGACCTGCTGGCTTGGCCAACAAAAGCATGCAATTCAATGATATACTCTTTCATATACTGTACTGTAGTACTAATTTTCAGTGCAAACAATGTCACAGGGTGTCTGTGTTGTTATATGAAAATTCACAATTTAATTTCACCACATTCTCAACATTAGAAATAACTCACGGACACTGATCAGAAATACCATAGTAGCCTACTCTGTGTTTCGCTGTGTATGTGTAGGTAGAGGAGTAATCAGCCTATGTGGATGTTTTCCCCCTGGAGTGTGGTTTGAATGCTTGTTTTACATTTACAAGGAAGGATTTTTATGTACTTAATGTTCGGCATTCTAGTTCAATTGAGGACAGTCAGTCTATCGATGGAGATACAGTAGCTGGTTTTATTGCACAGCTCTTTGTAACACAGCATCTACCCCTTTCTTCCCCATCGCTCAATTTCTTGACCATTGACTAACACTGACCGTCATTGTGTGCTTATCATAGTATGCATTTCAATATCTCCCTTTCCCCTCCTACAGTATACCGTCCCCTCCTACAGTATACGGTCACTGTCTCGTACACTGTGCTTCTGCCTCTTCAGACAATCTACATCTAGTCTCTGCTGCTACCAAGGAGCTCTGGATTTAATGTATTCTTCAGAAACACACAGCCAGGGAAAGAGGGGAGGGAGCGGATTAAAGTCCTTCATCATGAAAATGCTGTGTTTTTCTGCTGCAAGAGAACCATTCCCTTATTTAAACAATAGCATTATACAAGTAGAGAGACTGGAGCTTTAAACCAACACTGGCGCACAAGACAATGCTTACAGGAAACCAAAGACACATCCCAGAAATATGTTTGTTACTTGTTACAATTGTTACTAATTGGGCTGTTTGAGTTTGTTGATTATATCAGCTGAAGACATTTTTGGATGCAGCTACTGTACTATTAAAAGAGGATGAACACAGCGTTATCTGATCTCAAACATTATTAGACCAAAATGGAATCTAGGCAAATAAACCCACCTTGTTTGTCTACATTTACCACTCCACTCCCTTAGTACGTTTAGTGAGCGGTGTAAGTCGTTATGATGTAGTGATTTCAAGTGTGACAGGACATAATGTACCTTACTTTACATGACACTTTCAGAAAGGAAGACTTCATAAAATTGCATTCTCTGGACTTTCATGAATACTGTACATATATCATGGAGATCAGTTTATATCAGTATTGGTGACGATACCACTGTCCACTAAACGCACAGCTCCAACACTGTCAAATACCTATTGGACCTAATGGATTATCACTAGCCATTGCCATGTGATCTAGTGAGCACAGCGTCACACTTAAAGTGTGAGTAACCTTTAACCACAGCTGTGGATCCATTGTTAGTCCCTCTCCTCCTTCCTCCTCCTACCCTCTCTTTATAGGAACATCTGACAATTTGGGGGATGTGTGAGATGATAAGAGGACAGGGCTAAAAGCCAGTGCCCTACAGCCCGGGAGTCAAATAAAATAAACGTCATATGAAAATCAGCTCAGTAAAGTAGGAGGCCTCAAGGGTGTTTTCCAGCCATTTAGATAGAAGTCCTTTGATCAATCACTCCACCTTAGGTGAGGCTCTTATGGGGCTGACATAGGCCAGAGGGGGGAGGTCGCTGGGTCACATGACAGTGCAGCGGTTTCTCTGCAGTGCCCCCTGCAGACGGATGGAGGTGTGGTTCTTGGGCAAGCCTCGTGTCACAGCGATGCCCAGCAGCTCTTTGAAGAGTAGAACCACATGCCAGTTGAACTTGGCAGAGCATTCCACGTAGCCACACTTCCACGTCTTCTTCACCAGCACTGAGACGGCCCTGCGAGGTGTGAAGCGCTGGCGCTGCAGGTCCCTCTTACTGCCAACCACCAGAATGGGTACCTCACTACTGCTGCCCTCCCTACAGGGACAGGTAGAGGGATGGAGAGACCGAGGGAAGACAGAGAGAGGGGTGCAAGAAATGGTGGGATGGGAAGGAAAAGATGGTGTTGCAATCAAACAGGCATATTGTGATTACAAACAAATGTAGAGCAACAATTCTAAATAGATCCAATCAAAATCACATAAACCCAATTCTCCACACAACCCCAGGGGATATACGGGTGTAAAGGTGACTGTATAGAGAAGAACAGTAGCCTTTAAATCCACCTTCTTTCAGTAGTCATGTGGGGGGGTGGGGGGGTGGGGTTAGGTGTGTGTGTGGTGTGTGTGTGTGCATGTGAAAACGATGTGTGAGCAACGATTGCTGCATTATGTGCGCGTTGGATTTTTGTATGTGTGTGTGTGTGTGTGTGTGTGTGTGAGAGAGAGAGAGAGTGTGTGTGTGTGTGTGAGTAAATGCCACTATAGAGTGAGTTATGTACAGTATGTGTGTTTCCTCTGCCTGGTTTGGAGGCGTGTGGGGGTGGATCAGAGCTTTAGGGCCCTAGGGGCCTCCCTCTACACTGTGTCGACGGAGACTAATATGACGGGAATGTTTGTCACAGCCCTCAGGCTGGGATAAAGCTGTGATGATTCAAGTGAGGCTGACATTAAGACTATTGTCTAATTATTGACTATGAATAAGCTAGGACCTTGATTCCAGTTTTAATTACTTCAGCTTTGCATGTTCAGTGGCAACAATGATGTGATTGATGAAGGAATAGACAGGAAAACAAACAATCCCTCTTTCCCTAATATGCAAATACCTTTTACGTTTGATAATACATGATTTATACATGCATTATTATCTACACCCTAACTCTCAACATAAATGCAAGGTTAACAATACTGAAGCACCTTCAGTACCATGAATGTTCAATTGTCTTTGGACTGCCTTCTGCAGAGATAAATAGAAATTAGGTAATGTCTTGTGGATTTCAGGTATTTGTTGAGGTACTGTAAGCTGGCATCTGCACAGACTGCCGTGAGAAAAATATGCTCTCATATAACCACTCAGGCCTGAAAGTCTCAGGGGGGAGCAGTTTGGACAGAAGGATTGTGTGTGTGTGTGTGTGTGTGTGTGTGTGTGTGTGTGTGTGTGTGTGTGTGTGTGTGTGTGCGTGTGCGTGCGGTGTGTGTGTGTGTGTGTGTGTGTGTGTGTGTGTTCTTGAGAGAGAGAGAGAGAAAGCGAGAGAGAGAATGTGTGTGTGTGTTGTCAGAGTCTTCATCATATCAAAGGGAGCTTTGGGCTTATGGGCAATAAGCTAACACAACATGAGAACTGACAAGGCAGGATTATTCAGGGCGAGGAAGGTTGTTTGTGGGTGTGAGAATCTTTCCAGTAGATTGTGTGGATTGTGTAGATAGTGGAGTGTGTGTGTGTGTGTGTGTGTGTGTATATCTATATTCTATCTTGTCTCACCCACCTCACTCCATTATGTCCCTCTCCTATCCTCCTTTCTCTCTGTTCAACATCTACAGGTTGTATTGTATATCCCCCTATGATTTAGATACTACATGTTCTGTCATGGGTTTTGCGCAGACAGCTGTGCCAGAGCCCAGACAGTGACCCAGAGAGCTTACTCAGAGCAGATCCAGCCTTCCCCACCTGGAGGGCGGCACATGTGTGGAGGGGAAGGCGCACTGCAGTTGAAGGCCAGTCACGTCACTAAACAGCAGAGGTGAATCTCTTTAGAGCTCAGCCAATGAGGGCCTCTCATTCTATCAGCCTATCAATATGCAAATGTATGCAGGTGCAGCAATGACAGGACAGAAGATGTCTTTTGTCCTTTGTTTCCTTTTACATCAGAATGGAAACCAGCGTAGCACTCGCCTGATAACACGCCCATCAATGCCAGAATCAAATGTCACCTCATTACTGAACTGTCAAAATGTCAGGGAGGGGGATTGTCCCAAATGCAATGTGGACTATCAGTCATTGTCACAGAGACTGAATGTGTAAAAGTATGAATGTGTGAGTGCATGCTGTCACTGATGGAGTCACTCTGGGATGCCAGCACACATTTGCAATGGGTGCAAATGAGCTCTCGGAGTTAATGTTGACAAATGACTGCAGGTCTGATGTGATGGCTGCCAGCCATCTGAGGGTGTGTTACCAGACTGGGCTGTGCCCTACCTGTGCTCCACTATCTGCTGCCGAATCATCTTGACGTATTCAAAGCTCTCCACACAGCAGATGTCATATACCAAGATGTAGGCATTGGCATTGCGTACCCCTCTGCAGCGCAGGTCCAGCCACTCCTACCAGGGAGAGAGAGAGAGAGAGAGAGAGAGAGAGAGAGAGAGAGAGAGAGAGAGAGAGAGAGAGAGAGGAACATGGGCACAGTGTACTGTATGACACAGATACTGTACTCCCCTAATACACAAAAGTACACAATAAGAAATGGGAATGAGAGTGAAAACAGTTCCCATTCGTTTAGCTGAGTTGACAAGTAAGATAGATATTTATAAAGTAGTTATAGAGACAAGCACCTCTATACTAAGATTGAATCCTCCAATGACAAGCTCTGCTTCTACAACCACACCTTGAATAGTGAGGCAATTGAGAAGAGACTACTAAATAATTCAAGAGGCATTTTGCTCTCTTCTTCTGCCACTTTTCCTAGAATAAAGTTTTAGGATAAGAAAGACAGCATTGCTTTGGGGAGTCAGACAGCCCTGGAGTAAACCAGACTGAAGTCATAAAGCATGTTGTTTGCCTTATGCATAATGCAGGCTGTGCTGAGGACGCATGTGGCCCAGGGACAGAGGAAGAGGTCTCTGGTATAGCAGGGAAAAGGGCATTCTCCTGTCAAGCCAAACACTGGGAACACGCTGGATCGCTACACTCTTCAGCGTTGTTATACATACTGATGGGGGACAACAACAGCAATCTAGTAATGATTTGCTAACAATAATTAAAACACGCAGGGCAATTGCAGGCATTTGCTATGGCCAGTGAGATTATTGCTTCAAGCATGACACAGTGACCTGATCCGCCGACCCCCCCCCCCCCCCCCACCCCCGGCTCTGTCTCTCTCTCTCTCTCAGTCTCTCTCTCTCTCTCTCCCTCGCTGTCGCCAGCTCTACATATGTGAGCTGAATCTATAAGTGGTTTTGCTCGCCGAGGAGGCTGGGGTAAAGTGAAAGAGAGGGGGAGGAAGAGAGAAATGGGACTGGATTATATGGGGGGAGGGGGTTCTCTCAGAGAGGCACAAATGAAAGAGCAACAAGGGAAGGGAGGAGTGATAGACAAGCAGGATGTGTGAACATCACCCCCGGCTGGGACCCAACAACACTCCCAGTCAGGGCGTGTATCCCAGTGTTGGGTGAGGTGGTAAAGACATTCCCTCTCTGACAACCCTCATTATTCACCCACATCAGACCCAGCTTAGAAAACCTGACCGTGACAAATCAATAAGGCAGGGGGTCTGAATGTCATTGCATGACTGAGCATTAACAGAATAACACTTGCTGAGTGATCTGAATGTATCCGATCTCCAGACTGAGAGAGGATCCTCTGTACATAAAAAACATTGTTCAATAGCTTAGTCTTAGGTCGAAAACAGTGAGTCTGCCAATGTGTCATCTGGATTGGGAACCTGAGGCCGCGGTAGGTAGGTAGGAATATGAGCACAGATGATGATCAATCTAAGCTCTAATGATGACAATGGGAACACTTCCATGTAGACAGGGAATAATTGCCTTCATCTAATTTGGAGGGGGTCTGTGGCACGCGTTTATGTCTGGGTGTGTAAAAGGGACGAGAGAGAGACAGAAAGTCTCACACTACTGTAGGAGAGAGAGAGAGAGAGAGAGAGAGAGAGAGAGAGAGAGAGAGAGAGAGAATCTCACACATACTGTAGGCAGACAGATAATGAGGGCGATCAGGCATGGAGACAAACAGTGTGGCACTGAGATCATTACACACAAAGGTGGGACAGAGAGGGAGAGTGAGGAGGAGGAGGAAGAGGAGAGGAAGAGCAAGTGAGACAGAAAAGATAATGTGTAATATATTTTTGCTCCTTTAATTTCTCTCTCTCTCGCCACAGACTGATTGGGTGGTATTTCAGGGGGATGGGAGGAGAGGAGAGAGATAATCAGCATTCCTCTCTTCTCCTTCTCCAACTCTGTTTTCTTCCCTCCCACTGTTCCCGCCCGCCCCCTTACCAATTCCCATTTCCTTGTAAGTGCTGCATCTTCTTATTGTCAAAGCTCCAGAGTACAGCGCTTCCAATAACCAGTGTGTGTGTGTTTGTGTGTGTGTGTGTGTGTGTGTGTGTGTGTGTGTGTCTTTGTGTACTGTAGGTTTGTTTTGACTTTTGTATAAGTACTGAACAGGACATAGCCTACGCATCATAATGCATTAATTATTCATTCAATAAAATGAATCCGTTTATCTGATTTCTAGATATATTGAGTTTATTCTGAGTGCAATATGCTTAATAAATTGTAAAACTAAAATAAAAAAAGTTGTGTTAAAACAAACACTATGAACTGGATCCCTTGTCATTCTTGATTCATGATTTGGCCATGATAGAACAAGTAGACATTGTGTGGTATACTTATCCACATCTCTCCTTGCACTTTGGATGCACTCCCATTTCTCTCTATGTGGGCTAAAAATAGAGCCTAGCATCCTCAACTCATTTCTCTTTGTCATCAAAGGCTTCTTTTGAATGTGGAGGTGGAGCTCTGTACATAGAAACGATAGCAACACCACAGATTGTACACTCTACCGCCTTCTCACACCTTAAAGACAGTGTAGGAGGACAAAAGAGAGAGAAAAGGAGAGAGTGGAGCAGAGGTTTAGAGGTAGAGGCGTAGAACAATAATAACAGCACCCCAAATAGATGTGTGAATATGTGTGTGTGTGCAGTGCCAGTATGTCTTCCAGTTGGCTCTTTGAAACCTCCGTTAAAAAGAGCATTCCACCCCTCTCCCTTCAAGTGCCAAGCAGAGCAGGTTTCCTTGGAAACCCATGTCCTCAGTCATTTTTTACCAGGCCATGACAAAGCTGACACATACCCAGCAGTGGGAATACAGCAGTGGGGACACTGCTGACAATGATAGAAGGGTAAATGGGGATGGATCAATACCCATATCCAACAATGGGAAACAGGGCCATGCAGGGCAATGGATAATGGTAAGAGACATCTCTCCAAATGCCCATAAACCAGCTCCTGTCCTTTGGGATTGAGCTTCTCATGATTTATTGATGTAATACACCGGGGAAACATGTGTCACACCTGTGAATGTGTGTAGGGCTTATTAGCATTGGGGTTACACTGGGTGTGTAAGTCGATTTCGATAAAGGCGTCTGCTAAATGCCATAATGTAAAAATGATTGAGATGGCCTTGATTCTGGAATCTCTCTGCAACTGCCCAATTCTGATGACAGGACCAGGGTCATTCACACACACACATGCACACACACAAACACACACACACACACACACACACACACACACACACACACACACACACACACAAAGGTAGGAAGATCTGTCAGTGTGTGTGACAGACCTTATCTGAAGACACAGACATACGGCCCAGAGAACACAGAAAGAAAGACAGAAAGAGTTCCACCTGATGCAATGAATTATAAAGGAAGGAAATGCATTTCCCTACCACTGCCATAAAGGTATCATATATATAAAGGTACAGGGAAACAGAGGACAGAGAGAAAGAACATCATGTGTAGAGAGAGCAGGCACATCATGCGTGGGAGGCAGTCATGGTGATACATTATCAGAAGAACGGAAAAAGAACTGGAAACAAATCCTGAAATGGATCCACTGTCAGGCTTAAGTCCATATGTCATCACATCCTATCGACAAAACGGTGACAGATGCTCTCCTCATGCAAACAGCAACAACACATTAACACAGACAGCCACACCACCGGCTAATAAATGATTATTTCTATAGAGTCCCAGACTAATGGAATGGTGTCTACCCTCCCTCCCTTAGAGACCAAAACCAGCACATCCTCAAAATGATGGAAGAGGGCCAAAAGTACCACAACAGAACAACAAGGTTGTTATTTACAAGTAGAGTGTGATACCATAACCAAATTCAGCTACAGTGCCAGTGCATTAGCATGGAGGTGTCCAGTAGTGACTCAGATGCACGTCCTACTTTCCTATTCAGATATCATACGGGAGAGGTGAAAGGTCATATTGTAAACCCTGCTTTCCATAGTGCCCATTAAACTCCCTGTAACCTATCTAATAGCCTGCAGCAGCTCCGCTCTCATCTCTATTAGTCTGTTATTCCCTCCAGTCCCTCCGCAAGCCAAAGCACTTTAATCCAATCAGCCTAGTAATAAAAGTTCATTTCAATCAGGTTCCTCTATCTTTTCTGGCCCTGCTCCAGTACCTCTCTGTCCTGTAACCCTGGCCCAGGGTCTCTCTCTCCCTCTCTGCAGAACAGTCCAAGGCAGGAGCTTGCTGCTGGGTTATTAAATATGGAAGGACAGAGGCGCTCTCTCTCTCTCTCTGTGTGGGGAGACGAGGATGCCTCACCACTCCTGTCATAGCTAGTAAAAGATCACCAGCCACGGTCAGTCAGGGCCCAGCCCGCAGACCACACAGGACAGGAAGCAGGCTAGGGCTGCTCTCTCAGAAATTCCACAGGACAATGAGCACCATCAATCTGTCTGATAAATGTGCTCTTGTTACAGTGAAACCATGCTTTTCTCTGCCTATATACCTCAGAAAAAGGACTGTCTGAGATACTCTTGCCTGATGGAACTCTTGGCTGACAAATCTACAGGCTGAAAATAAGATTTCTATTAGTAGTGTGTGAAATAAAGCAATACACACACACGCACACACACACACATACACATTCAGCGAGAAGATCAGCGGTTGTGTGGTACCCTCCATCCAGGACACCTACAGGGACCAGTGTGTCAGTAAGGCCCTCAGGATTATCAAGGACCCCAGCCATCCACATCGGAAATTGTTTAAACTGCTGCTGTCAGGGAAAACGGTACCGTAGCCTCGGGGCTAAAGGATGTCGAAGGATGTCGAACAGCTATTTCCCACAAGCAATCAGGCTCCTTGGGAAATGTACTGGCATAAGGCAAAGGACTGTCCCCCCATACCATCCCTACTGCATTAATAATATATATTATAACCTACCTGATTACTTGAACACTACCTACTTGAACTCTGTACTGCTCCATATCTGTACCATATTGCACACCGTATGTGTTACATCTCACTGCAACCTGCACAGCATTTTTGCACAACCTGACTATTACTTGAACTTCCTGTAATGTTGATTGCATTAATAATGTCGATATGCTGATTTGCATTCTGCTTCCATTACATATTCTATTATTGTTGATTTGCATTCTGCTGCTATTACTTTATTCTATTATTGCTGATTTGCATTCTGTTGCTACTGCTACTATTGACGCTATCGCTGCTATTGTTGATTGTTGTTTTTATATCCTGCTTATTTCATTATTGATTTTGTATTCTGCTGCAATGCTAGCGTCAAATGAACCTGAACCCAAGAATATTACTCTGTGTACCCGTACATTGATGTAATAAAAGCAATTTTGATTCTGATTCTGATTCTAACACATCATAATGTGTTCCATTCAGTCTTCTCCCTGCTGTTGACACTAGGCTGTGCTCTAATTGAGGGTTAAGCACCATTTAGCAGAATAAAGAGTCAACTAAATCAGATTGTGTGTTCAGGCCCTCTACGGATGGTAGACCACAAAACACACTGCAGAGTGCATTATTATCCTAACACATTCTCAGAGACTGTTGTCATATGCACATTCATGTTATTTGTCCTGTGTCCTGGACACTACTAGAATCCTTAATTTGCGGCTGGTCTCCAGGCTCTGCGGTGTGGCATCACTGCTGCCTGCTCATCTGGGTGTTTACACTGTGTTTACAGGGTGCACAGTGTATGCCCACTTTGGAGGTCTCGTGTTCAGCTGCACCATCTCCTCCATGGCCTGAACTCATTTTCTCACAGGGCAGCTCCCCTGTGTAGATAGACAGAGTTGCTTTGGAGGGGATGCCATTCCCTCAGCAAATAACAAAAAGCCTGGCAACTATCAGCAGCATCAGTGATTTGCAGGAAACAGCTCCGTAGTGACCTTGGAGATTCTCATCCAGACAGCCTCACATTCGCTCTAGAAAGGTGACAATGGAGAGGCTTTCTTAACACCAGTGAGAAGGTCAAGAGAGGTGTGGAGTGCTTTGCCCATGCTATTCAGTAATACACATACACACACACACACATACATACACACACACACACAAACACACATACATACACACACACATACACACACACACAAACACACACACACACACACACACACACACACACACACACACACACACACACACACACACTAAATGTCAGTAAAAGAAAGCTCTTAAGAACAGAAGTGGTGTTTCATCCAACATCCACTTCTCTTGCCAGAGGCATAACACTAAGGTCAGCTCCACTCCACAATCATTACTTTAGAGTATGGCATCTGACAGCAGGCTACATACTTACTCCTCTAGGCTTCCTGTGGTGCATATGACCGCTGTTTAAAGGCAAGAACATTACAAATAATAGTAGAAGAACAACAGTCTGGGCTGTAATACTTTAAATTTCCATCCCATTGATTTTACTATGATTCCTCACTGACTTGAACTAATGATAAGCATGAACTGTGGCAATGAATGAAGCAGCAGTGTGTTACCATTTTCCATCAGTTCGGTCGAGATGTGGACAAGGCCGGTGGTAGCTATGGGCAGGGGTGAGCTCAGCCCAAACGTGCGTCTTGCCCACCCGATTAAAAGTTGTGATTTTCTTTTTCCTGAATTGTTGGTATTCCGGGGGGGTGTTTCAATGGTTAATGTCATATTTGTATTAAAGGCCAATCCCAATTCCCCCCTTGGTACTACCACTTAGCCCTGCCCCTCTGTTTTGTGCATTCACATGTAGGGGTAGGTTGTCCCGATTCTTGTTGGCATGGAGGGGTAGGGCGAAGTGGCAGGGCTATATAGCCCTGCAAACAGAGTTTTTTTCAGAGGCACACTCCAAAGCCAGGGTTAAAATCGAGTGTTGAAGTCTCCCAGAATGCCTTGCGAATCATCAGCAAGATAATGGCAAATGCACAAGCAACAAAAGAAGACCACAAATGCCATTAACTTTAATAAAGATGTAACAATTATGGTGAAACCATCGCATTATCTTAGGGTCTTGAAGGGTTATCCCATTTCATAGGGGAGGATTTCAACCACTACCTCTTGTAACTGTTCCGAGGGGCAAGTCGAAAAGCAAGAGGCACTCGAAAAAGAGGGGTAGGGGTAAAAATAGGAAATGGGATTGGGCCTATGTCTATTTAGCGCTCTGATAGCCACCCCCGTCCCCCACCCATCCCCCGTCGACCTTTCTAACACTATAGCACCTACCCGATTCAAAAGGCAAATAATTATGAGTTGTATTTTCTGATTAGACCACAAAGCACTCCCCTGGAGCCAGTCAGGAACCAGGTCTGGACTACGTCCACGTGCCCTGGGACTGGGTGCTGTAGCTGTGTGCGCTGAGGTAGGGATCTCAGCAGGAGCAAATAGCGCGAGAGAGAGAGAGAGAGAGAGAGAGAGAGAGAGAGAGAGAGAGAGAGAGAGAGAGAGAGAGAGAGAGAGAGAGAGAGAGAGAGAGAGAGAGAGAGAGAGAGAGAGAGAGAGAGAGAGTTCTTAAACGCCAAAGTATAAGCTTCCCTTCCAGAGGCTCAAGTCATAAAGTCATAGTCTCCATAGCAACTATTATAAGGGGTATCGAAAATAGAGAAAATAAATCTAATGGATGTTTTCACTTTGAGGAATCCAATGCGCGCGCATCACCATGCATATATGGATAGAATGTGGCTGCGCGAACTATTTCGGAGTCGAGTTATTTTATGTTGGAATAAGCTGTGTTAGTGAAATGTTGTCTACGTGGTTGTGGACGTGTGAACATAAAACTGAAAGGTCAAGATAAAGACAACATGCTTTGCGCATATTAAATCATGATGTGCATTGAAATGCAATAATAACGCATCATCTTGCCGAGTTGACCATTTCGAAAACAAAACATAAAACAGTCATAGAAAGTTTCTATCCTTACCTGGCTTGAGCTGGACGGGAACGACGAAATTGGCGGGATATCCAAAATCTTCAGGTCGTACATGCTACCGTTTAAAATGACAGAGGGTCTGTACACATATCTTGTCCTGGTAGGAGTGTAAACCTCTGAGAAGTCATTATAAATGAATTGGCGAATTATCGAAGTTTTCCCGACTCCGGGAGCACCGATAACAGCGATACTTAGCGTCTCCACCATTCCTGGAACATCAGCACCATGGACAGCGACCACAAAC
This sequence comes from Nansenia antarctica, assembly GCF_963989245.1. Classification (NCBI taxonomy): domain Eukaryota; kingdom Metazoa; phylum Chordata; class Actinopteri; order Argentiniformes; family Microstomatidae; genus Nansenia; species Nansenia antarctica. The sequence goes on from NC_137690.1 coordinate 23,070,259, forward strand.
CTGTTTGCAAACCGTCAGACAGTCACTGATCTGTGATGGCCACAGCCTATATTGCGGCTATGGGGGCCAGGCTACACTGAAATGTTGCAGGACTATTCTTTTACCTCAAACACTTTCCTCACTGCTGCAAACCAAAATGATCCATTACTTAACCATTACCGGATAATGGTTGTTGTTAGTCGAGTTCTATGTCATCCGTGCGTCCTCAGTGTTTATTTTGCTGTTATCCATCTCTCTCGTCGAAAGGAAAACATCCCATGAATTTTGCCACTAGTCACAAGAAAATCAATCACTCCATCATTCAATACAGGGGAGGGGATTTTCGCGACGTCTCCGCATTCCACAGGGAGAGGGAGAGACTGAGTTCGCTAATCTTCTGAGGACATCCCCCCGCGCTTTCGTCCCCTACGAGGGAGCGCAAAGTCCGTCCTCGTAATTTCCTCATGGACATCATCCCAGTCACTGTATAACTTGTCTATGTGCAAACGATCCCATTCTTGTTTTTCTGATAGATCCTCAGTGTCTATGATTATATCCGAACCTTAACAATCGATGCACCAATACGACGGATAGCCTACCTCTCCAAAGCCTTGGACGCACACTAATCCACCAGCTCCATACCGTTATATTCCCACGTGTTCTCGAATGAGCATTATCTGCTCTTTACGATGACAAAAATCATATATTCTACTAATTATTCAGGTGAAAAGGGAGATCCCAAAAAAGAGGAAGCAAGCTGCTGCTGCTGATGCATGGGCATCAAGTGAATGTATCTCCCCTGCGCACTCTGTCTGACGGTACGCGTGCGCTTGCGCGTGCCGTGTGTGTGTGTGTGTGTGTGTATGCGCGTGCCGTGTGTGTGTGTGTGTGTGTGTGTGTGTGTATGCGCGCGCGTGTGTGTGTGTGTGTGTGTGTGTGTGTGTGTGTGTCTGTGTGTCTGTGTGTGTGCGCGCGCGCGCGCGCTATTAAATCGTCTGTGGCGTTCATTTACGTTCGAGTTGCCAAATGCCTTTAGGACGACGGTCGTGTGTAGCCAACATGACATGTAGTGTAACGTGCATCAATTTGGAGGGCAAAGACTTCCAATTGAATGTAGGCTCTACCGGAAGGTTTCTAGTACCCCATATTTTCCATTTTCTTTCCTGAGCACAAAAACCTAAAATGATGTTCTCCGGAGGGGGAATATGCTGCATTGGGCTCAACATTTCCATTGTTGCGCAAAGGTGACACTTAACACGCCTGATCGATGGGAGTCCTAATGCAAGGAATGAGTCATGTGTCCCCATCAAGACACAATTTGAAAAACACACTTTATGACAGTTAAGAAAAAAAGAATAAATGGTCAAAATAAAGGTTATTCTACACTTTCCTGCTATAGGCTTCAAGGTCATAAAACCTGTTGGTTAGAGATGATCGATCAGCCTCCACACCATATAGTACCAATTAATGTCACCGAATGGTTTGCTAAAAGAGTTCATCCAATTGCAATGCTGTTGGAATGAGAATTATTAACTTGGTAGACCTAATTCACAGGCTATTTTGATACCTGTATGCATAAAGCACAAAGTTTGTGCTCATGAATTATTTCATTATCATTTTGAAAATCACATGAATCCATCTTTTCCGTTTTTCAGTAGGAGAAGACAGGTAAACGAAAAACATTACCTTAGTTAAGATATTGTCATTTGCCTATAGGCACAGAGCTACAGTACACGCATCAGTGCGTTGATATAAAAAAAAATAAGGCTTACATTACTTTCTTTCATGAGTTGTCAGCACCCCCTGTCGGTCAAGCCTCAGTCAACCTACGAAAGATTAGTGTCTGGTAGTGATATACAATATTTTGGATTACAGCTAAACAGTTCATGACTGGGGCAATTGGTCTCACCCAAAAAAAACTCCAAGTCAATTGGGGAGTCACAGTAAAATATCATTATTTGGGCATCATCGCGTTGTGTTGATACCGGCCAAGCGGTAGGATGGAGATTATTGTATTTGTTGCATCACATTCAAACATAGGCCTACATGTATGAGTTAGGGTTAGCCTTAGCTAATACCATTAAACATGGCTTCACTGGCTTCAGAAAAGCTGTCCCACTGCCGGTCTCTTTGTTAAAACAGTTGAGCATTTGCATTTAATGGAACAAATGACCTTTTCTTTAAGGCTTCAGAAAGAGTTGGGGGGAAAACGATGGGAAAAATGGTGCGAGGAAATAATTCATATTAAAGAATTTGTAGACTGTAAGAGAACCATATTTCGGACGATAAGATGATGATATCTCATTGCAGATAGGGGCATTATTGTTCCAGACAACACAAGGAAGATTAAGTCTTGAGGCAATATTTCTGATCAATTCTTCAGCCATCTGCTGTCAAGAGAATGACACAGTATTCAACGCAGACACAGGAGTAGCTTATAATTAGAACCACAGCTCCAGCTGAACTCCTACGATAAGTCAGGGAAGCCAGGGCATCTACTATGTCACTGTGAGACATTCATTATTACAGGCTGCTCAATGCATGATGGCAAAGTAAGGATTCAATACTTGTAATTATCATAACACTCAATTTGGTTCTAATTACAGTTTTTCTCAATAGCTAAGACACGCTTAATGAAACTGGGGTCCACTTGATCTTCATAATCACCTTCTAAACACAGCAGAAGTCTTCTCTTACAAAAACATTTTCACACCCTTTTTCAAACCAGTTAACATAGATCTCATAGAAAGACCCAAAGTTCTATTGGATTAACTGTGTTAAACAAAAGAAAAACATGTATTCACAGCTGATAGAAATTACTTGCATAATACATCTCTAATGCACCTGTATTAAACTCCTTTGCACAACTCTTCAATCAGCAATTAGTCCTTATCCATAAAAGATGGACACCTCTGTGTTGCTATTTGCAAGCATGGATCAAAGAGGCCAAAGGCATGTAAGGAGAGTAAGAGGTCAATGCAGAGGGGCCTGAGGAAGAGGAGTTTGCATGTGTAGTGGAGGAGTCGCAGCAAAGGAGAACATAGAGCTCAAGTTTCCAATTAAAATTGGGCAACAATTATTGACCAATAATTATTATTGATGTCATCAATCAAAGGGTCCAGCCCATTTTGAGTCAGAGCACTTTTCTTAGAGAATAATGGAGTTTGAAGTTGAAGGGGCACATTTATGTGGATGAAGACAGTTTCAACCTCTCTAAAGTGAGGAGACGCGGGAGGAACATCATTGGGCAGAGGGCCACTGCCAGGTCAGAGGGGCGCCAATATAGCCATGTGTGCTGCCATCTCCGATTATGGTGTCCTTTGCCACATACCAACTATCGACCCATACAATACAGAACACCTCATCACATTTCTTGATGCACTGAATGAAAGATTGGTTCCACCCGAAGAGAGGGCTGTTGAGGCCTGGCATGACTCTGTGTGTCATCATTTGGGACAATGTTGCCTTCCACCACTCTTGCCTTGTGAAAGCATGTTTTGCAGCACATCCCTGTATGATAATGCAATTCCTCCCTGCATACTTTCCTTTTCCTGAATTCAATTGAGGAATTCTTCTTTGCTTGGAGATGGAAGATATATGATCACCGGCCATGACCAGATGTCCCTCCTGGAGGCAATGAATGCTGGTTGCCTGGCTATAGGTGCAGAGGACTGCCAGGGATGGATACCCCATGCAAGAAAGTTCTTCCCTCGGTGCATTTCAAGGGAAAACATCCACTGCGATGTTGATGAACCTGTGGCATAATCGTCAGGAACGAATGGACTAAATTAAGTTCTGAGTATTTCAACTCTTTATTTTGTTTTGGGGATATTTCCACCCATACGTTTTCGTTTGGTTGTGGAGTTTGAAAAGTATGGAAAGAAAAATGTATGAATGGAAAATGAATGGAAAAATATGATGCAGTATAATAAAGAATTTCAGATGAGAAAGAAAGGTGAATTTCTTTATACAGTAGGTACTTTAAAGAAAAAATGTAATGTAAGGCACTGCTTACCTCTGCTTATATGGACGGCACGTCCCTGCTGTACCTATGAAAAGTATCAACAAATGGCACAGGCATATACAACAAATTAAAGTTGAACCAGTTCATATTGATAGCTGTATTCTGTCCAGTGGACAAATGTGTTTTTAGCAAACGAGAAAAACTGTAATATGAAGTCAGTTCGCATAATACACCGCAAGCGTCAACCTCAGCAGCGCGTGTGCGTTTCATTTCGGCGCCCATGTTAACGGGTTAGAGCAGCCTTACATTGCGCATGAGGCACGCATCTCAAGTGTGTCTCACGCTGGCTACTGCGGCACGCCATCTAGAAATTAGGACTCTATTTTTTCCGCGTGCCATGCACGTTGCAGGAAAACTCAATGTACAAAGATAGGACTGGTAGTAGCTGCTCTGCAGTTAGAGCCACAGAAGACACGCAGCCACAACCGTAACGGGAAGCCACAACAGTGAGAGCCGCTGGAGTTCCGCCACACACACGCGCTGCTGAGGTTGACGCCTGCGGTGTATTTTTAAGGATAACAAAACCATGTGGCCAGAAACCCTCTCAGACAAGATATCCCCATGAACCCTGCTGTATGTAAGGCACTGAGGAATGTGGATATGCAGGACAAGGTTATTCAAAACAGCTCTGGTAAAAGAGGGTTCCAAAATTCAATAAACCCCCCAAAATCACTGTTTTACTGAGTCAGAAGTTAGAATTTTTCCTAACAACAAACCATGGATTTCCAAAGTCATTAAGGGTTGGATATGTAACAAGAATAACGCTTTTGATAAAGGGGATGTCAATACAGAAAGGGAATCCAAGGAGTTGAGGGAAGGATAAGATTGAGGCAGAGCTCTGCAGTAACAACTTAAAGAGACCTGGAATGGAATGAATACTATGCCAGGATCTCAGGTCAAGGGCAACAGGGGTTAATTCAGATACACATCTGGCCGATTAATTAAATGTTTTTTACCTATGATTTGATACTCATGATTTTACTACACAGATGAATGAGATAAGAGAAATTACCATAGCTTCTCTAGCATTTGATATTGATGTGAAAAGAGTGGCATACCTCTTCAGGCATACTAAGACTAAGAGCTCTGGACCTGACAACATCTGCGACCAGGTACTGAAAACCTGTACAGACCAGCTCTATAGCATCTTTCAGTATATTTTCACTCAATCTCTCTATGTTTCCAAGCTCTGGAAACATTCCATTATTGTCCCAGTAGCCAAGTGTAAAACCCCTAAAGAGCTCAATGGTTTTAGGCCAGTAGCTCTCACTTATGAAGTCATTTGAGAAGCTTATCAAGGAAGAGGTTTCAATGCAGTTAGAGGAATGGCTGGATCCATTACAATTTGTGTACAGGCCTGGTAGAGGTGTGGAGGATGCTGTTGTTACACTATTAAACTTTCTGTAAACGCATTTGGAGGGCTCAGCATTTGGAGGGATGACTTATGTCTTGGTGTGATGAGTCTTTCCTCCATCTAAATGTGTAAACGTTTAATTGAATCTGTTCTAACATTTTGTATTGTTGGTAACCTAAATCTATCCAATAAAAACATACTTGGAAGTCTTGTTAAAGTGGCCAGTAGAATCTCTGGTGGTTGTCAGGCCAGGCTTCTGGACATTTATAGCAGGCAGGTCCTTATGAGGGCTGTATTGGTCTGCCAGGACCATCCACTCCAGAGTGATTTGAGCTTTTGCCCTCTGGCCGTCGTTTCAGGGCTCCTGCTAGGACAAAAAGATTTCATGTTTCCTTCACCCCTAGCGCAATTCATATGCAAATAGACCTTTGGTTGCATTCACGATTTTATTATATTTATTATTGTGTTGAGGTTGATTTTGTATTCTGTCTGTGTGAACCTGGGGGGTATTCCATCAACGTCACTAAAGGAAAATCCAGGCTTATTTTTTTTTTATATAAATCTTGCAAGACAGGAAGCTCGCAGGAATTTATCAAAATAAGCCTGGATTGTCCTTTAGCAACATTGATGGAATGTCTGCAAAACGAATAAATAAATAAACAATAAATAAACCTTGAGTCACTGGTTTGCAGTAGCTGTTGGATTGACACAGCTCAACGCAAATGAATGAAATACATGATCAATGCTGCTCTCCCTTTAAGACTTGTCCAAGTTGATCTTGTACTGTAGACTGTTCCAGTCTGTCAAGCGGGTTCTGTACTGTACAGTCTCAACTTAAAGCACCCTTTTCTGGATCACTCAGACTTCACTGGTTCACCACTACATTGCTTTTCTGTACAGAATGCGCCATACTTTTCCTTCACTCTCCTTCGCTACTCTCCCTGGTCAAAATTACAATTCTACCCATGTTTGATTACGGTAACACCATCTACCGATCTGCCAACAAAACAACTCTTCAGAAGCTCTACCACTCTGCCATACGTTTCGCTCCAAATGCCCCGTTCAGAACTTACCACTGCACTTTATACTCCTCTGTTAATTGGCCATTACACACTCGTCGTGAAATACACTAGTAGACCCTACATATGCTAATTTACAACTCTCCTTGGTCTGTCTCCCCCCTATCTCTGTAGTCTGCTACAACATGCACCCGCTGCCTACCCGTTCCGTAAATGTCATCCTGCTCAAAATCCCCACATCACAGTCCAGTGATTCCCACAGCATGTTAATACTTTGGGGGGCCCCCAAAGTATAATGGCTCCCCCGAAAGTATAATTTACCAGATCTGTACCATCCGATACCAGTGTGGAGTTTTCTGTCTTAAATTTGATATACGTAGATCATGTTCTTTGTCGGTTTGTGAGGATGTTCATACACACTTGGTAAGATGTGTGTGTGAAAGAAGACCACAAAAAACAGCAGTGACTGCTCTCAGCTGTTTAACACTTAAAGACCTAGACAATTACCATCACCAGTTGTAGGTTGTCCGAAGTGCAGTGTTACTATGAAAATTCACTAGAATGCAGGAATTGAGAAAATAAATCTCAACATTCCCCCCCCCCCCCCCCCCCCCGAGTCGTTCCCCCAAAGTATATTTCATTTCTGCGGGAATCACTGCAGTCCGTATTAGGTCAATCATAATTTCAGTCTACCGTGTCCACAGACTGGAATAAACTACAAAAAACCAGTGGCGGCTGGTGCTAAAATGTTTGGGTGGGGCACAGGTTATGGGGGCATGCTCCACGGGGAAGAATATCAACTTTAAAATCTGGATTTACAGTCAATTTTAGCATGAGAATAGCTCTACCCCCCTGTACAGACCTCGCCATCCCCTCTACCCCCCTGTACAGACCTCTTCATCCCCTCTACCCCCCTGTACAGACCTCTTCATCCCCTCTACCCACCTCTACAGACCTCTTCATCCCCTCTACCCACCTCTACAGACCTCTCCATCCCCTCTACCCACCTCTACAGACCTCTCCATCCCCTCTACCCACCTCTACAGACCTCTCCATCCCCTCTACCCACCTCTACAGACCTCTCCATCCCCTCTACCCCCCTGTACAGACCTCTCCATCCCCTCTACCCCCTGTACAGACATCTCCATCCCCTCTACCCCCTGTACAGACCTCGTCATCCCCTCTACCCTCCTCTACAGACCTCTTCATCCCCTCTACCCTCCTCTACAGACCTCTTCATCCCCTCTACCCCCCCTGTACAGACCTCTCCATCCCCTCTACCCTCCTCTACAGACCTCTCCATCCCCTCTACCCTCCTCTACAGACCTCTTCATCCCCTCTACCCCCCTGTACAGACCTCTTCATCCCCTCTACCCCCTGTACAGACCTCTTCATACCCTCTACCCCCCTGTACAGACCTCTTCATCCCCTCTACCCCCCTGTACAGACCTCTTCATCCCCTCTACCCCCCTGTACAGACCTCTTCATCCCCTCTACCCCCCTGTACAGACCTCTTCATACCCTCTACCCCCCTGTACAGACCTCTTCATCCCCTCTACCCCTCTGTACAGACCTCTTCATCCCCTCTACCCCTCTGTACAGACCTCTTCATCCCCTCTACCCCTCTGTACAGACCTCTTCATCCCCTGTACAGACCTCTTCATCCCCTCTACCCCCCTGTACAGACCTCTTCATCCCCTCTACCCCCCCTGTACAGACCTCTTCATCCCCTCTACCCCCCTGTACAGACCTCTTCATCCCCTCTACCCCCCTGTACAGACCTCTTCATCCCCTCTACCCCCCCTGTACAGACCTCTTCATCCCCACTACCCCCCTGTACAGACCTCTTTACCCCCTCTACCCCCCTGTACAGACCTCTTCATCACCTCTACCCCCCTGTACAGACCTCTTCATCCCCTCTACCCCCCCTGTACAGACCTCTTCATCACCTCTACCCCCTGTACAGACCTCTTCATCACCTCTACCCCCCCTGTACAGACCTCTTCATCACCTCTACCCCCCCAGTTTTCTCTGCAATTTCTACAATTTTCTCTCTACAGTTTCTACACGTCAACGTGTACCGAAACACTTGTTTCCAACGTGGTCCTACGTTTCTCCTACACCAAGACACATACAAAGAGCATAGAAACATACAAAGAGCATAGAAGATACAATCAGAATACAGTCTGCCATTCCTTCTCCCAGCATCGATTTGGTTTTCCTATCATGACTGAAGGACAGATGATTCACTTACTTACACAAGTTTGACTTCGGTAATAGGTCCAGTTGCAATATCATCAAGTTGGGAACAAAAGATGCCTCCTTCTAATCCATTTGTTCAATTTGTTTACAAAGTCCGGTAGTGGAAAGCAGAACAACGCATTTGTTACTTCACATCCCGCTAGCCATGTTTTCTTCTCATACCAACCCCTCGTAAATCCTCGGTTATACGATTTTCCAATTTTCCCTGCCTTTGTATAAACTTGCTTTATAATTAAATTTGGTCTGGGTGGTCCTAATTCCTTTACTGTTAAGTGTTAATTTCTCCTGGTTGCTACGATGGCTGAACGGTGTTTCTTTTAAAGATTCAACCGAGTTGTTCAGAACATTACTAGCAGGTGAACGAACGTGATCTGAGGCCGTATGACATGACGTAAGCACGTACGATTCTTTGTGCATGTCCCAAAACCCCATAGACAAATGACCGAATGGCCTGAAGTTACCAAAATAGATTTTACATGCAAGTCTACGAGAACAGCCTAGTGCAATTTCGAGTAGATTGAATGTTGCCCTGAAAGGGGCGGGACTTGAAGCTGATTGGAACATACTCCACAGAACACTAGCTGATTGGACTATGATATACTCCACAGAACACTAGCTGATTGGACTATGATATTCAGAAGCAACACTGTCTAGATGTCATAGAAAAAAAATCTCTCTCTTCTCCCTTTGGTGGGGCATTGTCCAATTGCCCCTAATGAACCAGCCTCCCCTGCAAAAAACTGGTCAAACTCACCTCCAAATCAGCCTTCAAGAACTCACTCATGTTCACAAGTCTTAGACAATTTCCCCTGCTCGCTTGCTGTTGTCTATTGGTCTGATTTGTCCGTGGCTTGTAACCGTCCCTGTTCTCTGCTGTTTTGTTTGTCATGTTTAATGTGTTTTAACTTTTGTATTTCTTTTACCCCCTACCCCCACAAAAGGCCTTTTGCCAGGTCGGCATTGTAAATAAGAATCTGTTCTTAATTGTCTTACCTGGTTAAATAAAGGTAAAAAAATAAATAATAAAAAACACTGGGTTCATGGCTGCATGGATGGAAGGGCAAGATTAGTATTCAAAGCTTGAAGGCTGCTCAGCGATGCTGGGAAATGTGTGACAGCTCACAATGCCGAGAGGACAGTCCAAGGGTCGCTCTAAAGATTATAAACTGTAGTGAAAAATGCAACATTTCTTTTTTATTTCATGATAGCTATTGGCTCTTTAATAACATAATCTTTGCATAATTAACATAATGAGCTTAGTTCAACTGTCCCAAAATATAAGCTTGTTTCACTTCCATTGTTTGTAAACAGTGCAATTGGAAACAAATACCATATAGCTTCAAAACATGGTTAAAAATATAACTTTGATCTTATCCCTCAACTGCTGATCAAAAAACATTGGCGGGTGAATCTTTTGTTGTTTGAATCTTAGATTGTCCCTTTAAGCTGAAACATTTCATGCTGATTTCCAAAAAGAATGAATTTGAGGCACTTATGAATATCAGAATTTATTTTAATAGTTCTGTTTCCAATGATGTACACACAAACAGTCAGTCCAAAAAAACATCTGATTTCTCCCTCACTAGCTTTTTTGACAGCTTTTCATCACATACACACATCAGCTTTCACCACACACACAGGATAAATCCATTCTCAACGCCAAATTCTGAAAGAATGAGTGAATACACTATGAAGCTGGTCAAGAGGATTCTGATTCAATAACTCAAAAGTTCAAATACCCAATGACTTTTTTTTACCCCCATACTGTAGGTAAAACAGAATGGTAAAAGTTGTTCTGATTCGATTTATACAAAGGTTTCATGATTTGTACTACCTATACAGTTAGAGTTACCTATACAGGTACATTATATAACATACAGGTTACCTATTAAGCCTCTTGTTATGAGGTGGCAGCAGAGGTACTTGACCAGCTAAGAGAAGGAGAGAGAAGAAAAAAAGCTAACAGGCAGAGAGCCCAAGCACTCCTGATTGACAAAGAAAACACAGCAGAAAATCATCATCCCCAATATCTGTGGCCCTCAACACATTTACATTCTAATCGCACTACAAACACAAACCAAGGAACACACAATGGAATGATTTTAAGAAGGAGAGGGAAGGTGCAAGGCATTTGGGAAGTGAGGCGTGTAAAATGTCGCGTCAACCCTCTCTTTCTTGATATTATCAAAAGAAAACACACACACCAACTGACAAATTCAGAAATTCATGCACTCACGTGAGACACTGTCCTGCTCTCAGACAGCAGAGGTTCTGTACTTCAAACAAACAAAAAGACTAACCCCAGAGGGCACATCAAGGATATGAGAAAACAACAAACTAAACACACAGGGACATTCCATCAGGAAGGACGGAGATAGACATGGTGAAATATTTAGTGTCTGATTAGCTGGGACATCCAATTCCTTTGAGAAGAAAGGAGGAGAACATTTGAGTGTGAAAGCACCGAGGTGACACAGCAAAAAACACCCAGCTGTTTCACATCACAAGATGGGAGATAACACAGGGCTTTTGTGTCACATTTTAATTTGAAGCACTCCAAATTCAACTGCCGATTACCTACACTATATTTAATTACCAATTTGCAGAAATGTGAGGCTAGATAACCAGGACCGACAGAAGTGTCATCACAAGGAAATCAAGGAGTCAGGAGCCTCTGATTTAACAGCACTGGCTGAAAATACCTAACAGGTCCCTCATAGAAGAGAGGTTGAAGGGAGGTGGGTGGAAAAGTCGGCTCTAAAGTGGTTAGACTATAGTCAAATCCTCATCCAGGGGAGATTAAACTGGTTAACGTCGGGTATGGGAAATAAAAACACTCAAAATACACTCTGGTTGAAGATACAGTAGACACATAATTGTAATAATTTTGCCATTTAGCAGACGCTTTTAATCCAAAGCGACTTACAATTACGAATTACAGGGACATTCCCCCTGGAGTAACTGAGGGCTAAGTGCCTTACTCAAGGGCACACTAGTAGTGGTGTGGTTTCAGGCGGGATTTGAACTCACAACCTTCCGATCACAAGTCCAACTCACTATCCACTAGACCACCACACATCCGAAGCTGAACCATTTAGAAGCTGAAGACCAGTCTACAAAGCTTCGGGACCATATGGGTCTGAGACTTCTGTCCATCTTTATTTCTAAGACTACAGAGCATGAACCAGCTAAGGACGTATAACCCATAGTTGAGGATGGGAAATGTTGGGTGATAAGAACAGAAAGCACATTCCCCAGGGCACACAGAGAGCAGGATTGAAGATTCTACAGGGAGAAGGGTCGAGGAGGGCGTCGAGGGAGAGGGCCAGGATCAGGGTAAGTCGGGCCTAGAGGCGCTCCAGCCAGGGTCACTCCTCGTTGCGCTCCAGTCTGTGAGGGGTTCAGTTCTTCAGCACTGCCTCGTAGCACTGGAACACACACTGGGACACCTCTGGGGCTCTGCATTTCAGAGAGATCTGAGGAGAGAGAGGGAGAGTCACAACAGGGTTTGGGTGTAGTCAGTTTTTGTTAGCTAGGAAATAGTTTGAGATGTCCAGGTTAGAAAAGGCTAGTACAGATGTACATCAAATGCAAATAGTTTTTACAGCCAGCATAAAATGCCAGTGAGCATGTTAGTTTTAGACAGACAACCACCAGCTAGTTGTGCAGTAAACATATTTTTTTAAACGCAATTTCTTCATCCTCAGTATCTTTCATATGGAGTTACTGTGGGCCTTAGTGTTCGATAGGGCTTTGGCCTAGCCATGATGTCAAGCCTTTTGAGGACTGAATTGAATCACATTTTCTCTAATCGTAATTTAACTAAATATCCTTTTAATAATCAAAACTGTCACAATAATGAAGAAAACAATGGGACAAGGCTGAAATTCCTAGAGACTCTCGCTTCATTCAAGGAAATCTCCTTTTGATATGCTAGTGCAACGGAACTGTAATGCGATGGCTTGAAGCATTTAATAAGTGTTGCAATTATTTCAGAAGGTTTACCTCCTCATGCATGTAGGGTAAATAACATAATAACCCCTCCAACAACCTCACCCATTTCCCCTCAGTTTTAGCTGAAGCATTTAATGTCTGTGTATTTGCAGGGGAGAATTCATTATCATTGTAAATGCTGCTTTGTATTCCATCTTATCAGCATAGTAAAAAAATCCCTCTGTTCCCTCTCTTCCTCATACCCCCTCTCCTCCCTCTTCTGCTTTTGAAGTTTTCAGAGCGTGCGTAGCTGCAGGATCCGGTGCAGCTCTCAGAGGCTGCTTCCTTTTCATCAGGGCTCATGCAGGAAAAGCATTAAGAGCCTAGGAGCATCATGCTCCTTATACAACACACAGGATGGCTTCAGCCGTGTATGCAAGAGGGCCAATTGTGTGGTCACCTAAAGAGGCCGTCGGTTGGCACGGTCACCAACAGTTCTGATCACAGTTACTGTTACACAGTTACTCTGACCAATTGGATACTAGATCATACCTAAGCTCCATGGCCATGGAGATGCCCTCCAGCACTGTGTTGGTACATTCCACAGAGTTGCGCTAGAGTGGTGGGAACATCGCACACCTCCTTGAGTGTTCCCTCCCAGTGTACTCAGGGCTCTTAACTAATGCATAACGCTGCTGGCTATGATTAGACACACTCCTGTCAGCAAGGAGCTGCATGTTAAGAAATTAGGTTGCTCTTGCAATTGGTCTTGCTGGAGTTTGAATCGGTTATTAAGCTGGCTTGTAAACTGTCTGTAATCAGTTCAAATGTTCACCCTAAAAAGGGTAAAATGGTATGTGGGTATTCTGCCATGGCTTTATAATGCTGAACAATCAGACTGTGAGCCAACATGAGGGTGCTGTGTGGGGGAGAAAGTACAGGAAATAAGACGGAAGGGAGAGCGATAATTTGCCTATAAGAATAGGGTGGTGGATGTGGAACTGCTGGGCTCTGTGCAGGAATTTGGGTGAGGCGAAGATCTTAGAATAAGATGTAGAGTGGAAAGAAAGAAAAGAGAGAAAAAGAAAGAAAAAAAGAAAAGATAATGACAGAAAGATCAAAAATGAAAGAGTAACAAATAGAAGGTGTGGCACGGTTCTGAAGGCATTTCTGCCAGGATGTACTGGTGCATTGTCATACAAACCCCTGCAATTAGCCACAGGGGGCAGGGGGAGTGAACCAGTCCATGCCATTGGTCACATGGTTGCCATGGGGACAGGGGACGAGACGAGGCCCTCCGTTCTACTTGAAAAGGTAGCGATAAGTAGCGGGGCATCATGGGAGAGCTGGGGCCAATTAAGTGGTGTGATGTCAGAGGTCTCGGCTAAGCAATGTGAGGTTCTACCCAGACGTGTACGGGTCAGCAGCACAGTCAAATGATGTGTGGCAAACTAGCATATTTCTGTAGATTAGATGTATTTCACCAATCTAAAAAGGAGCACAGGAATCTACCCAAAGGCTGAATGATAAAGGAACATGCGCAGTAGCTTTCCTTCCTCAGCCTAAAAATAGTTGCTCACAGAAGGGTGTGACAGGATGGCTTTCATCTTCTGTACTGAGACAGCATTAGATCCATGCAGGAATACAGAGAGGTGAGAGTACATGCCGCACACATGCAACGATGTTAGCAACTTTAGTTGAGGAAAGAGACCATCTGTAGGAAGGAGAATAGCCTCATAAGTAAGAGGCTCTTAAATAAGGCTGAAGGAAACCGCCACTCCTGAGGGAGAGACAGGGGCAGAGAAAGAGAAAGCAACAGACACACAGACAAGGCGATTTGAGACAGTTCAGGCTGAGGGAATAAATTAAACATGAGGAAAAACCCAACCAACCTCCAGATCCTGCACACGAGGCAACAGCACAAGTGGAGGCAGAGACGGGAAAACAAAAGACAACAAAAACACGAGAAAAATAAAATAAAATCAAAAAAGGCATAACATAGGTCATCATCAACAAAACAAATATTACAGGCAGGTACAGATGCTGGACAAAAGGGGGATCGTCTAATCTCTCAGTCATTTTGTGTCAGATACATTAAGTGAATCAAAGGCAGTCTTTGGAGTGCTGGCAATTTTCAATGTCAGAATCATTCTCTTGACTTGAACGAATATAACCATTAACAAGTCTGGAAGCTTCTACCACAGCCAGGTTAAGTTCCCCAATAATGAACTGTGCAGGAATTAAATTTAAAATGCTAATTAAGGCAGATGGACTGAGATACTAGAGTGACTGACAAATGACTCATCCAAACTGGGGGTAAAAAAAGAAGACAGTCAAATGCCATCTTATGAATACAAACATTATCCAAAAGCACCCTGGGTAATGAGATGAGATGGAGTTACACCAAGGTCACTGTTCAGCACAAGGCATGCACCATTTTTTGGGCTACTGCAATTAATCAAGTGAGGAGACAACTGCACACTGACAGAATGGAGGCCCCTATACAGTACAAAGATACACGCGCACACGCGCGCACACACACACACACACACACACCACCCCGACTGAGCTCAAAATTATTACAGAAGAGTCAGTGGTGACTCATCCAATTCACTATTAATTCTACATACTCCAATCACTATGCAATCTACCGTTCTCTCGTCATCAACACTCTTTACTCTTCTTCCATCAACCCATCCCTCCATCAACAGCTCAAATGCTGACCTTTCATCATTCAGCCCGATCAGCAATTCATGCTCGTCACTATCCTTCTCCATTCTAACAATCTCTATTCAGCAGCCTATCCTTCCTGACGTCTATTCATCTGTCTCTCATTCCCTCTCGCCGCTCCAGCCCCTCCACTCCCTCCACTCTCCTCTGACTGTGCTCACCGTGTAGTTGGGGTTTCCTGTCTGCACTCTCAGTTCAGCGAGCACCCATATGCCGTTGGACAGTTTGATGGACTGGTAGAGCATGTCCTGGCCCTCCACCGTGCGCTTGGCTATGGTGAAGATGTTACTGCCCTGCAGCTTATTGGTGGCTGCATCTGTGGGGAACAAAATACTTAGCATTCAGTACCAGTCAGTCATAATCCAATATTTCACAAACAGGACATTATTCCTCTTTCTAAAATAATCCGATCTAACGTACTTTCTCTCTGAACACTGACCATCTTTCTCTGAGGCACTTAAGCCTAACTCTCCTTTCATGGTCTATGACTTAACTCATTTGAGAAAGCACTGATGATATTGCTTCTCGCTTAGAATCATTAAGCAACGTTCCATATCTGCGACTCAATTTAGTTTACCTGCATAGCAAAAATAAACTCCCAAATTCATCATTAACCTCCCTACACTCTCTGTAACACAGCAGTAACACCTAAACCCTCCATCTTCATTCATATGGAAATGTAATCTGTTTAGGTGAAATCTCCAAAAGCATAGCCATTTAGCTCCAGTCCAGCTGGTTTTAAGCTTGTGTAAAACCAACTGTCAATCTCAAGGGGCTCAATTAGGACTGCAGGACTCAACCATGAATTATCATCAAATAACAAACATTATTGAGTCAGGACCTACTCCGTCAGGGCTCTACTGTTCACACTTCTCCCTCAGCTCCTAGTCTCAGGTTACATACTGTAATACACACAGAGCAGCTGGAAGGTAGGTAGGTACAGTCTCCTCCACCTCTCCGGTTACTTCACCAAACACCTGCCCACCCCACGGCCCCTCTCTCGCTCACCTGAGTTGAGATGACAGTCTTTGATCTGGAACTGGGACTCATTGTCATTAGGAATGTCTTTCCATGTGGCTAGGAACACCTGTCGCTCTGTGTGTGTGTGTGTGTGTGTGTGTGTGTGTGTGTGTGTGTGGAGGGGGTAGGGGTGGGAGAAAGAAACAAGGGGAAAAAAGGGAGAGAGAGTTAGAAAGACAAAATGAGAAATAAGCCAAGAGAGAGAAATTTGAGTGAGAAAGCGAGGGGAAATAAAAAAAACTAATTAAGGGTAAACATTTTGTTGCTGTGCTGAACATAGTGGTTCCTGCTGTGCTTTAGGATTCGGCGCATTAGCTCCCAGCCTCCAGCTGCCTTCCTGCTGCTCACCCACATTCCCTCAGATTGAATCAACCAAATATGGAACAAGAGGAGGGGGCAAATTGGCTTCAACAACAATAGTGTGTGATCTGTGAGCAAATGCATGACACACACACGCAAGCACGCACACACAGACACACACACACACACAGACACACACACACACACACACACACGCACACACGCACACGCACACGCTCACCCATCTTCCCATCCTCCACAAACAGCATGCTGATGGGGTACTGGCAGCTGAAGTAGAAGACGTCAATGTTGTTCTTCACAGCCACCTGTGAGGGAGATGAGGAGCAGTGAGTCATTGTATTTAAAACAACTTGAAAGGATACTACACGCAGTGCATGCGTGGGGTTACTGAACAAGGAGGGCTTATTGTCTAGCGGAAATGACATCTGAAACACTCCATATTCTACCACGCACTTCAACCTTCTCTCCCCCTCCTTCCCACCCTCCCGTTCTCTAGCAACTCTCTCCATTAGACCTTTATTGCCACTCCTGGAAGCAGCCTTTATTGCCTACTCCTTTTGTATCAGTCCATCCATTTTTCTCTGAGAGCGAGGAATGAAGTTAAAACTAATGGTACAATATTTGTCCTTAGTGTTACAGGATAGTAGCCATTCAACTTAGTATTGATTGAAACCTAAATTGACTTTCTAAGAACTTTGAGGAGTGGTCACCAGCCAGGCATAGTATTGATCTCTGAAGACTGACGAGGACAGTGAGTTCAGCCTGAGGAGGATGTCAGGAGAAACTCTGTGTGAATAATACATGAGGGTGTCTCAGTCCTGGGGGGAGTGCCAGGCTGTCTGTACCGCAGGGGAAGTGGGGGGGTCACTCTCTCCCTCTCTCTCACACACATACGTCCTTGGAGTGTTATGGTAGGCTACACACACCAACATAAGCAGTGGAGGTAGAGTTTTCGAAGTGACTAGTTACTTGATGGTTGGCTTAGTAACAGGCAGCAGATAATCCTCCCATCCCTCTCATTGTCACCGTCCTATTGGAGGATGGATGGGTAAGAGATAAGATCATGGTGCCAGACGTGTTGCCTCCTGAATTGCATATGCTCCATGCATATGAGTCTGACTCCTATAGGTAGGAGATATGGAGTACTCCTATAGATGGATTGGGAAGGACATGTAAGAGCAAGAAATCAGCCTATCATTATTTCCACTTCCGAATCTGGCTGTCATCGCCAACCTCTCCCCCATACACAAAATGAGTCTCCAACTTCTAGAGGTTTGCCGATGTTGTCCGCACTAGCTATAGAGATTTATTTAGATTTTATAGAGAGCACCAATTCCACCTACAACTCGTGGTTGGTCGGTAGAGTTGTGTATGTAGAAGACCCTCCCCCCGCGGAAGATTATTTTCTCTCTTCTCAAAAGCTGGATTCATTATTTCTAGATGTAGCGAATTAGCTGGTACGAATAGCCGGAGACTAGGCTGGAGAGGAGTGCTGTGTCCAAAAGAAACAAAGCACTGCCACAGTGTGGTGTGACCGCTAATTACTTCCCCCCACCTCCCTCGTCTCCGCTAGACCCTCTTATCTCCTCTCAGCAGCTGCACACTGTTCCTTCCCCTAGTCATTGGAGAACACTGTGCCATCCCCTAGTCATTGTAGAACAGCCCTAATCTAAAAGAGGCCTGCCTGTCTCTACCGTTTTTTTTGTTTTTTTTAACTAATCACAAAAGTTCCAGAGTCTCTCATGTCATATTTCATTCCTTTGCTGGTAGCGTAATTGAATAAACCTGACTGAATTTGAAAGTCAAAGCTTAGACTTGATTGGATAATTACAAGGCTTACGGCAAAGCAAACACTGATATCGCAATGTCGTATATATATATATGCTAAACGTACACTTAATACTCAGATAACCTCTTAAATCCTACTATAAAAGCAAAGTTGTGGGAAGGTTACCTGCAGGTTGTTGAGGGGTTCCATCTTCATGACAGGCCCCACATTGCTAAGGGGGAGGCCAACTTCGATGGTCTGGTTTGGGTTGAGAGGAGTGAGGACCTGGAGGGGACCAGCAGGGGCCAAGCCAAAACTACAGACAAGGAGAGAGATGGAGTGAGAAGGGTCTAGATACAAACAACCGAAAAAAGCTCACAACAGAGATCGATATTTTCTGTACACAAGTAACAAGACTGTGGAAACAGTTTCACATGTGAACAATAAACTCATCCTATTCTATTCCTTGACAATGACAGAGAGCACACATTAGTAAACAGTGGTGTCCCCTTACCTGTTCCTGTTAAACTGGATGGCGAAGTCTGTCATGACGCTCATGGCCTTGTTGGTGAGGGTTACTTCCATCTGGATGACCCCAGCACGTCGGGCGAAGGTGCCGGAAATCTCCAGACCCTTGGCCTTCATGGCTGGTAGCCACACCTGAGGACAGACGCCATGATTAGGACATCGCCTGAACATCTCTTTAGCGTTAACCCTCACCCCCTTACGTAAAAGGGGATCAGATCAACTGAAAAATTATTAGATTCTGCATACTGCTACAACCACTGTACATATACACATACACATGTACAAACATGGTGTATCAAGAGACTCACTGTTTTGGTAGGAATGTAGGCACCCATGGGCATACCAACTCCACCTCCGAGGTCAAACAGGTCCCCTAGGCCGCCCCCGACAGGGGCATTGAGAGAGGCTGGCATCACAGCAGGGGCCGCCCCAAAACTAGCCCCCAGCTGTGGATCAGAGAACATCACTTTAAAACAACAGTCATTTTCAACACACTGTGCATTCAAGAAGTCACCTTCAGAATGAATATATATATATATATCTTATTTTTTATTTATTTTTTTATTTTTAATAATAACTTGACTTACTGCAGGACTCCCTCCAATATCTCCTCCAAGCTGAGGAGAGAGGAAGAGGGCTTCAGGTTATCCATCATTTCAAAGTTACACTTTATTCCCCTTGAGGGAGATTGTAGAGGAAGACTTATGGAGGTGGGTGTGATGAGGGGCTGCTAAGACAACTATGATTGATGAAAAGCATGTTTTTTGTTGTTGTTGTTTTTTTAATGGAAAAAGGTGAGGGTAAGATGATACCAGTGCAGCAACAAAGAGTGGCCTAGACGTCTATAGTAGAGATGTGCTACTTTAGTCAAATGACTAGAATAATCTCCTTTAAGTGCAGGAGCCTGATACAGCTACCCACAGTAACCTAACACCTTGGTAACAACTAACACAACAAGAAGAGGATTCTCAGGGGATGGTTGGAACTAAAGGGAATGCACATGGAGAGGTAGGAGACGATACGATGGATCTCTCCCTAGACGACTACGGCAGACATACAGTGGTGATACTGCTGGAGATGGTGAGAGGTGAGGTCAACAGCAGTGCACAGGGGACTGTGAGGGGGGGAGGAGACTCTTTAGACTGACCCACAGCCTCTACTGATGCCCCCTGAACCAACCTCACTGTGGGTGTACTCTGGCGACTGGGGCCGAGGCGGGAGCTCGGGTGACTGGGGAGTGTCCGTCCGCGGGGGAACGTGAGGCTGATGAGACACCAGAGCCCAGTGATAAGAGTAGGGAAAGGAGGACTGTGGGGGGCTCAGGAGGCCTTCATAGGGAAGTGGGGGGCTCAAACAGATGATGGCTACAATAGGGTGGCCAGTGGCCACTTCCATAATCAACGCATTGAGATGTAACAGTCAGATGAAGGCATGACAGGAAGCACAGACTAATCATGTTAAAGAGGTGAATACAGAACAGTATACACGGTCTAGGTTTTAGTATACACTAGTAAATGTAGTGAACTACTCTAATGAGGTGATTTGTATGTCTCTATGCACTCTCTCTCCATGTAGTTACCGGTTCAGACTCATCCCCCATCTGCAGGTGTCGCATTGAACAAAGAGGAGGAAAAAAACATGTCAAAAGGAAATAAGAAACCGAGATAGAGGCAGGAGCAGAGAGAACACATCTCCTATTAACAGCCACTAAAGTGTTTAGCAATTGCAACACGATTTGTCGCAAATCAGGATATTGCACCGGACCTGTTATTGCCTTGCATTGTGTACAGAGGTCACCTACCAGGCTGTCCAGACCCCCACCCAGGAGGTCCATAGCACCCATCTGCATGGAGGAGGGTGGGGGGCCGCTGGTGACGGGGGGCGCCAGGTCCAGGTTGAGCAGGTCCCCCAGAAGATCTCCCTGGGAGGGGATGACAGCAGGGGGAGCTTCGGTGACAGCAGCAATGGCTGCATCTGGGCTCTCTGCACTCTCCCCTCTGGGTGGCGGTGAGAGAGAGAAAGAAAGAGATAGGACTTTTACCTACCAAAGTCAAATGTCTTTTTAAATTTCATCCTCGAGGTGCAAGGCTCTGCTAAAATGGAAAACATTGACATTCACTGCCTCCCTGCTGCTCTTAGTCAACCAGGGAACCTGATTTCAATTAGCCATGCCAACATTAGGCTACATTCTGTAGAATTCTAATTCATTAAGAGTTCTCCTTTTATATATATCCTAATTTAATTTCCAGGGAACACCACTGGCACCATTTAAATCCATGGCAAATGACATTAACTAGGTGTAGTGTGTTCAATCTAATGTCTAGGAAAACAGCCTCGCAGGACACATTTGAATGCCACATGACTGCAGATCTCAGAAGGAATGCCAGCACAATAAGGGACCTGATTTGACTAAAACTAGTAGAGAGATCAGGTTTGCTCCAGAGTAATAAGGCATACGTATTAATGAATAAGTCATAGTAAGTATTACTACGGTGTACATTTTTTTTTAAAATAAAGTGTTTTGTGTGTGTGTGTGTGTGTGTGTGTGTGTGTGAGAGACTCACGATCCAGTGCGGGCGGGGAGCCTCTTGTGCATCACGCCTCGGCTGCCCTCCACGAAGGCGCTGGGGGGCTTGTGGTAGACAGACGCCAGTGTGCCGATGTGGCAGATCAGCTCCTCCAGCAAGGTGGGCTCAATCAGGTCCGTCTCCTCAGAGATGAGGGGCTTCTCAGCCAGCACCACCTCCTTGGCAGCCACAGGGTCAGTGGAGAGCAGACGCCAGTAGATGTAGCCACGGTCTCGCAGGTCTGGGTTGTCAGAGTCCTGGAGACAGTGACGGAGGGGCAGAGTTAAAGTGGGTGATTGATGTGGTGTATAATGAATACTTGATGCAACTTTTCTGTTTTTACTCCCTGACATCAAAGAATTCAAGAATCGGGTTAAGATTTCCCTGAGGGGGTTCAGATAGAACTAAGGAAGCTGTAGTGCAGTGTTCATTTACAGAGTAAAAAGAAAAACTATGAGGAAGTCCTACTCTAATATCTGTTATTTGTATTGGAAGGAGACAGTGAAGATAGACAGGAAAGTAAGGAGGAGAGGGCATGACAGCAGGGCCTGATTCAAACCCATGCCAACATGGGCATATGTGTACACTGTGTAGGCCAGGGGTCACCAACTATATTTGTCCAAGTGCCAGAATTTTTCAAAGCGGGGGCCGGACTTTAATATATATATATATACGTATATATATATATAATTATTTTATTTAGGCATACTATTGTATATAGTACTATTAGCATATTACTGTTTAATATTTTCATTTTCTTACTAAATTAATGTTATTAATGATTATTAGCCTATTATCAGTGTGAACAGACTCCTGACACCTATTATCCAACCAGCCAGCAGGGGGCAATCGAGATATTTTGGCGTGCTGTGTGCCAAACTAAGTGGGGATCTGAAAGAGGTTATGGACAAAACAATGAAAATAATTAACTTCATCAGAGGAACTTCCAGTACGCAGCATCGCCTGTTCCGCAAGTTTGTGCTGGAATCTGAAGCCATTCACGAGGACCTCCAGCCTGATTTTAAGAAGTTGGCGTCAGAGGGGAGATGTTAGTTCTCTCATTAACAAAATGTGAGTATTGCAGACATAGGATTTTATTGTTGCTATGTTAAATGGCATGGTTTATTCATTGTTAAAGTGTAATTTAATGACCTGGTTATTACCGTTTTATTTGATATAGGCTACAGATGCCAGGCGATACCAGGATGCCGCGGTGAACGTTTGACTGACCGACTTGAAAACAACATTTCTGGCAATGAAGGCCTATCATTTGCCATGCTATTTTTTTTATTTAAGTGATGTTAATCTTTTTCATTTTCTGACTGAGAAGTTAGTTATTTAAGTCACTGTTAATGTTACGAAATGTTAAACAAGAGCAACAAAGAGTGAAAAATAAAATAAAACGAAATGTTAAATAGGCCTATGAGTAGGCTATGTGAACAAATTAAATACAACGAAATGTTAAATGAGAGCTATGAATTTGTCCTCATTCTTGCATGAGAATAGCGCTACGTCTGCCGCATTCCATTTAATAAAAGAGGGGAATTAGTTTCAGCTTCGCTACTGCTATTTAGTGCCCAACCAGAAGCAAGGCTGCAGCTTTGTGAATGAGGTAGGTCTGACTCCTCCTGCATTGTAAGAACTATATGAATCTATGATATATGTTCTAAACGGTATTTCCCTCATTTTCGGGGAAAAAAAAAAAAACGTTAAAAAAACCCGTAAAAACATGAATATTCATCGGGCCCGATGGAAAGCTTTGGTGGGCCGCATCTGGCCCGCGGGCCGCCTGTTGGTGACCCATGGTGTAGGCCAGGGGTATTCAATTACAAATTCAGTTGGGCCAGATTTGAAAACCAAGACATTTTGCTGGGCCAGACATTTTCAGCGACCAGTAGCCTAGGCACCAGGTAATGACACATTTCAAACCAACACAAATGAATGTAGGCCTAATGAAATACAAGCAGTTTATTTATAGTTTTCCTTTTAAATTAGGTAACATCTGACACAGGCACGTCAAAAAGACTTGACTGAACACAATAAAAGAGCTGTAATTGAACAGAACCTAATAGCAATACTTTTTTCACTTTCTAGGTAAAACAACAACATTTTGGTCTCAACTGACCCATGCACATCTCAAAGTGCATAAAAAAGTGTACAGTAGTATACCAATAAAAAAAAAGTCCTTTTGTAAAATAAACATTTTG
Source organism: Nansenia antarctica (assembly GCF_963989245.1). Classification (NCBI taxonomy): domain Eukaryota; kingdom Metazoa; phylum Chordata; class Actinopteri; order Argentiniformes; family Microstomatidae; genus Nansenia; species Nansenia antarctica. The sequence continues at coordinate 23,093,971 of NC_137690.1, forward strand.
GTCATAGCTGACCCAGGCACATCACAAAGTGTTTTTAACTGAATGAAAATAACCATCAATGCCTTGAGTGCACAATTAAACAAGTTACAGTTACAGTTAAACAATAACATTGAATCTAATCTAATCTTACCCCGCTGACTTTCTTAGTGTGAGAAGTGACATTTTTTATTCTGAACAAGAGCAGTGACATTTGGCTCATAAGATGTCAATGCAATCCGAAGGCATTGGTGAAGGGTACTGTTAGTCAGGGAACAACGAGAGCTGCTTTTTATTGTGTTCATGTGTGAAAAGCTTGCTTCACAGGTGTATGTTGATCCAAACATACTGAGCACATGGATTGCTACTTTCTTAATGTTAGGGAACTGGTGCACGTTGACATCACTCCAAAACTTCGCAGGTCCATTAGTGCGAAGCTCCTGTGCCATGGTTAAGGATGACTGCATGTCAACAAGTTCAAGTACGAATTTCCCCTCGTCGATGGAAGGCACCACTCCCTTTCCTCTGGTGGATAAGTCCCCTTCTATTGCAGCAGTGAACGGGTCTCTGGCAAAGCCCATCACCTCTGCGGGCAGAGCAAGCCCATCCAGTCGACCAGCAAAGTTCTCTTTCAACCTCGGAATGAAATCAGTCATCACATCTGTGATTTGTGCCGGGGATGAGACGCATTTGCGGAGCGTTGGAAAATGCAGCATTCTGCCGGTGCACAAGTCGGCCGCGAAAAGGTCCAGTTTGATTTGAAACACGCGCGTCTGTTCCACAAGATCAATCACAGTTTTGTCTCTGCCTTGTAGCCCCACATTTAGGTCATTCAGGTGTTTGAACATGTCGCTCAGAAAGCAGACATCAGCCATGAAGTTGTCGTCCAGTATGCGATTCAAGTGTGTTTCTGCCTTCGTTTGCTTGCTGCTGCGGAGGAAAGTTGTAATCTCCTCTCTGAGATCACAGAAACGCTCCAGTGCCTTGCCTTTGGACAGCCACCTGACGTCGTTGTGCAAAAGCAGGTCGTGGTGCTCAGCAGACATTTCTGACAGCAGCTTGCGGAATAAGCGATGTTGGAGGCTCGAAGTGGAGCGAATAAAATTAATTGTAGCCATCACGTTGTCCATTGTTGTTTTAAGCTCCCCGCTGAGTTTTGCGCACAACACCGTCTGATGCACAATGCAGTGTAAGGATGTTATCTGAGGTGCAACAGCGGACCAGCGTGCTGTCAAACCATTTACTCTCCCTGTCATGGATGGAGCCCCATCCGTCACAAGCATTCACACACGCTTCATATCTAGACCATTGTCTTTGAAAAATTCTGAAATGTTCTTAAAGACTATCTCGCCAGTTGTGTGTCCTTCTAACGGCAGTAAACCGAGCAATTCCTCTCGGAAGCATTTGCCGTCAAAAAAACGGACATATATGCACAATTGTGCGATATCGGTTCTGTCTGTGGACTCGTCTACTGCTATAGACATAACATCAGCTTTCTTCAGTTCTTTTAACAGTGTTTCAAACACATCTGTAGCAAGAATTTCAACCCTGCGAATGTTTGAAGTGTCTGACAGGGGAACGTTTTTAATAGCAGATGACACACTCGTTTTAATTTTGCTGTCAATTATCACTTCATCTATGACGGCCAGCATACAGTCTTTCATGGTTTCAGAATCAGTGAATGGCCTTTTCTTCTTTGCTAAGATCCAGGAAACACGAAGGGATGCTGCTGTACCTCTCTCTTGGGCTGTGCATGTCCGTACCATCGTTGTACAGCTCCGATTGTAGGATGCAATCAAACTCTGCACTTTTGCAGCCCTCTCCTGAGATCCCTCTGGAAAGTTGGCCCGGAAAGTCGGGTGTTTCTCGATGTGGTGCCTCCGAATATTGTAATCTTTAAGTACCGCAACGCACTCATTGCATATTAAACACATCGGTTTGGCATTTGGACTTTGTGGTAAAATAAACACATATTTTTCAGTCCAGGCAGAGTTAAACCGACGGTTTTCATCGTCAATTTTGCGTTTCAGGGTGGAGAAAGTCGAAGACATTTTTGGAGTTGATATCGGACTTCTAGCTAGCCTGCCTACAGAACGTGAATATAACGCTCTAGCAACAGTCAACCCAATCAGGGCATTGTTTGTTAAAGTGTGTCTAGCAACGTTATATTAAACAATGCCCTGATTGGGTTGACTGTTCACACGCTCATACGTCACACCTTGCCACGCCCAATGCGTGATATTTGAGAGCCCTGGTGTTATATTCACGTTCTGTAGGCTACTATTGTATTGTAACGATCCTGTATGAGGCCCGTTAACAGCTCCACCAAGGGAGTTAACTCTCTTGGTCTAATGGTTAGCGCGGTCGTCGGTTATGCGGGAGATCGGGGTTCGATTCCCGCATGGAGCGAGTTACACTACCAAGTCTCCGTTCGCTACAGTATGAACACTCGCGAAATACGTTTTTCTCTGCTTTTATGGCTGGGCCAATCGGGGGTCGCGTCTGGGCCGCATGCGGCCCGTGGGCCGCTAATTGAATAGGCCTGGTGTAGGCCATGGTGCAGGCCACTGAATCCTGGCAGCTTTGAGCTTTAACCTTCAAGGTTAATGGCAACAACTCACAGTCTTAGGAGAGAATCTGCAGACGGAGATGTTCACTAGTTCTAAAACACGCTCCAAAAATAACAGACACACCAATCCAACTACAACAATACACATATGAACATAGACTCACCCATGCATCTCTTATTTTGAAAATCATCTACATCTCATCAGAAACTGCAGCAGCAGGGTACAGTTTTACTGTGTCATGCTTGATGAATTTTAATACGAGATTCTCAGTCTATCAATCGTAAAGCTTCAACAGTATCCAGATGTGCCAAGTCCAATCCTCAGATACATGCCACAGATAAATGCGTCACTGCGTTAGTTGTAGGAGGGGGAGAGACAAATGAAGACGGCCATTTCAATTGCTTCTCAGCAAGCCACCCCTTTAAAATACTTAATGACGTCATGTCACGCTGGCTACGAGACAGGGAAGCTAGCACAGTCAATTTAATGTAGCCTTGTTGTCGGGTTTAGTCAAGGATATCACTATCCAATTAGCCATAATGGCTAACCAGTATTTAAACTCTACCCCTCCAAGATCACACTACATTTAAAGCAGGCTGCTTCTTCCTCTCTTTGAGCTGTTGTGCAGAACCCAAACATTTCTTCACCATTTGACATTGCTTTCTCCCTGCTGTGATGCTTGGCTGCTTATTTAGCATAAAACTTTCCCACACTTGCTATGGACTGCCTGTGTGAGCACTGAAAGACTAGACTAGACTGTGTTTCTCCAATCAGGCGGTGGAATCTGAAGTGGTATGAGAAGCGTTCAGTGTGTGTGTGTGTGTGTGTGTGTGTGTGTGTGTGTGTGTGTGTACATGTGAGTGAGCTTGGTGTTGTCATCAGAGTCAGGCAGCTGCAGAGAGATTCCAGGATCAATACCATTTCAAACACCCAGTGTACCCTAATTCTAATAAGGTGTAATAAATGTTTCCCCGGTGTATTAAGTAAATACTATCTCAATCCCAAAGGCTGTGTGTTCCCCAGGGCCTCACCTGTGTGGCCAAACTGAGCACCTGCTGCACCAGCTCCTGGGTCTCTGTGGGCTTCTTCAGGAACAGCTTCACGATGGCCGTCAGGAGCTGCAGCTGCACCTGCAGGAGCCGAGCGCACAGGAAACCACAGTCAAACTCACCTAAGGTACAGTGCCGTACAAAAGGATTCGCCCTCCCCCGCACAATTTTCACATTTGGTTACCTCAGTGCCTGAAATACATTAAGTTGGAATTTCTTCCCACTTATCTACACAGCCTACTGGACACTATCAAAGTGAAAGGAAATGTTAATTTAGGAAAAATGAACACCAGTATTATTAACCCCCCCTTGCTGTAGCACTCCTAAATGACATACTGTGAAGTGCTCTTAAATACTACATACTATGCTATACTATATACAGGGGTGCACATAACTTTTTGGGGCCAGTGCTCAGAGGAGCACCTAGGGATGCTGCTTGGTGCTCCCCGAGCTCGCGAGTCACGACCCGTCCCACAGGATGGATGAAAAAGGGATGCATGGATAACTTATATTAGCAAAACGACATTTATTCATAAATAAAGATGAACGAACAAATGATTGTGTGCAAAACAAAATAAACAAATGCAAAATCAAATGACTGCTCTTTAAGCATGAAAGTCTGTCAGACTCCTTTAAACACAATGAAATCAACTGACATCTCTTTAAGCACTAACTGAATGTCTGTTCTTTAAACACACTGAAATAAACGGACATCTCTTTAAGCACTGCTCTGTAAACACTGAAATCAACTTTTCAACAAAAAGTTACAGCCTAAGCATTTATTTATGCTACAAGCTTAATCGTCATCATCCCTGCTCTCTTGACTGCTGTAAATTATCATTGTCCTCAATTTCAACCATGGTAGAGGGAATTTTTTTTGTGATCAAATTATTATTATTATTTTAATTTTAATTTTTTTGGTGCGCAAAAGCGCCATCATGCGGCTGATCTGCCGCGCAGCATGCATTTTGGCGACGCATGCGCACTGGCGCACCAGTTATGTGCACCCCTGACTATATACTATGCCTGTGTATTACCAAATACGTGAAGTACCAGTTTTGCACATACATCAACTTGGAAGTAACTAAACTTCAAAACAAACAGCCTGTCTACTGTGCCTGCATTTAGAATGTAGCATGTTATTCAATAAAAATACTCAATAGGCTGTACACATTTATTTCCAGCACACCAATGCCTGAATTAACATTACACTTTATTGTCATTGCAGAGTAGTACCAGACTACAAAATGCAGAATTACTATAGCTTAGCCTGAGCTCTCTAAACAGACAGCTAATCCCAAAACAAACCGTGTGCTGAATACTGCTGGGCTAAGGACTGTGTTCTTCTGTATGTAGTACACTGACTGAGCCTCAGAGCCAGGTCTGGGAATGAACACTAACTGTGCCAAGGATGTAACAGTACAGATTTAAATTGCTACTGAAGTGTTTAAACTTTAAAGCCTTATGTTTTGGCATTACCAGGACGTGTCTCTGGAGTATTTTTCCTTTCGTGAAGATGAACCCAAAAAAATTTCATTATTTCGTCTGTCTTGTCTTTATTACAAAGAAGTGTTACTGTTACACGATACATCTATATTAAATCAATGCTGTGGCCCCTAGAGTGCCTTCTCATACCTTGCTTCTAATCAGGTTCACTATCCACCTGTTTTTTCCTCTCATCAAAAGGTAAATCAATAAGTAGCAAAGCCAGAAGTTTTAAGACAGTCAGTGTCTTAAACAGTGAAGACAACAGTGTCTTCTCTTTATGGCACACATTGATTTCTAATACTGTACCAAGCTTAAACAGGCCAGAGCCTTTGATGCCTTTGCAGAGTGCATCTTGTTTAGTTTTTTACCTCAGTGATCCTAACTCTGCAGAGTGATGAACCCCACCACCCCAACACGAACAGCTGAACTAGAGAGGGGAGAGGGTAGTGTGATAGAGTCAGACAGACCTGAGTGCTCTCATCATGGAAGCCCTCCAGGAAGCTCTCCAGCAGCTCATCAGCGTTGTCGATGCGCTCTGCGTACTCCCCCACGATCCAAATCATGGCCGCCCGTGCTTCTGGCTCGTCCAGGGAGTCCAGGTTCTCACACAGCGTGGCGATCACACTCTCATACCTAACAGCCAGAGTTAGCAATGAATGACTCAGCATAATTACTATTATCGTGTTGCTCTATGCTAAATAGAAAGGCAAACACATTCAAAAGGGGGAAAAAACTGTCAGCAGTCTAACCAAACAAATGTATTTTCATCAATGTTATCATATTACCATCATTTTTTGTTATTATTGTCAGTCCTTGAATATGCCATGTGTGATTGTCATTTTATACCCTCTGGTGGAGCATTCCTCCATACTTGGGCATTAAGTCCTACACAACATCTGAATGCTTCCTGAAGCTGTTACACAAAGGCAAGGCGACATAGATCTTATTCAGTGTCCCGAGTGAGACTTTAGTTTAATCTAACAATAAAAGCTTTTGATGTAATGAAATTAAAGTTGTAATGAAAGCTCAAACAACATTACAGCACAATTCTATTGTGTGCCCCTGGATATCTACTTGAGTGCCCATAATAAAATGTTTTGTGTGCCCCCTTGACAGCATAATTACCAAACTTCATGCTGGATGACCAAACTGTTCTACTCACCTTTTAATGATGAATAAGATACAGAGGGAAAGTAATGTCTTCATAATAAATTAACATGTCAAACTCACCAAACACTTAGTACATTCCAGCAAAGAAATGCTGCTGTGTTACTGTTCAGCAAACTGACTTCTGATTCAAAAACAAGTTGCAGTGTTTTTGGGGAGCGGTTCTGTCATGGCATATGAATCCACACTCTGCTAGGCTCAGAGCAGGAGTCATGGCCTGCCCTTTCAGGGGAAAGGTTCCAGCGCTACGCACTGCGGACACTGTGAATATATAATGTGTGTGTGTGTGTGAGCTTAGAGGCAGCATTTCTCGCCCAAAAGCTAATTTTCATGCGTTTCACGATGAAAGTCAAGCAGAACAGACATCGTATCAAGATAATGAGCTTTCTCTCTGCTTATTTCAGATCAAGAAATGTGATTTGGGGGTCAGTGAGGCGGAACAGACACAAGGGCTACAGGATGTTTGTGTGTGTGTGTGTGTGTGTGTGTGTGTGTGTGGGCAGGTCATGTGTGTGTGCACATATGTGCTGATATAAATGCATGTGCTTGTGCTAGGAGAGAGCATGGGCCGTTTTAACAAGCATGTCCATTAACACTCCCCATACCGTAAGATATAGTGCCAATCTGATACTAACAATAGCAAAACTGTCCATCTTCAAAACTTGGATGAGATTCAAAGATGACCACCAAAGATTCTATAGGGGAGACAGGCTGTCTCTCAGAGTTAAAGCAAAGAATGGTTAATGAGGTCAGAGGTAACGAAACGTGGTCAAATATTCTGTGGCTATTGAATTAAAAAACAGCCAAATGATAATTGTATGTATGGGTATGAATGTATATGTGCATGTGAGAATTTGTAAATACTGTATGTATGTATGAACATTTATATTATGCCTATAATACTATTTTGATTGTTAATATGCCTGTGTGTCTTTGTTGTATATTGCTGAGCTAGTAGCTGTGTGTCTAATGTTAGCTATCTAACGTTGCATGTTTAAGGCTGATTTGTGCATGACAGTCCCGCATTTTGACATGTCGCATTTCCCCCCTTTGATGGCATATGATGCCCGAAATGTAACTAAAGTTCAGCCGCAAAGTTGTTGCACTGTTGTAATATATCAGTGCAGACTGGCAGGGTATGAGCACGGGTTGCTAGCCTACAGAACACCGCTATTTTGTCATGAACTAGCCTGATAATGAAGCATTAGCTGTTTTGTCATGTCCCACTGTGTCATCACTTTCATGTCATGTCTTTATGTTTTGTGAATATTTGTAAATAATTATCAAATATAACTTGTAAAATGTATTTTTGATAATAAATACATGAAAAGACAAACTTTTACCAGCTCTGCAGTAATGCAAGAAAACATCCATGACTGGCTGGGAGAAAACATCTATGACTGGCTTGAAAATTCAACCCCATCACAAATGTCTCTGGCTGGTTGATTGCATTGCTCCATGGCTGGTTAACTTGATTTCCACTGAGATATTGCAGTGGAGAGTCAACAGACAATTTACTTTGATTGATGGACAGGTTTACCAGTAACACCTAGTCCCTGGCTACTGCTTATAAGTCTGGAATAACAACGACTGAAATCTAAAGTGAATCACACAACTGTGAGGCATGGCTCTGAATCAGAAACATGTGGTGTGCACTGGGAGGGGGAACGGGGTGCTGTGACTGATACAAGGTGAAGCCAATGGCTGTGTGTCTCTATCCATCAGCTGAGTCCTTCACTGATAAAAAAAATAAATGTCCAGCACTCCTTTAAGTGTGTATTTTGTCTTCTAATAGTAAATCGGCTTGTAAGACCCATTAATAGGAGAAACAAATACTGTAATTGTATCAGGATCTCTCCTCACTAATTAGTGGTCCATCTCACTGTTGAATTTGCTCATTGTCAGGCTTCGCCCAAACCAGTCACCTACTTGTTCGGGTATTTGCGGAAGATGTCCTTGATGACCACGATGGCCTCCTGCACCACGTAGTTAACCTTGGTACTGATGAGGTCCAGCAGCGTGCTGACACAGCGCTCTGCAGATTGCTGGAGACAGATGAGAGAGATGCTGTCAGCCAAACAGAGCCTCCTACTGAGTGTCATGGAACTGTAACAGTGCTTTATTCAGGCTGCCAATAACAACTAGCCTAACAGTTGCACAGACGAAAAAAAGTCTTTGTTGTATATTGTTATACAGCATATAAACCCATGACCATAATGGGGTCATAGGACTTGCAGTCATATACCACAGAAGGGTTGGGCGATTGCATCAGGGATCACCTAGGGTCTGAATCTAGAGTTTCTGTTTTTCAAAAATTCAGGCCATTTAAAGCAGGAGACAATTCCTTTTATGGCACATTTAAGAGCTGAGTTTGTGAAGTAAACAATCACCGTCTCAGCTTTTGTAACCTGTAATGTAATCTGTATTTCATTTCTGGGAGCCAGACAGTCACGAAATAGGTCTCATGAGGCATATATCCCCCCCCTCTTGATGATAGGATCATATAGACAATTGGCCAACCATATGCCAGTGTTGTATACATGAAATCACTGTGTATATGTGACACGGTCTGGTGAAAAGGTCCGCATGCCGGCAAATGACCAACATTTTTTGTTGAAGAGCCCACTGAACATAAACAGTTTTAGGATCACTAAATACTTATCATTTGTGAACTGGATTCACTGTATTGTCTGCACTGTATCGTGCTTTGTAGGCTACCGAGTTAGTGATACATGGCTTGTAAACAAACTTACATTTTAGGATGTGTTCAAAAGCAAGGACTGTGTGATCTACACAGCTAATTATGTGTAGTTACGTGTTTTTAGCAGGTTGATGTTCTATCAGCATGTTGTAATGTGCTAAATATGCAGTTAGATGTTCATAGTGATGTTCTTTCTCAGCTGCTAGCTAGCTACCAACACGAAGATATCAAACGTGTCTGTTTTGATTCAGAGCAATTTTCTCCGGTATTTGGTTTGAGGTGTACCAACATTCAAATAAGCATATCTTCTTCAAATATTTTCAAAGAAAGCTTACAATTTGCACTTTCATTAAAACATGTTTTTCTTAATCTCAAAAAACTAAAAAATGACCTTGCCCTGCTTGGGGACTTTTTTTACCAGACCCTGTCACATATCATCCCCTCTCACCTCCACTTTGATGGCACAGCGGCCAATGGCTCGGACAGCCTTGCGCACAAAGTCCACGTCTACCTCAGTGGCATACTCCTTCAGCTCCGCCAGCACCTAAGAAGCACAGTCACCAGGGTGTTAGTACGACCAGGTATTATATTACGTTGTCATCATCACACGTAACAACTAGACCTTCAAAATGCTTATCTATGTAGAAAATCTAGCTCTATAAAACAAAAGTCAGTAGTTCTTCCATTTTAAGATTCCAAACATCTTTCCCTATTCACTTTGAGGCACTATGTAAATCTGTATCTAATGGTGTCTGCCTGGGTTGGTCACCTGGGCAATGTTGGCTTGGGATGCCAGGCGGATCATGATGTCCAGTTTCTCCAGCTTGACGTAGATGGGGTCATTATACTTCACAAAGAAAACTTTCATCTCATGCTTCAGGATCTCTGGGCTGCAGAGACAAATTAGCATGATTGGTATTGTCTGTGCCAATATGTGTTTTTACTGAGAGAAAACGGAATGTCTATGTAGCATGCAATTTTATATGCTAAGCAAAGTAAGATGGATGACTGAATTAGAATGAGCTACAATTTCTGTTGGCCCTCTGTTCTGCCTCCCCAGCAGTTTCCAGGCGTTTCCTACCGTTTCTGGACGATGAGGTTGATGTTCCTCAGGGCCACATACTGCAGCTCAGGCTCTGCTGACAGCAAGGTGACCAGCGGAGGGGCCAGCTTCTTCAGCAGGGTGCCGTAGTAGTCCAGGTCCTTAGGCAGCATCTCCATGAACTTCATCAACACCTTGACCGCTGACAGCACCACCGCAGAGTTGGCATGGGACAGGCGAGGGGTCACCCGCTCACAGATGCTGCAACAGGGGTGAGCACAGATTACGGAACCAAGTAGGGAAAAAGCAGGGGGAATGGACACTTTTCATACAAGAAATGTGGACACTGGAAAGGAAGAATTTGCATATCAGAGAGATGCAGGCAGTAGTCTCTGACCTCTGAGACTCGCGGTCGTCACGAGGGGTGTAGTTGGCCAGGCAGTCCAGGATGAAGATCTGACCCCACTCAGTGCACTCGTTGAGGGCTGTCAGCAGCTTGTTGATGGACTGTGGGTTCAGGTCCAGCAGGTTGCTGTTGGGGTGGGACTCTGCTATCTCAGAAAGGGCTGCCACCGCATTCGCTACCACCTAAGTGAGAGAATCGGGTGAGGTTAGACTTCCAAGAACACTTACCCTGAAGTAGCCGACCATAGGATATACCAAACTAATACAGAGCTCATTACAGCAATACAAATTACAAATCGGATTACTTGGCTGATACAATTCTGTGCCAGTAATAAAACCCTGTTTTTGAAAACCAGGACCCTGGCCTAAAGCCAATAATCTATCCCAGGAATGCTGGCCAGCTGGCCTCGGGAGCCTCACCATGGGGTTTGAGTCAGAAATTAGGTCCTTGAGGGTGTCTAGAAAGCCCTGGTCTTCCACCAGCTGGGCGTTGATGTCATGGAGCTTGGCCACACACACAGCCGCCGTCTTCCTCACATAGGGGTCCTCGTCCTTTAGGCACTTCCTCAGCGGCTCACACAGGTACTCGGTGATCTTGTCCACGCGGATGCAGCCCATGGTGCGCACAGCCAGGGCACGGATCAGAGGGTTAGGGTCCTCGCAGTCCTGGTGGGGGTTGAAAAGTTCCATGGTATGTATTCAAACACCGAGGAGTGGTGATCTATAATCTTCACAGACAGTGAAAAATGTCTCCCCCTCCAAGTTATTGTGATACTGTACCTTGACGAAGGTGTTGACAGCCATGATGGCCATGTCAGGTTGGCTCTTGGCGTAGTTCATGAGATATAGGTAGACCAGCTTCTTCAGCTCCAGGTTATCAGTCTGCATACAGTTCACCACGTCTGGAAACAGGGCACTGAAGGGAGGCAGTGTCAGGATGTCATGAATAAAATATGAATGAATACCACTCCATTCTGAAACATTCAAAGGAAGCAGAGCATGGCAATCAACTCTGTTTTTATATTGTGACTTATTAGACCCTGTTAGAAACTGACTAACCTGACATCCTTCCCAACTGTCATGGAGGCGATGACCTTCTTCACAGCCTCCTTCTTCTTCTCCTTCTTATCGCTGTTCAGCTCTGCTTTCAGCTCAAAGATCTCTCCTGCACACGAGTAAACAGAACAAACACAAACATAGATCAGAATGCGCATCAGGAGGTGTCCATAGATCCTCAGAGACTGGATAAATTACAACCCAGCATCACAGAAGGATTTACACAGTGCAGTTCATTTTTTCCACTTCATTTATAACATCAAGACATGTTTATTGTTGTCAAGAAAGAAGAAGTGACCTAGAATTTCTTAAACACTGGATGAAGCCTGGTTAAGCAGCATAGAACATCTCTGATAGAGGGTTAGGGTTATAGGGTTATAGCCTAGCTCGATTTATCAGGCCTCTGTGCAAAGTCAAACTTAGAAGCTGGACCTGAATCTCTCCTCAGAGCAGCTTGTCCTCAGGTTACACTACAGATGAGTCCAGCTGCTCTCTGGACATGGCTCGGAGTGTTTGCACTCAAACAACAACGCCTGTTGGCTTAACCTTCAGTCTGACTTCTCTGTAGAAAATTCAGTTAACACTTACACCGACACAATGACAGTGGTGGCGGCAGATGCACTGGACATTTAAACATAGAAAGTCTGACTCTAAAACAAAGGCGAGGAAACATAAGCACGGTCAATTTGAATGTTAGTGATTGGCTGTTTGAGGAGAGAGGTGCACTGAGACTCGGGCTGGGTAGACAGCAGGAGGGCTAAGTTAAAGAGTGCTAATGCCTGAGGTGCCTAATCTCATTTAGAGGACAACATCAGCTGTTCTATTCCTGGTTTCATCAGCCGCACACAGACAGGGTGCTGTGTCCTGCGTTCTTGTTTTTCTGTTGTGTTTTTCTTGGTTGCAAATTGGCTATTATAGGGGGAGGTTTTCATCTGGAAACACACCCAAAACCTGTCAGGAAAAAGTGAAGTTTCTAGCTTTTCCAGTAGGCTAAATACTGACAGTTTGTGGCTGGGTGCAGTGACAGTCACTATCAAAGACACCACATGGTCGCTCTGTCTCTCAGTTGGGGATACTCCTTCAAGTCAGAAAGCAAGTCATGCCTGGCATGTTGACAACTGAAAAGCAGGAGCTTTGAATGACTATTGAATATTACATGACAAGTGATTACTCAAATGTTTTGACATTGCAAAAATGTTATCTGAGTGAGGACCAAATGTAAAATGGCATGCTAAGCTATATCAGACCTTTCTTGGTAGTGGTGAAATACTTGGAGTCCGTCATCTTGGATCCAAACTGTCGGTTCTCCTGGAAGCGAGACAGAAAGAGGATGAAACAGAGAAAAACAACCTCTGAGGAGAGGGATCTACCAAGGAGACAGGAAACGCTAGAAGTGCAAGTGCAAGCAGAAAAGGAGGAAGTCCTGTCTACATTTCTTGGACAGTTTGCTGTGATTTTTCTTCTTCTATGGATAACACAATGGAGACTGTAAAAACACATAGGTTGACCAATAAAAACAACCTTTAAAACCCTGTTGGTCAGCACATACTCAATCAGCCTGACTGACTGTATCTGCCCTCGGGGGCCATACCACAGAATCACAGTCTGCAGCACACAGCGATATCCATTTCCTGTTGTTGAATTCCACACTTGATCCTCTATTACCTCTCTGTGAAAGGTCTTCCACTCAAAAAAAATACAAAAAACATATTCCTCAACACTAAAAGCAACACTGGAAACTAGCCATCTTTACAAAGCCCCAGTAATTGCATCACTCTTATTTATTTCACTGGATTCACTTCCAACAACTTCATAACAAACACAATTGGTTTGGATAATTATGGGTCTTATAACATGAAGATAATGATGGCAGTCTCTTTCTGTCACTTCATTGTCTAATATTTCCACCAAACATTAACAGTAAACGAATTCAGTCCAACCGTTCATAATCCAAAATATGTCTGCAAAGAAAACATATCAAAGAAAATCACAATAAAACAAGAAAGAAAGAATGCGACTGCTACTAGCATGGCATAGTATCACCTCTTGCGCCAACAGTGATACTGCAGAGTGCAAATTGCCAATCCAGATATTCTTAAACAATTGTCATAGACCATGATACCAGTAATCAAAGTGGACTTCAGATGCATATTCAATTGCTATGTGGCACCTGTCAAGTACAAATGTAAACGCTGACGTTGCGTGAGGAACAACATATTTGCTGTTTTCTTTGAATAAAAAAATAAAGAATGATTGTATTCAGATGTACAAGAGGGGGCTTGCATTGGAGGGGAAACGGCCTTGCTAGTTATAGTTATCGATTGTCATCGATTAGACAAATTAAGCCACACAATTTGACAGCTGTCAAAAACACAACACAAGCTAACAGGACCAACAACACCCAGGCAATTAGCCGGCTAGCTAGCTTAATAACATAGGTTGCAATAAGGACACACTCACACAATATTTGGATGGATAACTAGCAACTGTGACTTTTATATAACTCACTTAGATAAGTCATACTTATTATAATACAGTAATGTAGTAGCTAACTATTTACTACACTCCACCTCCGTCATGGTAAGGCGGCTAGCTAGCCATGTTACTAACTTCTACCACTACCTGACACTAGCCCGGATGGTAGCTAAGCTAGGCATTTAAAGCAAGTCTATCATTCAGCCAAAGCAATTGTATATCAAATCTAAATGTAACAACACATATTACGCTTCAAACTAACACGATGTTCAGCTGATGGTTGATCACTCACGCATAATTGATTAGCCCATTCCATGACTGCGCTGATGAATGGAGCTGCCGTTCAACCAGACCTGCTCCACTAGCTAGCCTGCTAGCTAACTGTTAGCCGAGGCTCTGCCTTCAGAGTGGCTAGTAAGACATGACCTTCTAAGTAGAGGCTTAAGGAAGCCTTGGCCGGGATAGTTAAGCTCTTAATCTATCGAACTATTTTTAAATTCCAACCCAACAGAATTAACGTACCTCCTGAAGTTAAAAAAAGACACTACACACAATGAAATTGAGGAGAAAATGGTCATGACAGCCTTACCGTAGCTAGCGACGTGTGTGTTTAATGTGGCCTTCGTTCCCTCCCACTGAACAGCTATCACCATCATATGATTTAACTTCCGACTTCCGCACTAAGGCTATTTTATCAGTGTACTCGAATGTTTAGGTGGTAAAAGCAGACAAAGTAGGCTAACTATGTTTTATAAAATGACACATTTTTATTTTGTGAGAATAAGCGAATAAGATGTTGTGATGAGTGTGATCATTCTAATCTAGATCAGAAATGTTTGTTTATATCTACCCCTAGGCTGTGGGCTGTATCTATAACCACAGCCTGTTTTATACATTCTTATTCTTTATATGAATATACATCTGTCATGTGTTTTTAGAATAAAGTTACCGTATAGGCTTATCCAAAACTAGAAATTGTAGATATATAGATGAAAACATTGTCTACCTATCTAAAAACGTACGAAACTTCTGCATCAAAAGAAAATTAAGTGTGCCATTGTCTGTGTGTCTTTTTTTTTATTTTATTTTTTTTATTTATTTATTTATCTTTTTTATTTTTTTATTTTTATTTTATTTATTTATTTATTTTTCTTTTCCTGTCTGTCTTACATGTAACGATGAATTGAAAATCAAGGACCCCAATTGAAATAAGCCAGTGGCTTTCTTGGGTTTTTATCCTTTTAGTTGACCTTGTATGTAATATGTACTTTCATGTACCTACTTCTGCAAATCTTCTAATAAAGTTTTCAATCAATTCAATCAATCAATCAGTCTCCTATCCTGTCCCATCCTACGCTGTGTAATCATCCCAAATGGTGTTTCAAATATTATAGTGCATAAACAAATTTACTTTACCATAAAGTCGCCAGCATCTAGACTACTTCTTCCATAACTGCAGAACAGTTGGGCAATTACATTTTTAACACAGCCCTAAAAGTTACTTCAAAAGTTACTTTCAAAAGTGATAAGAGACCATACAAAAAAAGAATTGAAAAAAAAATCAGAGGAACATGTTTATTACAAGAACAACTTGACAGCGATTCATTTTCATGGAACAGTGAAGTCTTGATATTGCAGTTTGCTATTTAATACAGACAAATTCCACAATGCCAAGCACTCATCAGTACATGTAATTGCCATTGTATAAGAAAACATAACATAATAACGCTTAAACAACAATGAAATAAATTCTGATGGACATTCAAATTTAATGTGAAGCTCAGTTTCATTTAGATACTTTTTATTATGCCTTTTTTTTTTTTCAAAGATAAAAGAGAGATAAAGAGACAAGTGGGTGAGTCATGACATTTACAAATAGCGAACAAAAAACAAGAATACAAAAGAGCTGACATGCAACTTTGTACCCTTCTGAGAAAGTTTAACAAGATTTGCAATAAAATCTTAAATGACATACCCATTACACCATGATTTGCTTCAACATAGTCAGCAAAAGCTCACACTATTGATGCAACCCTTTTCTCACACCCCTCTCACCATCATGCATATTTCAATATTCTAAAATATTCCATCATTCAAAAACTTGAAAACAAGTAATATTTTAAACAGACACGTACATGTAAAAGCAATTCAATTAAATGATTAAACTTCTCATAGGGTCAGAAGCTCAGAGCAGAGCCATAGATACAGTATATCGGTCTGTCAGGGGAGAATTCAAATTCATCATGGATAGTAATGGAAAATGCTAACATTAGAGCCTTTTTATGGCAATGGAGGTTCAATATAAAAATGTAATGGTATCTTTGAGCAATTTAAAGGCTAAACAGTGTACTATGTATGTGTCGAGACGTCTCTTTAATGTGTAGAAGTAATAAAAGTTGGCTAGTTGAACAGGCGATTTTCCTTTCAAGAGTGCTCCCTTTACATAGCGAGTACGAGGCAAAAATGGAGGAATCAGGGTATCATAGAAGCAGATAACGGCAACTGGTGTATTGTAACTATTTGGTTGATGGGTGGAAATGAATTGGCATGATAAGACGTAAAATCATAAAAGTAATCTTTCTTGTTCTCAAACCAAAGGAAAGAGATATACTGTATGAGAAATATGTTCAGAAGCAGAGTTTAGTGTATACCCCCTGGTCTCAGTGTCTGCAGACATTGGTACGGTCCCTTGAACCTTGTGCATCACTAAAAAATAGATCACCACACATGCACAGTCCAATGGTTGTAGTGAGATTCGTCATGTGTCATTTATGTAAATCTTTTTGGGCCCTTCTCACCCCCTTTTCTCTACATATAGCCCATTTAGTTTCACTTAGAGCTACAGCTGTCACTCGAGACCAATAAGGCTTCGATTCATAAATAAATAAATAAATATGACCAACATCACTCCCTTCTTATTTTCAACCCAACTTCCCAAACTGGACACTTGGTCCATAAACCTAAAGAGTTTACACTGAAATTCACTTCACTGAAAGACACAAATACACACACACACACACACACACACACACACACACACACACACACACACACTCACACACACAAACTCTTTCCACTCTATTGATGACATCCATTCACTGCAGCACAGTCCTTGCCTATCCACTGTGAAACCCTTCATAGGGGTTTTACAAGTTCAACAGCCCTGTTAAAGTGCAACCACCACAGCAGAAGCATCACAACCCTGTCCCACTTTGCTATTGAAATTATCTATTAGGCAAGCATCAAAACTTGAGACGTTATCCATTATTCATGTGCTCGTACACATACAGCCACTCAAGCAAAACCCAGCCATATCGTTAAGCCATAAAAATGCCTCCCGTATAACATCATAATCATCTACTTCCCCATCAATCCAGGATACATTTACAGCATAAATTAAAAAAAAGAACAAATTAAATAACAAATTCAACCACTAGATGTCACTGCAGATTATTGCATGAGAGACATGGTTGATGAATGATGTTCTATGTATCCATCATAGAGTATTGAAATCAAAGAATTATGCTTTTTAATCAATCTCTCCTTAGTTGGGTATGGAAATCTGTGGTTTTTGACTGCTATTAATGTGAAAGTCTCAATGTGAAAGTCTCACAGTAAGGTTCATTATTGGCAATGGTTCCCTCATTCCATTTAGACAAGAGTAGAGCATTCATCTAACTAGGTGCATCCACTTACATTGAACAATTCTACATTTTGAGAAACTGGTCGTAATGGCAATGAAGTTACACTCAATAGAGCTAATGGGTGTTGGGCACTAATGTTCTCTTGTATACCCCCCCACTCCACACACACACACACACACACGCACACACCCACACACACGCACGCGCACGCACGCACGCACGCACGCACGCACGCACGCACGCACACACACACACACACACACACACACACACACACACACACACACACAC
The DNA here is from genome assembly GCF_963989245.1 of Nansenia antarctica. NCBI lineage: Eukaryota > Metazoa > Chordata > Actinopteri > Argentiniformes > Microstomatidae > Nansenia > Nansenia antarctica. The sequence continues at coordinate 23,111,835 of NC_137690.1, forward strand.
ACACACACACACACACACACACACACACACACACACACACACACACACACACACACACACACATTTTAAGGCAAAGGGAATTGTCAAGGCATTTCCAACAGCAATATTGCATAGCTAAGGCAGCATAGAAATCCATCCATCTAATATATACACATTTTACAATACCAGTATATACACTATACCCACATCTTTTTGAAAGTATACATGTACATGTACATGTATACTATATACACATGTACACAAATTTACACATTCATCTTTTGTACACATATTTTAGTGTCGACTTTCAGGATAAGACATTGGTCATTGGAAGAACTCAACGTTGCTGTTTCAGTGACAATGACGCATTATATAAGCATTCAGATTCATATAATCTTACTCTTATCCCAGACTGCTGTTCAAACATAGAAAATAATGTTAAAATCTTACACCATATATTTTCACACTAAAAGCCTACAAATAAATCAACAAACACTGCTTAATCAGGGCCACATGGACTGGCAGTGAAAAAGTGAAATCATACAAACGTTTATGGCAATGGATGTAGGGGGGTTGGTGGAGAACGATGAGCAGTAGTGCGCATGTGGATTACGTAGTGTGTACTGTATAAGCCCATTGTCAATGAAGAACAGTATTACAGTATTGTATCTGTGTTTGAGTATAATACATATAAGATCTGTATCGATCGAAGATATTGACAAAAGGAGATTATCAGCAGAGGGTTGATTGACTGTATGGAGAATGAGAGAGAGAGTAATCCTAATGGAGCATTTTTCCTACTGGTATTTTGACAATCAAGGCAAAGATGCTATAGCGTACTCTGTCCACAAGAGGGACTGACTCCATGCAGTTGACTCCATGACAGTGTTCACGTCACTGCTCCTGGGGTTCTCTCCTCATAGCCCTGGCACTTCACCATGCCCCTCAGCCATGCATATGACAGCACATATGCTCTCTCTCTCTATGGTGGCAGCAAACATGGGGTTTTCACAACAATGTCTTATATTAGACACCTTATGATTGACCAAAGCTAACCAATACTAACAATAAAGCCATTACACTAAAATAAAAGTCTGGATTGATCCTTTGGTAATAAATAATTAGGCTTAGAGTGCAAAGAATACAAAGGGATACTGAAACCCCTACAATTAAAGATGGAGATGGGCCAGGCTACATGATAAACATAGAGCATGTGCGCCATGCTCTAAAAACAGTCTGTAGCCCCAACTCCAGTGTTTTTTGACAGTAGTCAGTTTTCCAATGACATCAGACCATACTGTGTCATCATTACCATCATCAGTTTTGTGCTACATCCAGGCCTCGGTGTCCAGGCTCCCTGAGCGCTCCCTGTTGCCCATGGCAGGAGAGCATGGCTGGGGGTGGATCAGGTCAGTGAAGGCCTGGTGAAGGGCCTTGCGTGAGGCTGGGTGGCCATTTGAACGGGAGCTCTGAGGGGACAGTGGCGGGGTGTGGTGGGGTGATTGATTGCTGTGTGTCTGCAGATCTCTGTAGCTGACTGGGGTAGGGATGCGTGAGGGGCTGTTCTCTGGCCGGTTGTCAGTGCGGGGTCTGATCCTGGGTCTTAGCTTGAGCTTGTAGATGGAGGGCACCCTTTCAGACTTCTTCTGCCCCCTCTTCTGCCTAAGGACCACACCCCCATCTCCGTCCCCATTTGCCAGGGGTGGAGGTGGAGGTGGGGGAGAGGAGCCCTCAGAGCGTGGATCACTCAGGCTGAAGCACATGGAGGAGCTCTCACTGGAGGAGTCCTCTTGGAAGGAGCAGTCCTCAGATGGGGGCAGAGGCAGGGGTGAGGGACAAGACTCTGGAGGTGGCAGATCGTCGGTGGGGTCTCCTTCTTTCAGGTCATAGGGGAAGCTTGGTTGGTGATCCTCCGGAGGGACATCTCCGTCAGGCCCTGAACCCCAGCCCAGCTGATCCTGCTGGCTCTCCATCAACACCTCAGATGGAACGCCTCCATTCATGTTCCTAGTGTGGAAAGGGGGTTGTGAGGGGGGATGGCTCAGCGTGCTACCGAGCTCTGAGTCTCTCAGGCCAGGCAGGGAGGACAGAGGCTCCCCTTCCTCCATGGAGCTGGAAATGGCAGGGAGCTTCCTGAGACCTCCACCACGCCCGCCCCAGCGCTCCGGCTCTGTGTGCCCACCATTGGGTAGTCCACCTGGGACGTGGCCATGCAGTGGGGCCAGGATGTCCTCCAGAGAGCAGTGGCGTGGGTTAGTCCTCTTGGACTCCCGGAGGTCAGGCAGAGCTCCCACTTTGAAGGAAGAGGTGGAGTTGGAGGAGGAGTTGGAGGAGGAGTAGGCAGAGTCAGTGACATTAAGGTCAGCAGGTGCAGGGGCTGTGAGGATCCCCTGTTGTGGGTGTGAGGAGACAGACCCTCCTGGGGCTCTGCTGGGCCCTCCTCTGACATGCTGCGTGTTGGCCAGGAACTCAGCCTCAAAGCTTCGGTAGAGGTCCTGCTCCTTCTGGGGGTCCAGGTTGGGAAGCATCTGGAAGCCGAAGCCCAGAGCCTCCTCCTCAACCTCCTGGCACTCAGCGCCAGCCCACCCCCGGTGGCCCCGCCCAGTGGACCGAGGGCCGTGGGAGGTCCGGGGGGAACGGGGGCCGTGGTGATGAGAAGAGCGGGAGGACGAGTGAGGAGAGCGTCTGCCGGTCTGGGAGACGGGGGGCAGAAGCCTGCTGCCCTTCCCCATAGAGGGAGAGCGTGGAGCGGGTGGCCTGGGAGTCACTGTGGCCTTCTTACTGGGGCTGCTGCTCTGAAGCCCTTTGATAGGTGAGCTGGAGCAGGAGGAGGACTGCCTCCTGGAGAAACCTCCACCGAGTCTGGGGGAGGCGGGGGGCACTTGTTTGGCTCTCAGGTCCTCTCGTCTGTCTGAAGATGGGGGCTGGGGGTCCCTGTGGCGAGGGGAGGGCCCAGGGCTGGCGTCGTTGGGTCGACTCCTGCTGGGCACCTTCCCCTGGCTATGTGAGCGCGGGGCCTGGAGTCTCCTCGGTTCCTCGGGCCCCAGAGAGCGGCCCCTGTCTCCGCGGGTGGCCCTGGGCCCGTCAGAGGGGCCCTGTGGTGGGCTAGGTTTGAGTATGGGGACAGGGCGTTCTCTGGAATGGCTGCGTGCACGAGGCATCGGGGGGCGCAGGGCTGGGATCTGACCGTCTGCTCCGGTCCTCTCGATCACATGTCTCCCCTCCTTGCGGTTGACTAGTAGAACCACCTCCTCTCCGGAGCGCCTGGCGCCCCCGAGAGAGACACGGCCTCCCCCTCCTCCTCCCTTAGAAGAGGTTGTAGAGGAGTCGCTGTCCCCTGACATGCGCCTCGTCACTGGCAACAATGATTCCTTAGATCTACATCATACAGAGGAAGAGAGAAAGACAGTAACTAATATATACTTAGATATTATACATGCAGGATACATTCTATGTGTTTTTCTGTTACCTTCTTGAATATTTGAAGTGTGAGAAAACCAACTTCCTAACTGTTCCCACCATCAAGTCCCCCATAGTAATACTGTATCACCTCGGCACTGCCTTTGCCTCTGCCTCAACTCCACCCACTACCCTGGAACTGTAAACACAGTCTACCTCCAATCCATGACGTGACCTTTCACCTGCGACATTCAGGGGTCATTAGAACCCCCCCCCCCTGCCTGCTGCTACACAGACTTACTGACTGACGTGTATGGTAGAGCTGGGTGCTTCCCGGAACAGTGGTCTGTATCAGGCTGAGGGATTACAGGGAAGATGAGAGCAATACAAGTGGGGGCAGGATTATAGGCCCTGTAGATTTACTGACCCCTTCCCAGAGCTCACCATACCACTCCACTGTCACGCCCCTCTGGACAACCAACCATCTCTCACAGCTACACTCTATAACTTACTCTTACTACAAGTCTAACACTATCCATAGCACTCTGTAGCAGTGGCCATAATATGTGACACGGTCTGGTCATTTTGGCCGCAAGTCGGCAACCGATCAAAATGTTCAGACTTTTATTTTGAAACACGGAAATACATTTCAACGTTGTTGAAAATCACAACACAAACTCGCTAGTCAAGCCAAAATACTGCAATGCAATGGATTCGGTGAGTAATCCCCACTGCTACCTAGTTAACTATAACACTACTTTACATTGTTAGCAGGCTCACAAAACAAGCTGTGTTAGTTGACTAGCGAGTGTGTCATTGATTTTCAACAGCGTTGACATTTATTTACATTTTTCTGAATAAAAGTCAGAACATTTGGTCAGTTGCCAACTTGTTCCCACTTTCACCAGCAGCTGTCACATAGGCCACATGATAGTATTTGTCGGAGTAATGCAATATCCTGTATTATATCCCCACACTTTATTGAAATGCTTTAATTAACATTGTCTTCTTCCTAAAATACACAATGGGGTCAAAGTAAACAAAAATTACTTTGGAGACTTTGGAGGCTTTGGAAAGTTAGTTAACAGTGACATACTGATGCATTCTCATGTCAGCCTTGGACACATGAGACCACATGGGGTTTTCTCTCCCAGATTAGCCCACCTGTTGACCTACTTCCATCACTGAACGATCTGGGAGGGGGGGGGGGGTTCAGATTAGGCCTTATTTAGTCTGGTGCACTTGAAGGTACTGACCCACCCTGAAGGGGTTAACCAGCAGGCCTCTCGCCTGTGTCTGCCATGACGCCAAGCCTGAGCCATCACACTCCGGAAACTGAACCACTCATTGGCCAGGAACCAAAGTAAACAAGCCCTCAGATTCTAATTGTGTTAAACAATGGCGCCTCCACGCACTGACGTATGAGGGAGGTATGTGTTGTGAGACCAGCTCAACACTCAACGGACCTTATGAGGAGAGCAGAGGACATTTATCCCTTTTACAATCCAGCTACACATTTTATGGGCCATTTTATGGGCCATAACATGCCAATATGCTGAGTGTCCTGACACTACAGTGTGAGCACACTGTATGACTGTATAGTGGGAGAACAATGTGTGAAAACATTTCCCTGTAGAGAAAAGCCTAATTCATTCCATCAGCTCAGTGCCTTGGAAAGAGAGAAGAGAAACATCAACAGCAACAATGTTGAATCTCATCCAAGTTCAGCCAGTCATTAGTGTAATTAACTCAGCCATAGCAGAAGAGAGGGGGAGTGAGGGAGGGGGGGGGGGGGGGGGGGGAGACAGCAGCACCCTCACCTAAGGTGTCTGGGTTCCATCAGGCCACCAGGAGGCAGAGTGGGATAGCTGGGTAGGCTTGGCTGTGCCAGGGGAATGCCACCTGAGATTAAATAAATCTTACTGGTGTAATCTGCCGCTTCCTGACTCTATTGTGTGTGTGTGTGTGTGTGTGTGTGTGTGTGTGTGTGTGTGTAGTGTGTGTGTGTGTGTGTGTGTGTGTGTGTGTGTGTGTGTGTGTGTGTGTGTGTGTGTGTGTGAGTGAGTGAGTGAATGAAAGAGTGAGAGATTTAATGACAGTTGGTCGCGAAAGAAGGATCAGTCGGTGGAGACTAATTCATGATCATCATGCCAGGGTTCCTACAAGTTTCAAGAAGTCAAACCTTAAAACCTTTTTAGACCCTTTTTTGACCTCTTTGAATATAATTTTATATAATTTTGAATATAATTTTAGACACCATATGATAGCTTTTTGTCATCCTCGAGGTGATGAAATTAGGGATTTCACTGCCATACAGACAAAAAAGGAAGCAAATTGGTATTTTTTTGGTTCCAGCTTGATTCATTTCCACGTAAATAGATGTGGTCGGACTGATTTCCTTGCAGGATAAGCTAATCAAATTTGTTATACCTAGCACCTCATTTTTAGACCGAATAACTGAAATTGAAGACCTTTTTAGGCCTTATAAATCGGATTGCTGGATTTTAGACTTTACGGCTTTTTAAGACCAGCGCGGGAACCCTGTCATACACAACATATACACACTCACCTGAGAGGGTTGAAATGACGGGGTTCAGAGCGGTCCCGTGGTGGACGTGGGAGTAGGGCGGGGGTGCGTCCAACGCTGGAGTCTAGCTCGGTGTAGTGAGAGGGGTGGTGGGAGCGCCCTGGCCGGGTGGCTGAGGAAGGGGCACATGGGGCACAGGGAGGTTCCAGAGAGCGCCTGTCGGTAGGAGGCTTGTAGGGAGCGATGCCCTCGTTGCGCCAGTGTGGGCCGGGGCTGGTGGAGCGGGAGGAGTGGGCGCTGGAAGACTTGCTGTGGGCACCGCTGGCTTTGGCCTGGTGGTAGCGGTGAGCTGCAGGGACCAGACACAGACAGACACATGGTTAGGATGGTCAGACACCAAAGATAACCAGAGCGCCTGTGCAAACAGCCAGGGTATCAGAAAAGACAACAGACATCAATCAGTATAGAAATAGATGCACTGGGGATCATAGTACTTAGCAACAGCCTCTCACAGCTAGTGACAGAGGATTATGCATGTCTTCTGACATCTCTCCAGTATGGAAATAAACCCTTATTGTCTGACCAATGCAGTTAGATGAATGATAAGCTGAAAAACTGATCTTGACTGTTGGCGTGCAGTTTTGCAACGCTGAAGATCTGTAAAACCTGTTACATCTATATTGTTTGTGACCTCTCATGGTGAAATGCAACACCAAGCATTACTATAGCGTCAGCTGTCTAGACACAAGGCCACTGACATCATCACTTTGGCAGCCGTGTGGACTCATTCGTTAAAGATGTGATGTTCCCACCCTGAGGCTTCAAAACCCTGACACTGGGCAGTATTTCAGTATGGCCTATTGAGATAGGGTGAACATTAACTGATATGTATGGTTATAACAGGTGTTGTGTCATGTTTATGAGGTCATTGACATGGATTAGGTACAATTGCAGTATGAAGACTGGGACAATGAACTGTAGAGCATAAGGAAATGGTCTTATTATCATAACATGGATGTGTAAGCATTACACTGTGTGCTTCAGCACTATTCCATTCTATCAAATATAACTGTGCTGTTCAAATGGATACAATTGTAAAACAAGTTAGCTATGAGGTTGATGAGAATGAGATGTGTGAACAATGAGCCTGTTTTGTAACAAGCTAGTTGGGAACAAGAAGTGACCTCACCGAACGCAGCACAGCGGCAGGGGTCATGCTTATCCAGGTAGTGTTCCAATGTGTCCCAGCCCCCGCCAACACGCACCATCACATGGGTACGAAGGACCTGAGGACAGACAGAGAATACGACAAGGCTTTAAGACATGCACAAACTTGGCCTCCAGCAACACATGCACCATCACGCACGCATGCACGCACGCACGCACGCACGCACGCGCGCGCACTCACACACACACACACACACACACACACACACACACACACACACAGCTTCAAAACAGAACTGACCGGGAAATCCATTGACACACTGCAATGCCACACAGACTGCAGATTGAGTCAATAGATATGCAAATCCTACAAGTGGGACAGCATGCTGAGCGGTTGCCATGAATCCCTTCCTCCTGCCCCCAAAGTTACGTAACACTCCCATGTACCCCTGCCTGCATCCCCTGCTTGTGTCCCCTCACCCCCCCTCCCCCATATCTCCCTCTTCTCCCACATGACCCCCAGCGGCTGCCATTATGAGCACTGTTCATCGCCATGCCAACACACAATTAAAAGAAGAGGGGAGAATAAGAGCCACACTGCTATGAAAGGCACTCTTTTTTTCTCTCTCTCTCTCTCTCTCTCCCCCCCCCTCTCAGCTGGCTTCCCTGTGCTTTCAGAGAGAAGGGGGGTGAATTAGCATGGTAACAACTCATCCAACCCCCAGCCCCCTCTTTGCTGTGATTTCAGCTAGAGGAGAGGAGCAGAGTGCTATGGGGGTTGGTGGTTCTACCTCCTACGCTCCTCTGTTCACTGAGGCACACACAGACCCAGAGTACAAGGCCCATAGAGTCTCTCTCTGCCCTTCAGGCAGATGCAGCTTGAGTAGAGCCAGTACATTAAGCCTGATGTGACTGTCCCGTGGCTGCGGCCTCTTCTCAGGGTTGTATAATCGGTTCTGCCAGCCACATGTTTCAGGGGCTGTGCCAGTGTATCTGAGGGCAGGGAAGGCAGGGCCATCAGGGTGCATCTGTGAGGGCTGGAGCCTGTCTGCACTCCTCTCACATGCCATGCTGCGCTGCGCCATGGCCTATCTTCCACAGGACCCAGCCCTGGAGAGACAGGCACCACAGACACTAGCAGTCAGCAGCAGTACACTATATGTCGGCTTCTAGACCTACACTGATGCTCCAGCGCCTGCCATCATACACCAATCCACTGTCAGAGTGCTGTCTTCTGCCTAATCACTGAAATATGTAGTCCTTTACTGTTCCCCTGTCCCAATTTAATTAACTGCCAGTCCTGTGATGGTAAACTGCAGGTCTATTGTCTTTAGCTGGTCCCCCAGTTAAGTGCCTGACATGACTAACTGTGTGGCAACATAAGGATGAGTTCATTCTCTGGGACCAGTGAAGCTCTGGCTTTCTGCCTCAGCAAGAGCCAGGTTTCCCAACCAGCCAGGGGGATCCCATTCTCTACAACTGTAAAGAACCAACCCGTGTTTCTATGGCAACAGCGAACAGAGACTACTTGTAATCACAATTGGAGGATGGAGTGAACCAATTCCCTCCCAAATCGGCCTTGAAATATTAATCTCAGAGCTAATGGCTGATACTGTACCAAACCTCAAACCACTCCTCCCTTGAACAGGACAACCTCCCTGGTACAGGACAACCTCCCTGGTACAGGACAGCCTCCCTTGAACAGGACAACCTCCTTGGGGATGCCCGCCTCTTTCACTCTCCTCCATTTATCTACCGTTTTCTCCCTCATTTCCTTCCTCTCCTCCTTCTCCTCCTCCAGCCTCCTTGAGTCCCTTGTCAGGCCCTGGCAGCTGAATAGGGGCCTGTTGGCTTTGATGGTGGCTGCCAACAGGCTCGCTTCCTCCCTCCACATGAATAGGGAAGCGTGTTGGCTGCACTAGTGGCTGCTGGGGGATATGCAATCACTGCCATCCTCATCGAAGTGGGCGGGGACAGTGTGGAAGAGGGTTAATCTGACAGGCAGAAGGCTCTTTCACACATAGACTCAATCTCCAGACAGGCTTTAGACTAATAAGTGCAGCATGCTTTTAACAGCCACTATACTCAAGGTAAACACTTGACCTGCTTCTAGAAAAAAAACACTACACCCAGGTTTAACATACTACACATTAAAGGCACTTCTAACACTGGAAATCCACTACTACACGAGAGAGCTAAACACACACAAGTGAGTCCACATGACAAGCTTTGACAGAGCCACCCCATTTAACAGCATACCACACATTTTAGCATACACACTATGCTTCTATAGCACCTGCATGACTCTCTGTTTTAGACTTGGGGGGATCGAAGTTAGACTTTCAAGGGAATATTGATAGCATTGACAGTAAGGTAGAAATTTCCTGGAAAAGGATATGATTTGGAAAGATATCAGTTGAGCCCATTAACTCAGTGGGGTTACATGAAAGGTAAGTGGAACAAAATCGATCTATCAACCGCAGCCAGCCTTCCTGCAGTGGTCCAGAGGGTGAGATAGAGTTGCTTGGCGACTCTTTGGGCCGAGACCCTGACACAATCCAACAAGCAGCAGGCAAGATAAGGGCCCGCACAGGAAATGACCCAAAGCACTATTTGTGTCTCTCTGGGCCAGGGAGGCTGGGAGTAGTGTACTGGTAATAGGTCAGATCAGTGGAGATTATAAACACCATGCAGACTGGGGCAGAGAGAGATCACAGTACGGTATATAGTTCAGTGAGCTTTGATTAAATCAACCGGCTAGATGATTTGACAGTTGATTTGTCCCTGTTTTGCCACATCTATACAGGGCATGCTTGTGCAATAACACAATATAACACAAATAACACAACGCTATTGTCAATATAATGTTCCAAAAGGTTAAAGACGCAGAAGAACACATTTGACAGTCTGCTAAATGAAACTGCTACAGTACTCTACTATCAATGCAACACATATTTAACAGTTTAACTGCTCCTCTTACTACAATACCATATAATCTACAGAGGCATGACTATGAGCTGTGATAAACACACTAAACCTTTCCATGGACTCTTGAACTGCCTGTGTTAAGGTATGGCCTGCTGAAGTTAGAAGTTACTAATGCAGACAGACACACACACAGAAAGACAGACAAAGAGACAGACAGACAGACAGACAGACAGACAGACAAAGAGACAGACAGACAGGTGGGTAGGTGGGGTTGGTGGTCAGGTCGTACCCTGATGAAGATAAGAGCACTGGAATCTCCCACTTTGTACTTCCCCTCCGACACCTTGGTCATGGGGAACTGGCCTGGGCAGGAGCAGCGGCCCAGAATCTCACGTACCTGGAGAGAGAATGAACAGAGACCAGTTTATCACCTAAAGAAAGGAGATCTCGTAGAGTTACAGAACAAGGAACTGCAGAAACAGTACAAACAGCTCATTCTTTAAAACCTTCCCCGTTCTCCATTTCACCTCCTCCTATGACATCATGCTTAGTCACTTCCATCATCATGACCAAAGCCTCTCTGGTCCTGAGATCTGTGTGCCAACAGCACTATGACTCTACTACATATGGTGTACATTATGGTATGTGTGTGTGTATATGTGTGTGTGTGTGTGTACACTTCCTGCAGAGTTCCTCGGAGTACCTGCTGTGTAATGGAGGGCCCCACCCATCCTTCAACCCACAGTAAGGCTTGCCTCCTCTGCCTGAAACACTTAATGGAGTTCATTGCTGCAGTGCGAAAAGTCCTAAAAGCATACACAGTGAGCCAAATGAAACTCTAAAGCAAGTGCGCGTGCACACACACACACACAACCATACACACACACACATCACACATAGCCCCGGCAACCTCCTGACCACAGTCCTTTGATAGGCGATAAGGTGAGGCTGTAAGTAACTAAAACCAGAGGGAGGGGATGACGTCAATGTGGTTCCAGATGTGTTTTGAGTTGAGAGGGACAGCACTGGGGCTGTGCTGTGTGTGGCTGGGGGTGCTTATTAAGCAGTGAAGTCAGACAGAACTCTAGGGTGGGGTAAGAGAGGCCTGTGTTGCATGGGCTCTGGCTCTGCGTGGCCAGCTTTGAAGTTATTCTTGGCATCTCTCTCAGACAAAGGCGTGTGCACACTTGTCAACCAAGAGTGAGAGACTGAGAAAGAGAGAGAGAGAGAGAGAGAGAGAGAGAGAGAGAGAGAGAGAGAGAGAGAGAGACTGAGAAAGAGAGAGAAAGAGAGAGAGAGAGAGAGACTGAGAAAGAGAGAGAGAGAGAGACTGAGAAAGAGAGAGAAAGAGAGAGAGAGGGAGAGAGAGAGAGAGACTGAGAAAGAGAGAGAAAGAGAGAGAGAGGGATAGAGAGAGAGAGAGAGGGATAGAGAGAGAGAGAGAGAGAGAGGGATAGAGAGAGAGAGAGAGAGAGAGAGAGAGAGAGAGAGAGCAGCCGAGGACAAAGACGATGCAGCAGAACAAGGACAATGAAACGTGTGTGTGTGTAGACTCATGTACTGTACTTAAGACGTAAACACTAACACACAAAGGAGAAAGGTCACAATACAAAGCAATTCAGATCAGGTCTAGGTATCAGTTGTGGAATACAGTTACCATCCATATACTGTATTGTATTCTATACCGTATTTACTGTAGCAAGAAGCAACAGCAGTCGTTCAAGTCTTGTCAAGGCTTGTCGCCAGAGTGGGTGTGCTCACTGTGAACGGCTCATTTTCCAGATTATGGCTTATTCAAGAGATTAGGGAGAGACCTTGTTATTTTCCCAAAATAGCTGTCTTTATTCCTCATACTAATTAAAGTGAGGGTGGAATCAGTGCTAAGTATCAACATGTCACCTGCTTCTCTCTGGCTACATATACTAATCCTTAGCTTCCCCCTGTTCTCCTCTCTCTCCACCCGTTTCTTCCCTCTTGTATCTCTCCCACTTGCCCTCTCTATTGTCTGTCTACCAGTCCCTCTTTCTGTACCTCAGTCTCTCACTGAGTTTCTACATGTCTCCTTTTCTCCCTCTTTCTCTGACGGCAATTTCTCTTCTGCTTGCTCTCACTGCCTCTTTGAGTCTCTTTTAGTCTCTCAGTCTTTCTGTCACTAGGTGGACAAGCCCTGTTTGGAAAAACCCCAGCCAGTGAGTTAATGGAAAGATCACCGTGGCAACAGACACACACAGCCTTACCCTTCCTTTTTTAACAGAACAGTTTGTTTTCTTTTTCTTTCTTTAGTACAGGCTTTCAGTCCTCTCCAGTCCCCCAAAAGGACACCTCCCACAAAACCTTTTGGCTGAGGTCATACATTTTCCTTCGAGGGGGAAGAGGGAGGTTACACGACTTGAGGGTTGTAAATATACAGTGATATCAACCCTGTTATGAAAATGTCATTCACATATACGGCCGGAGCGTAATGTTAACATTATCTATAACACCATTGAGCTCTGTATCAGTTTAAATATCACTTATCCTGCTTGGCAAAGTATTCATTTTGTGGAATGTAGTTGCTTCACCTCTGTGAAAATGGTGCATATTCCCTTTTCAAGAATGAGCAAATGTATACAGTATGCACCCACGCACGCACACGCACACACACACACACACACACACACACACACACACACACACACACACACACACAAGCCTGAGACTAAACATAGATTTTGAACAGTGCTAGGGGAGGAGAAAGGCAAGGTCACGCAAAAAGCATGCGGAAGTGGAACTGGAGTGCTGCAAAAGCTTGTGGATGAATTATGGATGGATGCCGGTCACATGAGGGAACATACCAGCCCCGAGCTGCAGATGTTTGAGAGAGAGAAAAACCAAGATCTACATCTGCAGCCTCAACCCAACAATCTGACTCCAACACCAGGACTGCACTGCACTGCAATATTCTCAAGATCATCTGGAGAATGTTCTGAAACCCACACTCTCCTTTGATCATCTCCAGCAAAGAGAGTGTTTCTGGATCTGTTTCCAAGCAGGGTGTGGATGCAGGATATGTTTTGTTTTTCTTCAGATACGGGCCACACCGTATCTGAGGTCTCATACTCAACTCAGTTTGAGGTAATCAACGTTTTATTCCCTTCCTGTCTGTCCCACAAAAGGTCCGAGGGTAGTCCATGGAGGAGATAAGTCGAGGGGTGCGGCTTGTCCATCCCCAGGGGATAAACACAGGGAATGGGAGCAGGGGAAGAGAGGGGTTGACTACAGTAAACTATTCAACAGACTATGGAGTGGAGGAGATTTGGCCATGTTGAAAGAACCTTAAAAGCTGTGAAATGCTATGCTGATTTATAGATCTTTCATGCTTTTATATGGTTCAGTACAGCTGAAATGACCACAAACATACTGACAAGCTCTTCAATAAAGAGAGGACAACGCCCCAACTTCAACAATCCAACTGAGTGATGCAACACCTCACTAAAGGGGATTTCACATCCCAGGTATTTTGGGGGGTTGATTCCTGCCCCAGAAAGATGAAATCCTGAGGGATGAAGGACTGATTAGAGTGTCTATTATCTAACATAATGAGTAGCTCTCTAACAAATTACATGAAACAGCAGAACAGGAGAGACATTCCAGTCATTTATGTTAATACGCTTTCTTTCTACTGGGGGGTTTCTAGAAAAGACTGGACTCTTTCCAGCACAAACCAGGCAATGGCCTGATGATGATGAGCATTGGAATCTCAGATAGTTGGAAGTGAACCTAGGACCCAGGGAGTGCTGGGCAGGGAGGAGCGTTTTAGGGACTTCGGGAGAGATTACACCTCCAGATTACACCTCCAGCCTCCAGCCTCTCATGCAACTCAGGGTCCAATCCAAACATACCGAGCTGGCCTCCTGGACCCCACACAGAGAAACAGTTCCAGTTTTCTTTGTAACCTGTATTATGGGAGGACTCAGGTTGCTCTTGAATGTCTTTCGTTTATATAGAAGAAGGGACACAGTTGAACAAACATCCGGGGGCGAAGCACTGATGGAATGATCATGAGCGTACAAGTACAAACACTCCCTATAGTGTGTTCCAACCAGACAGGCTAGACCAGCTGTGGATGTTGGAGTTATGAATGGGAGCTAAATCCAGTCCCTTAGTTATATGGAAAGAATGTCTACTGCCTTGAAATAAAGTGTACAATCATAATTTCATTTCTTTACTTGGTCATTGTTGGAACCTTTCAAAAGAAGTCCAAGCTTTTAGACAAGATACAGCTGTTGCTTACTATGGAGAAATAAGTTAACATCTTTTCTCAAGGGAAAAACAGCAAAAAGCTTTAATGAAAATACCAGTCTGTCCTCTGGCCACATGACGACCAGCCTGCTGACTGGAAAACAAGAGGCAACCCAGAGCTTTGAATAGGACTGGGAGAGGACTCAGGTTGAACAGAGGTAAACCAGAGGTAAACAGGCTGTGAGAACATTGACTGCACTGTGCTCCGTCATAATGCATCACATTGCCATTGCAAACAGGACACAGTTCAGTGACAGATTTGCATTTTGTAACTGACTACTTTACGATTCAAATTCTGAAACGTTTATTCAACAGGGTTGAAACAAGGTATAGAGATGGAAATATCTACAGTCTCTACAGGTCTATCTATGGGAAGAAACACATCAGTGGTCAATTCCAGATCATATATAAATATATATACAGACGGTGTACAGAACACAAGTGATTTCACAGTAATGTTGTTAGGCTGTGCAATGACAGCAAATACAACATACAACTTAACAATATGTGGAGTCAGCCCTTTGCTCTGTGTCCTGCTGAATGATGACATGTGGGGCCGAGAGAGATACATTCTGCATTGGAGTCTATGGGACTAATAAATCATCATTAAAATGCTAAAACATTTAGCCAGTATGCACTGATCTCATGTTGAAAACACTTTCAGGGAGTGTGTATTAAACATTTGTGTAAATAGACAAATAGACACAATTGTGTGTGTGTGTATGTCTGTGATGCAGCAAACTGAGACATACTTCCAGGGCAAAGTCTATGAGCCTGACCCACTGCAAGCCATGATGACCTACTTTTCTGCTCTCTCACACATAGACACACACTCTCTCTAGTGCTTACTCACACCCTCCCTCTTTGTAAAATCCCTTACAGTCGGGTTTAGCAGAGTGTGCAGTAAAGACACTTAAGGCATACTATCTGTTGTTGTCTTTCTCTCTTTCTTTCTGAATGCATGAATTGGACCATGAGGCTAATGGAGTGGTCTTAAAGACATAGCCTTGTCTCTCTCTCTCTCTCTCTCTCTCTCTCTCTCTCTCTCTCTCTCTCTCTCTCTCTCTCTCTCTCTCTTTCTACTGGTGCCTGCCTCTCTTCCTGTCTCCCCCTCAAGACCCATCAGTCTATCTCAGTGAGAGATGACAGCCATAGATTACACATTGGCAGCACTGGCAGCCTGTTCCCCTCTCCTCTCCCCTGCCACCAACAAAGCATACTGTTCTTTGCCTTATCGGTACTAAGGGAAGTAGGTGGGGGATGGGATGAGGGCTGTGGATGGGCGGCGGGGGGGGGGGGGTTGTTGTGCGTTTATGAACTAAACAGAGGCTGAATGTTGAAGCCTGAGGGTAAGGAGAAGACACATGAGCCATTTCATCAGAACGAAAGAGAGATAGAGAAAGCGTACAAAAGCATCCTTTCAAAACGCAAGCACCCAGGGTCTGCAGTTGTTGTCTTTGATGCCGCATGCTGGCCTGCAATGTCCGTGAGCATGCATGTGTGTCGGAATGCATGTATAATATGGCTGGTATATGCGCCAATGGCTGAGTATGTTCAATGTAGGTGTTATACTGTAGTCAAGGCTGTATCAGTGTTTATACTGTATGTAGGCCATGAAACCCAGGGCTTGAGTGCTCTCCAAGCCCACAGCTGAGAGAGCAAGAACAAGCTGAAGAAAACCCACAGAAAGGGTGTTTGTGTAGTTAGTTTTGCATTTTTCATAGCTCTTGGCATGTTGGTGGATGTAGGACGTATCCACCAGTCTCATATCACTATGCTGGAGGAAGAGAAACGGGATGGTTGACAGAATCACCATATACAGATATACAGTATATGGGATAGTTGACAGAATCCTCTAATGTAAAGGATAAACATTGTCTATGCACATGCCAGATGTTACCTACATCATTGTAGACAGCCCTAAAGGAGAGGGCAAATGAAACACTCAGGGAGTTAAGATTATCCATGTCTGCTAATCTCAGAAAATGTCTATTCAATATGCGGAATAAGGTAGGAACTGGGGGTGGGTAGATGAGTGTTCTTAGGATAGCTTGTCACTTCCTCAACCTTGAGTGGAAAGGCACGTCACTCAGTGTCTGTGATGATTAAGAGCTGAATGACAGGGTAGTGGGAGCCTGTTGGGATTTAGATGAGGGCTCTGTAGTAACCAGGGAAACAAACAGAGGTACTGACCTAACTCCAGCCAACAGATACAACTTGATTCTGAGATATGACACCTACCTGGGATTTTATCGTACCTCCTAGACACACTGACGGGGCTGGGTGTGTGAGTGCCCCCAAACCTAAACAACTTTTAGATGTTAGGCCCCTGAGTTAGTTATTTTTCCTCACCTGTAAGATCTACATGTAATTTGACAGTTGTCATAAATTAAAATAGTAATCACACCAACATTTGTCTGCTAATCAGAAACTGTTCATGCTACTGCTGTCGGGGAAACAGTACCGTAGCCTCGGAGGTAAAAATCCAGAGGATGTCAAACAGCTATTTCCCTCAAGCAATCGGGCTCCTGGGGAAATGCACTGGAAAAAACTGTCTCCCCCAAAGCATCCACACTCTCACTACAAAAATAATAAATATGACATGACTACCTGCACACTACCTAATTACTTGAACACTACCTGACTACTACTTGACTACCTGTATTGTATCATATCTGTATTATATTGTATATTGTATCACATTGCATTTCATCATATTGTATCCTGTACAGCATTTTGCATGCCAATGCTGAAGAACCAAAGCCAAATAATGTAACTTGTGTGTACCTGTACATTGGATGTAATAAAAGCAATTCTGATTCTGATTCTGTGGGACCAGGTGGTAAAAACAGTTATAATCCTGGTGATACAAACTTGCTATGATCATTGCACAGTAGAATATCATCTGAGAACAGGACTAGTCAGTTTAACCCAGACTGCATCCTGATCACCAGACAAACGGCTTTGTCTGCCATTACACTACACTATAGGGCTTTAATAATTAATGTGCATAATACCAGGACTCAAAAATGAATAGAGACACTGGATTGTAATTGATTGATCATTACTTATGACAATCCATTGAACCAATGTCTTCAGGATAGACATTTGATCAATATGGTTATACTATGGTAACCGATTTCCAAGGGACCTTCTAACCCAGAGCTTAAGAGCTAAAAAAAAAAAAAAAAAGTTACTTTCCTAAGGACTCTTCTCTTTATCTTCCTTCGAGAGAGAGAGAGAGAGAGAGAGAGAGAGAGAGAGAGAGAGAGAGAGAGAGAGAGAGAGAGAGAGAGAGAGTTTAAACATCCTGACATGCCACAACCTCAGCATGATACAGGTAAAAAAGGCCTGCCTGCATGACTGACTGCCCTACACACTGGAAATAGGGCTAATGTCACAGCTGTGGATCAAATTAGCAAGCCCTACAACTTTCTTACTCTCCCTCCATCTCCATCTCTATTTCTCATGACTAGAGGCAACAGGGTTTCCAGTAATTACACAGAGACACTAATCTCTTGGGAGACTACTATATTGGAAAGCGATGATGATGATGGGTAGGGGCAAGTGCAATGCATTACTGATGACTGAGGTTGTGGATGATGCACAATGGCAGGGTAGGGGTGATTCAGTGGCTGGGTTTGTTGATCGTTATTGGATGGAAACCTATCCAGTCGTATAGAAGTAGGATTTCAGTTAATTTACTGGTCCACAAAGTCCGGAAATGGGGCGGCATTTACTGCCTTTAGTGTCATTAGAGAGAGGGAGAATGATCCAAGGTCAATTCTGAAAAGAGGAGAAATCAAATACTCTTTCTACCAATCCATAGAGCAAAGATGGATTTCAAAGAGCTGCAATCATTTCAACAGGATGCTTTGGTACATCAACAAGAACGGGGCAGCGCAGTAATGCTATATTCTTTGATACTAGGACTTGTGACTTATATGCTGCCTCTCCCCTCTTTTTCGTGCCCTTCTGGTTTCTTTCTCTGAGAGCCTCATGTTGCTGATGCAAGCAGTTTTTTCCAGCACACAGGCACTGGATTCAGGGACACATTAAAAGAGACTGAAATGTGTGTGGTTCACTCAGTCTTCACACTGAGTCATACTGTTTTGATTCATAATGTTAATAGTGACATACACTCACCAACCACTTTATTAGGAACACTATACTAATACTGCTTCCCTTTGCTCTCAAAACCTCAATTCTTCATGGCAATGATTCCACAAGATGTTGGAAACATTTCTTTGAGATTCTGGTTCATGATAACTTGATTGCATCATGCAATTCCTGCAGGTTTTTCAGGTATCAGTGAGGAATATCACACTTTGAAGCTGGGAATCTCCCGTTCTACAACATCCCAAAGGTGTTCTATTGGATTCAGATTCGGTGACTTGGAAGGCCACTGAAGAACACTGAACTCATTGTCATGTTCATGAAGCCAGTTTGAGACCCCTTTTGCTTTGTGACATGGTGCATTGTCATGCTGGAAGTAGCCAATAGACGATGGGTACATTGTGGCCATGAAGGGATGCGCATGGTCAGCAACAATACCCAAATAGGCTGTGGCATTCAAGCGATGATTGACTGGTATTAGCAGGCCCAAAGAGTGTCAAGAAAACATTCCCCACACCATTACACTACCTGAATGAATGAGAAGGTGTACGGGTGTTCCTAATAAAGTGTTCGGTGAGTGTAATAGTGTGCACTACCAGTCATGAGTGAGTGCATGGGAACTTTTAGATCAGATGCACATAATAGAGTGCAAAACCTCCCTTGTACACTCTCATATGACATGTGTTCATGTGTGTCATCTGGCATTTGTTGCTTGGCTGTCTGAGGAGGTCTATATAGGGCAAGTGTGCATGAGTATGACTGCTGACAGTCACTCCCCCCCTCTTCCTCCCCTTGTGCCTCCCAACTCTGGTGTGAAAGGCTGCCATTGTCCACTCTCCGCTCATCCGCACACAAATATTAACTCCTCTCCACTCATAACCTAAGCACGTGTTCAACTGGCCCATGTCTGCCCGTTAGTCACGGTGTTACTAACAGTATTTCTAGCAGGCAGTGATAAGTGGAACAGCCAGTGGAACTGGACAACCCAGGGGGTTGGTTGGAAACTGGTTGGAAACCTTGCTTAAGATGCCATATTCCCCTTTAAGTGCAATGGCCCAGTGGTACCATCAAACTGTATCATGGGTAATATCTTATATATAACACTGTTGTGTCCATCGACTTCATTGTATGTTAAAATGTTTAAAATACTGGGGCGCTTAGGTGGCGTAGCGGGTTAAGTGTCGACCATGTAACCGCAGGGTCCCCGGTTCGATTCCGGCCGGGGACATATCCTGCATGACATCCCTCCTCTCTCTCTCACCCATCCTTCCTGTCATAATCTATACTGTACTGTCAGTACTGTGGGACTGCCCCACTCAGAAAAAAATACAATAAAATGTAAATACTGAATCGCCCGACAAAAAGTATTTCAGTGCTCCTTTATAAACTACCCAAGGACCCCATAAACTAATCAAGGACCCCAATTGAAATAAGCCAGTGGCTTTCTTGGGTTTTTATCCTGTTAGTTGACCTTGTATGTAATATGTACTTTCAACTGCAAATCTTCTAATAAAGTTTTCAATCAATCAATCAATCAACCCTGTCTAGGCCATCATTTTAACCCCTGAGGTATCCATGACAGATGTTACTGGCTGCCTCTAACCTTTCTGTGCCATGGTGTGGGAGAATGTGTGGAATTAGGAGCCAAATACCTGATGTGTGAGGCAGCATTCACCTTTAACACCCCCAGGGGAGCAGGGCTACTGACATTGTCATGGCATGGAGAGGAGTGTTGCAGAGAGGGTCTTTACTTTTGACACAGTTCTTAACTCTGGGAGGTTATACAGGTTAGACCTGCTGCTCCTTCAGTTGTTTTTCCACCAAGGAACTCAACATTGAAGATGTTTACTTCTCTGCAAGGGCACAGGGCACATTCTCAATAGCCCATGGGTAATATGATGATGATGATATTAGATTGTTCTCATAGTGTCTGCATGGAAAGCAATAAGCTATAGAATTCTAAGAAATGTAATTCCCAGGACTGATCCTAATGAGCAATGCAGTTAAGGTTATTAAATGAATAATGCAATCTGACTAATTCAATAAAAGTCTATTCATTTGATTTGATCACCATCTTTCATCTTTCATTATGCCTATAATTACAAAATAATAATGCTATTGCTTTATGCATTGAAATACACAGCAAACCTATCTCCTGGCCATTTATTAACATGTATTATTTGATTTATTTATTAGTAAGTTAATACATCTATGGTGTTATAGCTTACCAGCTCATCCAAGTTTCGCATATCACACAGGACCCTTTTCTGTTGCCAATGGGCAAAAGGTGGAGGAACGGGTTCATCCACGCTCTCCTTCCGACTGAAACACCTGCTAGGGGGGCTTGGCTCCATCTCCGGCTCCCCTGACTCCACTGACTCCCCTGATTCTCCTGACTCCCCTGATTTCCCTGATTTCCCTGATTCCCCTGCTGGTTCCCCTGACTCCCCCGCATCCCGCAGGTTCTGCTGGTCCCGGATCTCTTCCTCTATCTCCTCTTCCAGTTGGATAAGCATGGGGGCCAACATGCCAAACTTGGCCCCGCGACGTGCCACCTCCAACAGGCAGAGCACCAGGTTCTTCTCGTTGCATCTCTCCACCAGGTCGTTGGTCTCGAACATCAGAACATCCTTGATCCACAGCTCCTGTCGACACCAGGCGATGAAATTGGATATGTTGTCACGGGCCAAAAAAGAGCCGGGAACAACGTTGCGCGACTGAAAGACCACATCCTTGCTGGGCATCCTCAGTGACTGTGCAGTCTCCGGGTACTCCAGCTGGAAGTCCAGCGCAGCACGATTCACGTTGTTGGCATGCCGACAGAGGGCACAGCCGGTCTCCAACCCTTCCATAAAGGTGTCCGCCGATGTATCCAGGTCATACAGCGTGTTCAGCCACTCAGCCAGGTCCTCCTTCATGGCGTACAGGTATTCCTCACTGGACTTGAACGGCCTGATGCTTTTGGAGGCGGCAGACTGGATGTTACTCTGATCAGCCATATTGTCGGAATATGTATCAAAGCGGGCTATTTATTAATACCCGATTGTCTCATTGCATAAGCGCGCTCCAAAACCGTTAAGGAGCAGAGCGAAATAACCTTGTCGACGCACCCATGACAAGTTGCATGTGTGTGTGGTATCTCAATCGAAGTCCCTGAAGAAATCCTTTGTATTGTTAAAGGAGCATATTGACATGATACGAGGCAGCCGCCGTGGCGCGTGGATGCGTTTTCCGGATGTCTGCGCGATACCCGTTTCCTTTAATGCGCGCATCGCTGTTTCTCACGGAGTTCCAACTGCGGGAGAGAGAAACCGGAATGGTTATTGGATAGCCATCGAGATACACACCCATGCTATAATTCCTCCCGGTAGCCTACCCCCAGATCGTCATACCTATACGAGTATATGCGACAACGCGTTATAATAGGCCTAATCGTTGCAGGTTTCCCTGAACCGTACAAAACGTACTGTCACCGACCACCACCATACTGACCACCAATAGGCTATAGACTTCACAAATCACAACCGTTTAACATCGTCCCCCCTCTCATTGCTTTGGCCCATATTGCACCGCCTCCTGCTCTGAACATGCTGACCTGCTGGCTTAGACCAGCGGAGCGATTCAGTGGCATATCCCATTATGAAGGGATAAGCGCCGGTAGAAAAAAACAAAACTTAACCCGTTATACTGCCTAATACCCACATACCACTTGAGTGACTACTGGGATTGAATCACACGCATTTAAATGATGAATATGCAATTGAAGTTGCCGGTCCAACATTGGAGATTATTGTTTGGCCTAAAAGTCTAGTCTAATCTATGCTCAATGAACACCGGTACGCACATCACTTCATTGGCACGTCAGCTGGCGCATATGTCTCCATGGGTCACTGTATTTGACCTGTAGCTACGGGTAATCAATCAACTCATGAACACAGTGTTGTTTGCGTGATAACATTGTTTCGCAGTCGCTCACGCAAGGGCCACTTCACCTGACCATTTATGACAGCATTAATGTTCAGGTGAAGGGGCTCATACATACAGGTAGCTATGCCGAACTCGACAGACCGTTAACATTGTTAAGTTAAAATAATATTTTATCTCGAGGAACGGTCGACTCGGCAGAGTATAAATCGAAAAAAATCCATAATCGATCGATAGATAAATCGATACAATATTATTTTAACAATGTTAACGGAACAAAATGACGAGTTCAGAAAAAAGAACATAGCAACCTTGTCGTTTTCCACACACCCTGACCCTACCTCACTTTTTGTAGTCTTTCTGATTGTTGTCTGACGTGTTGGAAGTGACACGTCTAGCCTAAAAGACACAAGCCAGGGAAAGAAAGGGGTAGCCTAATAGCCTAAGCCTAAATAGACAAGCAAAAACAACAGGCAAACATTGTGTCAACAAGCTCTCATCCGAAGACTGACAGGCAAATTGAGACCTGCCCATTTTATTAAAACAAACTGATCCAATATTCACATGTGAACACCAGCACGATCTACGTGGTACATAATGTTAATGTAGCCTACAGATGTTTCAAACTTCAATGATGGGCAGCAACCGTTACAACCGTCACAGCTGGCATAGCGTTGCGCATGGCACATGCGGTCATTGTATTGGGAGGTGAAAGCGATTGCATTTGGATTCTTTGGCAAATCATTTTTCTGAAGACATGAAAACGCTGCAGGCAAAACTATAGTCCCTAAAAATGTCTCCATCCTTGACAACAATGCTTAGTTTAATGCCTTAATTAAAGGAGCATGTGCATTCCTGTCGTGATGGGGAAAATCTGTGAGATTATATCCTCAGGAGTCAGGCCAAACTGTCATCATGAAGTTGATAGCCTACTTCATCTCTCTCTGCCTGTCAGTAAGGGGTAGGCCTACCTCTGCTGTAGACCCAGTAAATACATTACATCACTTTTAGTGTCTCAATAAATGGCTACATGATACTAATCATCAAAACATACAGCTTGATTTAATACAATACATTTAATACAGTGTGCCTTCTCCTTTTTGGAATTCCAGTTCTGTTCTCCAATGCCTTCCCAACTAGTTTTCAGGCAGGGACAGGTGGAGCTGCAGCCATACCATGCAGTTGGACCTGCACATGCTCTGAATGTGTTATCATTTGAATTTGAATGGCCAAAACTAGGTCTTGTTTATATTTTAAAAAGAAAAAAAAAGAAAGACAGTTGTTTCTTTAAGAGGGGGAGAGAGGGAAGACAGAACAAGAGAATGGGAGAAAGAGATGTTGGGTGAGATCATTTTCTAGGCCTGGATGAATCAGCTTTTCTGTTTGACACACACAGCTTCATTACTCAAGAATAAATGCCAGTCCTCAAGGCGTCAGCTGTGACTGTGCTTCATCCAGAGGACTCTTCAGTTCAGAAGTTTGGCTGGAGCATATCACAGGCACACATCTCACTGCCACAACTATACAGCTGTGCTGTCAAGAGTGGAACAGAAACAGATGGGTTGTAATTTAAGAAGAGGTGACCGAACTAGTATCTGACAACAAACATCCCTTTTTTAAACATCTTTACCTAGTGAGATGAGTAGGCTAATACTGCTGAAGCTGACAATAGCAGTGTAGAGGCCTTTCAAAATAAAATGTGTCCTCATGCCCCTGGGTTGCCACACATTTAACAAATAGGACAGATACATCAGATGTTGCCCATCCCACACTAACAAACAACTACACTGGTGTTCAAAGGCCCTGCTCATTGGCTAATGTGTAGTTTCACTCTGTCCCAACTCCTCTGACAAAGTAGAGATGAATCATGTTCATTGCTTTCACAATTGCAACATTTTAAAATGAAGATAATGGTTATATTCTCTGTAGAGAAAGTCCTCAACTTTACAGGCTTAGTCATGCTCTGATAACAGCTGCTCGCAAGCAAAGTGGTTGGGAAAATGTATGCATCATGCCTGTGTTGTTCCTGAACTTACTGTACTTCAGTGCCTCCTTGTGGACAATTGAGTAAAATAATGCAGGGCTGGTGCAATACAAACATAATTCCTTTCATAATTAAATGAAAGATTAAATCAGGACATCCCTTAACATTAAATCCAAATGGACATTTTATTTCAAAATTGTTCATTACACAGCTGTAGGAAGGGGGAGGCTATTACAATTTAAAAAAGAAAAAACGTGTTACAATACACTGCCCAAAATCGTTCTGTACATGTAACGCAAAAGAAACTTGCGATAAAGATAATAACTGAATCAAGGGTAAACTAAAAAAACATTTAACTATGCGTTGAATGAAACTGCACTAGAGTACTCCAAAGCAGTTCTATAACCATTTATAAATATGGAATTATAAATTAAAAAACTGGTTTAAAAAACAAATCCTGCATCAAATGGAAAATTCAAATTGTTCTTCAATAGGGTCGGTCCCTGCGTTCCTGACGATTGTCCCTATAGAAGAGGGGAAAAAAAACTTAATTTAAGATTCAACAACCAATTTATTAACTAATTGATCAACGTAGAGTTCATACAGAATGGCACTGAACATTGACCGTTTTCCCTTACCTCATATCCATCTTGCCTGGAGGCCCCATTCCTCGCCCGCCTCTGCCACCCATAGGTGGTCCTCCTCGGCTCGGCCCTCGGAACCCCCCTCTGTCCATTCCACCACGACCCCCTCTGAATCCACCACCACGGTCACCGCCCCATCCTCCACGGAAGCCTCCAGGGCCACCAGGGCCACCAGGGCCTCCGGGTCCACCAGGCCCTCCTGGCCCACCGCGGTCCATCCCTCTGCCTCCACGCATGCCCATGCCACCTCTGCCACGCTCACCGCCTGAAAACAAACAGAAGATCTAGTTATCACCACTATACAGACAAATACAAACACAAGCATACACCAGAGTTTGCTGCAGAGTGTGTATTGTTGTAAACACAATTTTAAGTGCTGGAAAAAGAGAAAACCCAACATAAAACAACACTTTAAACGTCATCACAGAGAGTACTTCACAGGGAGGGAAACAGACGATTAGACTGGTAAGTGGCATTTTCAATGCACACAGCAACCTCATCCAATGCCAAAGCTTTCAATTAGGCTGACTACTCCACATGGATGGTTTAATGTTTCCCAAAGTGGGTTCTTCCTAAGTAGAACCCAACATGGCTGCTGAGTAAATGGACAGTTGGCCATCTAACAACACATAGTTGTAGTTTTTGAATATAGCCATTAACCAGGCTACTAGTGGAACTATGTGAGAGCCGTACCTGAGGGAGAGAACGGAGGAGAACCAAAGCCCTCCGGTCTGGGAGCTTTGCACTGGTTACACTCCATCCTCCAGGCAAAGTTCTGGTTGCCACAGCCCCTGAGAAGAAAAATAGGTGTCAGTAGGTGTTATACAAAAAAAAAGGGCTTTAAGTTACACTAAAAACAGAGAGAAAACTCCATTAACTGAGGTACATACCCGTTGGGGCACTCCCAGTCTCCAGCTCTCTGCTGCATGTTGCCCCCTGCGGGTCCACCTCTGCCCATGCCGCCGCCACCACCACCACCTCTGCCCATCCCCCCTCGAGGGGGAAATCCTCCACGCTCTCCTCCACGCCCCATCATGCCTGATAACACACACATTTATTTTATTCTGTAGTTAAACATTGAGGAGTCATTCTAAAAAAAGACATAGCTGACGCACTTACCTCCACGACCCATCATGCCATCTCCTCGCATGGGCATGCCCCCTCTCATCATCCCTCCCATCATGGGCTTACGACGGGCCATAGACACCTTTAGCCTCCTGCCCTGGTACTCCTTCCCTGAAATGGTCATTGACAAAATGAAAGAGAGTGTTACTGGTATTGAAAAGTACATTTAGGATTACTAGAGGTGTAAAATTAAATAAAAATAAACCCCCTAAACTAAACATATTTTACAATGTGTCCTTGTGTAATGTGAAAGGCGATTCAGCAGTAAGATTTTAAGTGTGGTTAGTGTGGTTCTTTCAGACCACATGCAGGGCCAATGTAACCTACCATCAAAATATTCAACAGCTGCTTTGGCACAGAAGGGCTCCTCGTAGGACAGAGTGGCATCTCCCTTTGGCTTCCCTGAATCCTTGTCTGTGTAGATGTTGATGGCAGGCTGTCCCAACCTTCGATTCATCTTGGGAAAATAATAGGAAAAAAAGAAAGAATGACCAACACAGTTGCAAATCAGAGTATTACTAAACCCCCATTGAAGACTGTGGTAGCAGCCTGTTCTCACCCTAATTGGTCCACTGTGCTTAAAGAAGGTGGCCATCTCCTCCAGGGTGGCTGCCTCAGTGAGCCCAGTGATGTAGATGGTGCTGTTCTCAGAATCATCCTGCTCCTCGGGGCGCCCTAGAGATAGAAAATCACTATCAAAAAACAGCCACGTTCACCAGTCTCTGGCTGGCTTCATAGTGAAGTAAGCAATCAAATCAAAATTGTGTACTACGACTACCGCAAAAAAGCTACAACAATTAGGTAAATGCAAACAGGTTAGCAATCCCTCTCAACCTCTGTCTTGTGGTAGGGGGATCATTCATCTGCTTACCCATGTCACGCTCTGCCCCGTTGTTCATGGGTCCTGTTGTCCATCAAGCGAGGGAGAGAAAAAAGGTAAAGAGTCAGTGTGTGCTACTCATGTCTACTGCAAAACTGCTTAAGAGTATTTGAATTGATAACCCAGACACACTGAACACCGTCAACACATTTTGGAAAAAAAGTAAATGGTAGACCACTTTGGAAGATATATTGAGTGTGTGTGATAAATAAATACCTCAGACCCTTTTGTATAAAAATGTGTGCCATAAGTTCCTATGAAACCACAGATAATAATCCCAAAAATACCAGGGGGTTCAACTCCATGAAAAACCATTTTTCAAAACCGACACACGTTTCTAGGCAGCAGCCGTTTGTCACTAAGGTTTCATTGTGAAATAAGAGTACCTTGCATTTCAAGGTTACCTTAGGCAGTGACTGATAAACCAAAAGGATTCAAAAGTACCCCTTTGAGAAACAGATGTCTCAGACATCTAAACTGGATCCCCCTATGTCTTCCCCCCATCATAATAGAAAACAATATAATTGGTTACCAAATTAGAAGTCTGCACACACCAATGTAAAGGCTTTAAAGTAAATACTTGGAGCGTACATGCTCTAGTAGTGGTTAAAAGTCTGGAGTGGACTAGCCAGTGTAATACTCGTTAACTTACCACCGGGCTTACTGAAGCCACCTCTGTCTCCAGCGACGCTATGGGGGAATAAATGGAGATATGAAGGCGATTTCCCTTTTAACAGCCACTTCCATGCCTCGAGCCCCATGGCTCGTTTGGGGGTGTGGTGATGGACACAGTTCTGACTAACCTAGCTTCTTAACAGCCCCCAAAATGTGTATACAGTATATGCAATCCAATTCATGGGGAATGGGGGTATTAACAGCAACTATGTGGTATTACTTTACTAGCTGGCCACAGCTTCTCAATGACAGTATTCAAAAGATGATACTGCCTGAAAGTTTGGAGCTTAAAGGTAGACTCTGGGATGTGACGCCTCGCAAGTGAAAACAGACCAACTTTTATCAAATATTGTAGTGAACAAGAGCAAATGAGAGCGTCCATGTCCATTGGTTTCTTCTTCTTTTCTTTCCATTATTCTCAGAAAACTAGCCTAAAGTAAACAGCTGCCTGGATGAGATAGTGATAAGATATTTGAATTCTACCAGAGACACTCACAACTGCACAATAACACTTTTGATGCATGGGCTCAAAACACTATTCTCTAGTTGGTTGCAACCGCGTTTATCAAAGCCATCCGCTCGTTTTAGCTAAGACATCATATTCCAGAGTCTACCTTTAACTGAGGGGTAATCATTACATTTAAAGAGTATGGGACAGAAACCCAAATATTTGTAACAAAATGAATAGGTTGCAGATGCATTCCATATGTAGGTCTTAGATACTCTAAAGCTGGTTTAAGTTACATATTGACAAGAAGTTTTAATTACAGTAATAGATTACTTATGGCTAGCACTCAAAGTAAAAAAAAAAGTTCTACAGTTAACAAACAAAGAGTAAGGAAATTGTAGTTATCATTTTTCAAATGGAATGCATCTGAAATTTTACAAATAAAACAGGTGATTACATCATATACCGTTGAAATTAAAAAGACACCATGTACATTATTTACAAAGACATGAGTTCAAGTTACACAATTCTAATAAATACAAAATTGAACTGGAACATGTTACAATGTTCACCAATGTAAGAGACATAACAGTGTTGTTTTAAAAAGTTTCCCCGTCATGCTTTTGACACCACCATCCTCATCTCTTGGATTTAAGGCAGAACCCGAATCTCTGTTTAAGTCCCCCTCCTGTTGTTTAAGCTGCCGGCTCTGTACTGAGTACAGGTACTTTTTAGAGTATAGGTGGGTTTACATGGCTCTCACTGTTACCTGTAGCGTATAAATGTGACAAAGCATGTTAAAAAGGTGCTCAAAAAAACATGATTAAACATAACATTTGTTATCCAAACCACAAAACAAATACACATCAAAATTACATTATACACCCCTAAAACTATCCTGTGTGAAAGTCCCATAGCATCACTTTCTCCCCCTTACCAAATCAACAAATCATTCAAAGATTTTTTTAAAGTTAGGTTTTAATTTAACTGAAAAATTGTTTAACATTAGGGAAATGCTTTCAACTTTCTAAACAGGACAAATTCAATAACATTATCTAATTTAGAAATAATTAAATATGTAAAGAGTGAAAGAAATAGTTTTTGTTGAGGAAAAGAACAACTTTCATCATCCCTTACAGGCTAAACACACACTCAGTCATGTATATATAATATATTATACTGGACAGAACACCATGGGCATGAGCAGATGAGTTTCTTGTTACTGGGATATTATCATGAGCTGCCTGTAACTCTACAACCCTGTTTACACAGAGGCATTTCTCAGTAATTTACCAGTATTGTTGTCTGTGTAAACTGAGCTGGGACAGGGCATACCACTAAAACTGGTCCTGCTCCAGACCTAGTCATTTTACCAGTCAAATCCCGGTAATGGGTCTGTAAAGGGGACAGAGGTTAAATGCATGTATGCTCATTTGCATTGAATTCCATTTTGTCCTGTGTCCCACCCACCCTAACTCCCTCCCCTCCCACTTTACCTGCAATGCAATGATGTGTTTAAACAGGGTGACCCCAGGTAAATAATGTAAATCAAGGCCTGTGTGTATGTCATACAAAATAGGGGACATTTTACTGTTTATCTCTGTAGGAATAGTGCTTATGGAATCAACCGTGACTCAAACTCAATGAAAACACATCAAGCTCAGCAGTGGATGGGAAACATGCAAGACTACACGTGCTGAGAATGCTACTTTCCTGAAAAGGTATCAGGCTAATAACGCGAATCCTGCATGGGTATGCCCAGTGTACATTATTGGTTTCAACTACAGGATAAGTCCCAGTAAGAGACCCAGATGTGCATTGACCTCAACTTGGAATTCAAGTGCAAGCAAACCCGTGTTATATAGACAGCAAATTAATATTGCTCTTTAAAGTTACATTAACCTGACTTTCATATTGGATAATTGTATTCACTCAAAACCTAGGTCAATTCAAAACCACTACAAATGATTTAGCCTTGTTCTTAAAATCATATTGAGTGAGGGAAATCATTTAATAGGAGTGTGCCCTCTTAAATCAGTGAAACAAGCAGACCCTGAAGCCTTGTGAGAATATGGGAACAACATGGGAAGCCTGTCCACCCTTGTCAGACCACATGTCAAGAACCTCGGTGTCATCTTTGACTCCGAGCTTAACCTTGACCGACAAGTGAACTCCGTCGTGAAGGCATGTTTCTACCAACTACGCATCATAGCCAAGATCAAGTCCTTCCTCACCCCCAGCGACCTGAGGAGGGTCGTCCTCATGCTAATCTCATCTAGGCTCGACTACTGCAACTCACTCTATGCTGGACTTCCTGATAAGACCATCTACCGCCTGCAGCTAGTCCAAAATGCCGCTGCCAGGCTGGTGTCAGGCACCAAAATGAGGGACCACATCTCCCCTGTCCTCATCTCCCTTCACTGGCTCCCAGTGAAGAAGAGAGTGAAGTTCAAAATCTGCACCTTTGTTTTTAAAGCTCTCAACAGTCTCGCCCCACCCTACATCAAGGACCTCCTCAAGGCCTAGACCCAGGCTCAGGTCCGACGCCCAACTCAGCCTGAGGGTCCCACGTACCAACCTCAAGAGGAAGGGTGACCGTGCCTTTGCGGTGATAGCACCGACCCTGTGGAACGCGCTCCCTTCTGCCATCAAGTTTGCCCCCACTCTGGACTCCTTTAGAGCCAAGTTAAAAACCCACCTCTTCCTAAATGATATTCCCTAAGTCTACTCCCTATTTGTTGTGAATTGTATGCCTGAGATTTACGTTTAAGTCGTCTGTGTCTGATTGCTTTCTGTGTTCCTTGTCTTTGTCTTTATCTGTTCCTTTACCCGTGCTGCGCCCCGGGCCGATGTAAAAGTTGGATGGGGAGCGCATTATAAATAAAATTAACAATTAACAATATGGACCATAATCAGTGATAAATAATATACATGTAAAGCTGGGTTCCAGCACCAAGGGATATCCAAGTGAATACTTTTTAAGCCTGGCTTTTTTTCATTAAGTGAACCACGGTTCTTTGTCATGACAACACGATCCTTTCTTACCGTTGGCTTATTCTAAGGCAGGGCTGAAAACTATAGTGAAAGGGTCCCTCATGATACCCCATTTAGGAATAAGTCAGACCACTGATTAGCCAATCTTTGAGATAATAGTTGATTTTTTTAAACTAACATATCTGTTTCTCTTCAGGGGGGTAATAAATCATGACCGAATCCAAGACTCTCAATGAGTCTAACCAGGTAAAATAACGGTTGAATACAAATAAATGGTCAGTTAACCACTAAAGATTTTGGTATACAGTACAGGCCAAAAGTTTGGACACACCTTCTCATTCAATGCGTTTCCTTTATTTTCATGACTATTTGGTACTTTGTAGATTCTCACTGAAGGCATCAAAACTATGAATGAACACATGTGGAATGATGTACTTAACAAAAAAGTGTGAAATAACTCTAAATATGTCTTAGATTTTAGATTCCTCAAAGTAGCCACCCTTTGCTTTTTTGTTGTTAATAAAATAAAAAATTGTTGTTGTTAATAAAATATATAATAATAATATTATATATATATATATAATAACATATTATTATTATTAACACATATTATATTTAATATTATTATTATATATTTTATTAACAACAAAAAAGCAAAGGGTGGCTACTTTGAGGAATCTAAAATATAAGACATATTTACAGTTATTTCACACTTTATTGTTAAATACATAATTCCTATGTGTTCATTCATAGTTTTGATGCCTTCAGTGAGAATCTACAATGTACCAAACAGTCATGAAAATAAAGGAAACGCATTGAATGAGAAGGTGTCCAAACTTTTGGCCTGTACTGTATATTAAAAAAAAGACCCATACAAATAAAATGTGATTGATTTGATTGCTTTGAGGGGATATTCAAAGTCAGCCCTGCTCATCTTGGCCGCAGCACCTGTGAGTGAGTAGAGAGGTAAAGGTGAATGACGAGGAGAGGCACTTACCCCATGCCTCCACGGCCCATGCCTCCACGTCCCCTGCTACCATGCATCATGCCACCTCTGTCATAGCCATCCCTGCCGGACCCACGGCTCTCCCCTGCTCCCGGGAACCCTGCAGGCTCCGAGCCAGAGTAGCCAGCGCTGCCTGAGCCCTCCTGTCTGTAGTTATCTACACAATAACAACATGGAGATTAGAGGAAATGTTCTTATGTGAGGATAAGAGACGATATTATTTAACAAGTCTTCACATTAGAAATTAGAAGGTAGACATATTACAATAATGGTGTGCATGAATGAGTGAGAGTCAGTAAAACACATAAGACTGATGCTCTTACTGTAATGGCTTGACTGGCTGTAACCACTCTGAGCTCCACTCTGTTGTCCATATTGGCTGGCTGCAGGCTGCCCGTAGGATCCTGAGGCCGGAGGGGGGTAGGCAGCGGCAGGAGTCTGTTGCTGCTGCTGGGGTGGGGGCTGCTGCTGGTAGCTGCCCTGCTGCTGCCCATAGGCTCCCTGCTGGGCCTGGTATGCACTCTGCTGCTGGCCATAGCCCCCTTGCTGGGCATAGCTGCTCTGGTTGTAGCCAGTGGGTTGGCTGCTGGCATTATAACTGAGATGATGAGAGACAGGCATGGACAGAACGGATCATGCAGGATTTCCATGCAAATTTAAGTTATTGTAGGCTTTCGCATTCTAACTTCTATCCCCACCCAAGTTATAATGTGAGTTACCTCTGCGGAGCAGTGGAGGCAGGCTGCTGGCTGTAGCCAGGGTAGGCAGACTGGGCTGCATAGCCTGGCTGGGAGCCATAGGAGGACTGGGAGGCAGCTGGAGCAGCAGCAGCGGGGGCGCTCTCATATCCACTGGCTCCATAGCCCTGGGCAGGCTGGGAGTAGCCATGGGCATTGGACTGGGCAGCAGGGTAGCCAGCTGAGGATACAGAAGGCCCAATGTAGAAAATTAAGAGTCAATAACTTAGTATATATACCAACAGTCTTAAGAGTGTTGCCATCATTGCTCCTTACTCCAGATAGGAAAGGGTCAGATGTATAGTTGGATTTTAGTGAGGAGACTCCCTAAACATTACAAATGTAGCAATCTGCAGTGATCTACAATGCCAGGCTCTAATAAGAAGACAGTTAGAAGCCTTGATGCATATATTAGTAATACCAAATAGTGGCTGTCTTTTCTATTGCTGTTGTCTTATGAAGAGTTCCCCATTGTCTTACTATAATATCTACATTAGAAGCATGAGTCAGGACACGTGCTCTCGAACACCAAGAAACTCAACAAGAAGTTCGACTTCTCGGCTCACAATATCTATACACAATTCTACAGTTATTACATGGATCTGCCCATCAAGCCACTTAAGACTTATATTTATGAAATGGATGGAGATGCATGCAATGGAAAATGTGTATCGAACCTGTTTTATTTGCCGCTGGACCGTGATAGCATAAGAGAAAAAAAGGTTTACAGATCAGAAAAATGTACTACAGGAACTACTACAAAAGTTAACATGAATGACATTTCATGTAGCCTAGTCACTAGGGATGGGAATTGATAAGATGTTAATGATACCGATTCCATTATCGGTTCTGCTTATTGGTTCGATTCTTTATCGATTCCTGATCCATTTTCTGTGGAAGAAACTTAGGCCTATACAGGTTTTCAGCATCAACGCAACTGTTTTATTATCGAGTCTCTGAACACAGTGTATAATATCTGAACATAACATTTAGACATAAATTTAAAAATAACTTTAAAAAAATGGTCCTTTTCTTAAAATGATTAAAAATAAAATAATTCAATCAACAAATATCAAACTGATAAACTCAACAACTCTTCAGCAGAAAAATGTGCATGTCTGTTTTCTCTGGGAGGATCCTAGATCTCTCTGGGCTAATCTGTCTCCAGCTGTGGAGAACACCCTCTCAGATAGGGTTGAGTGCACCTGAACACACAAATATATTTGGGGAAAAATCTGCTACGCCTGCCTGCGTGGCACTAACATTATTAGCAGAGGATATTCCCCCTCAGTAACGGATGTGTTGCTCGCTTGCAGTGGCACTCTTGCATAGTGTCAAAAACAAAGATGTTTTAACATATTGCTGGTGTTTCCACCCTTACTTGAAATTACAGTTACAAGTAGCAATTTTGTCATTTTTCTTTGGGAAATGAAGCCACGCTTTGGACATGCGTTTCTTTCTAGACTCCGTCATGACTCCTTGTTGCAAGTTTCAGAGTTTGATGTCATCATGACGCACACGTTTTTGCAATGCGCAACTGTCAGTGCATACGCAAATCATGCCAGCATTGATAGCATCGAAGGCATCCGATTCTGATGCATCGAACAATTTGTTACTGGTTCTCAACTGGAACCAGTTCTCGATTTCCATCCCTAACAGGCCTCTTTCACACCGGCAGTTCCGAACGCCGGTTCGCGTTCGCGTGCCGAAACCTCAGAACGAGCCCGCGTTCATAACAGTGTATCGTTCGCCAGACAGCGTCAACGTTCGGAGGTTTCGGCACGCGAACGCGAACCGGCGTTCGGAACTGCCGGTGTGAAAGCCCTAACAGTCACCTAGTTTTTTACATTTGATGGACAGTTCCATCACCACCCCCTAGAGTTGGGCCGGTGGAAGGTTTTACAGGTAGCATACGTTGTAGGAGATACACTGGTGTAATTCCCACTGACCAAGCACAGGAGCTGATGTTTATTCAATTAATAAAATGGCATTGCAATGCACACTCAGTGACACTGTGGACCATTGCCGCTAGTCACCAGAGAGAAAAAAAAGAAATGCTTTGAAGCTAGCAGGCAGTAAACTATTATGAAGACACCTATTGAATTGGATCATGGCAGAGGATTTTGTGTTAAACAAAAACAAAAAAACACACATGCCCAGTATTGCAGTGTTTTGGATTTAAACCAGATGACAAAATGTAGGGCCCTATAATCCTACGACGGGTGTGTGTGTGTGTGTGTGTGTGTGTGTATACCAAGAGCTGGTTGTGTTTGTGTAGCCAGTTGTGTAAAATGTAGAGGCTAGTCATATGCAGGTAAAAAAGCTTTTCAACTACCTGCGGAGTTATCAATTTTTTTCACTAGCATCCCCCCTCCCAATGGAAAATCTTTCCATATTTTTATACATATTTAATGTGTTGTTCTTTTTTCGAGATATATTGTGGTCCACCCGCCACAGTCTCAGAAAACCCTGTGGGAAACACTGGTCTAGGTGAACTGACCTGATGCTTGTTGGCCATAGGCGGATCCATATGCCTGTTGCTGCTGTGCATAGGCGCCAGCAGCGGGCGCAGCTTGGGAGTAACCAGTCTCAGCCGCAGCAGGTTGGGCGTAGGACCCATATCCTTGCTGGCCATAACTCTGCTGAAAAACAAAGGGGCATTGTGTGTTCTGTCAATCATTAAAACGGTGGGCAAAACAGCAGGACAGAGTTTTCCTAATCTTTGCACCAATTTAGGAGGGGATCAAGACTGTATTGTGGGTCAATGATGACCATCAATTCACTCAACTATAGACAAAAAGGGTCCTTCAAAATCCTCACCTGTGCAGACTGTCCATAGCCCTGTGCAGCGGGTTGGGCAGCATAGGCGCCATACCTGCAGAGACAATGGTGCATTTAAAATCATAGCCCTATTTCGAATGAATGTCCCTAACTGCAACATGAATATAGAACTATGCTGAGACATATGCCACGCAATCCAAAGTAGAAAGACTTACCCCTGCTGGGCACTGGTCTGATTGTATGCACTGTAATCTGTGGGGGGGAAAAGATAACCAAATCACTACTGAAATAACTTTCAGTTAGCAGTTGCATGAACAATCGAGTTGCCTCGTTCAAGTATGCGTGGGCAGGAGGACGCGAACACCAAATTTGAACTATGAAATTCAGCTACAGGCTTATGAGAGGGGCCTGCTATTCAGCTGGCAATGACCTTATGTAAACCTCTGGCCGTGTCGGAGATACAATGGACAGTTTTTTCAAACTCCGCAGACCTCGAAAAAGACAAAGCATTCCTGCTGCTAGCTCTAGCAAGGCCCGCAATTATAGGCCTCTAATGGCGCTCTAAGAGGCGGGTAGACTCAGTTATGAAACATACACAGCCCGGGCTTTACACGGTAGCTATCGTTACCAAACAGTTCACAAATAACGAGACGCATGGTGAATTTATATTATAAAGCCATAGCAAGCCTACATCGAAACGAAACTAAAACAAAGGTCGCGTGGCCGGTTCGGTTGTTGTAGTTACATTGTATGCACTAACATTGGATGCACTAAGATATCACGGTCGTGATCATGGCCGACCCGCGCCTGTTCTCAGTCGTGTTCACAACGTGATGTCCCCGGTGGCTACATCACGCGTAAGCTAGCTAGTCGTTGCTACGGTAGCTAGTAAGCTAGCCGTAACCTATTTAGATGAATATTCACTTGGTTTAGCTGTAAGATTCTAATACATACAGTTAATATGGATATCAATAACTACAAATGCGTTTATTTAACAGAACACACGATTGCGCGTGTGTGTCCAATTTAAAAAGACAATATCATGAAAAACGGCACTCACCGGGAGCAGACGCCATCTTCGATTCTTCTCGCTGGACTGGACTGAACTGCGCCTGCGCCAACGGCTGGATGAACAAACCAATGCTATGCCGTCTTTCCTGTGGGGGTGTACAAAACGTCTAAACGTCCGTTGTATACACATTTATTGGATATACCATGCAATAAAGCGCACTAAATAAAAATAAATAAATAACAAATGTATCGCAAGTGGTAAAAATGTGATTTGTCACGACGAAGAGTGTTAATCAATTTACAATAATTTTAAATGAACTTGTCCAAGAACGTAAACGGAAGTACAGTACCGATATTGGTCAAATAAAACCAGTACTGCTGGGAAACATTTCAGCTATGTAGGTATCAGGGGAACAAACAGTTCATATTTAAACGCATTATGGGAAAACCATTTAACCACAGTCAGTGCAAGCTCTAAATTACAATGCTTGACCGTATATGCTCATTATGGTTTTGGTTTGGATCAAATCGTCCTGGTTTCTTCCTGGGAACAACGTGTCTGTTGACTGTACTTGTGTTGGTGTGGCTTGGTGGCGTCCAGGCCAGTCTCAGTTTAGGCCCAGGTGGACAGTTCCCAGGATGCCGAGGTAATCTGTGAAATACACATATGGCATTTGTTGTTACTCCCAGTTATAACCTTCAAATAATCATATTTGCTGATGTATTTGAGTCTGAAATAGCAATGATCCGTTCTCTCACACAGATTTGTCACTGTATGCCTTCAGCCATGAGGAGCTGCCCTCTCTCCTCTACAATGCAGTTCTCCTGCTGTTGCTTGGACCTTGCCAGGAGCGACGCTGGGGCACTGTGGCTTTCCTTGCCCTCTCATTCCTGTCCATGGCTCTCCTGCCTCCACTGTATGCCCTTCTACTTTTCATTGGTGGGGATGAGGCTAGTCGGATCTGTGGCTACTCAGCCACCCAACTGGCACTCTTCACAGCCCAGTGCCGTCAGGTGACACAGAGGAAGCTGCTCAGATGTGTGCCAGTTTGGTTTCTGCCCTGGCTTTTGTTACTACTCAGTCTGGTGTTGCTTCCCAGTACACCTGCATTGCTTCACTTCTGTGCCATATGCATAGGGCACAATTGTATCCTTTACTGCTATTTTCCCACACAACAAATTATTGGAAAATGACTGAAAATATTGTTTTTGGTCCCTGCATTCTTCCATTTTTTCATTACTTATCTTAACATTGTTCAAAGATCGCCCATCTGTTATTGGAGTTTTGCAGCAAATAGAGGTTATCGGAATGTTCAACTTCCTCCCTTGTTGGGTCTATGTTCCCGTCTCCTCCAATTTCAGGTTGCCCACCTATTGTACCTTACCGAGGTGATTGAGAACATCTCATAAGTGGTCTCAGTGTCATAGCCACTTCTGATTTAGTGCTTACAAGCCAAGAGTTAGTTGAATGATATCTAACTCTTGAGTGTTGCCATATTAAACCTTTTGTTGTTCATTACAGATCTGGGTCACTTTCCCAGTCTGTCCTAATCGGGCAGACCGTTCCCCCAAACAGATCCCCTATGGAGGATCTGCAACCCTTGAACCCACCACCTGGGCCAGAGCCTTTGACACAGTGGTTGTTTGACAGGTCTGCAGCAGTGTCAGAGGCACAGTTATTGGAGGAGCAGATGTTGAGGGCTGGTATATTGGCCTCCTTACATGATGCCCCTGAGGACCCAGGGGCCAAAGTGGAAGTACCCAAATCCTCAGTATCCTCTCTCAGGTCAGTCAAATCAAATGGTCTCTGGTCCACATTCAAATGAAGTACTATTTGTGAGTTAACAAAGTATTATTTTTCCCTTTCAGGTTACAGCAGCTTGAGAAGATGGGATTCTCTACTGAGAAAGCTGTGGTGGCACTGGCAGCCTCTAAACAGCTAGATGGCGCCATCTCTCTGCTCATCGATGACAGGGTCGGAGAGGAGGCTGTTGTGACATCAAAGGCAAAGAGCCCTCTGCCACCTAGGAGACTGGGACACTGGGACAAAAAAATTTGATCTTGCATCATGAAATAGTTATATGCTTAGGTTTTGCTGAGCTAAACTTGGATTAAAACGTACACTGTGGGCCTTAGGGAATAAGATAGATCTGTAAATGACACTATCATCTTCACAGCAGCTGTGAATCGGGGGAGAGGACTGGAATCTTCTCAATCAATAGTGAGCCCTACTCAAAAGAAGCAGTGTACATAATCCTATGCCATTCACATGGTGTATAGTCTGTGTAGAGCTTGTATGTAATATGTTTTGTGTGTAAGTTATTGTCATTACGTTTATTCTGCTCGAAATGTTTGGTTATAGTGGTGTGTTTAAATAAATATCATAGTGAAAAGAATGAGGACAATTGGCCTGTTAAAAAACACAAAACAATTCTTTATTGTACCAACCAACTACAAGATTCTTACCATAACAATAACACACATTTCCAAGCAATTTGAAGAGGCCCAAAATGGAAAACACATGACTTTACACATATCAGCATACACAACGAAAAACTGCTATTGATAATTATTTTTAAATAATTCACAACATTCTTTTAATATAAGATAAGAAACAAACAATCAATTAAGCATGTTTTTATTGTGACAGAGAAATCAGTCTAAATATAAGAATGTAATAGTGGTACAAAATGACTTCAAGTTCCATCAACAGTTTCTCTACACCTTGTCTCAGTCAACAGTTTCTCTACACCGCTTAGGAGTAAGTAAATAGGAGGGGTCTGTTATTGACTGTTGATGTAGAAATGTGAGATGTTTAATAAAAGTGTCTATAACAAATCCTGTCTAAACAGAAAAGGCATATGACTGTCAATGAATCTGCACCCCTTAGTGCATTTTCCTGCGCTGTAGAATGCTGTAGGTTCATTTGACTCAAGTGTGTGTGTGTGTATGTGCCTGCGTGTGTTTGTGTGTGTTCATCCCATACCATTGTTAGAAACTCAATTCAGTGAGAAAGGTGTGTAATGTCTTCATCTTTATAGTGCACTACATAATATGGAGTAAAACAATATTATAGAGTTAAAACAAAAATAATATGAGAGGTTTGTTTGTGTATTTGTTTCCTGCATACTGTACAGTACATGCTCTTAAATAAGTATACCTCTGAGATTCCTGACATTGTCAAAACAAACTCTCAGAGCCAGCCTCTTCTTTCACACATGATCCCTCCTTTGCTCTCATTTAATGACCCTTATAATCCCCAAATGTTTTCAGTTGCTGAGCACCATTAAAGATTTTAAGCTTTTTATATTGGTTTTCCTTTTATCATAAGTAAATCTTTTGTGTGCTTATTTTCCTGAGGCCCCTAGGATAGTTTCGTTACACATTCTAGCAAAGCCACAAGGAAGAAACACTGAGAAAGCCTCTGGATCTACGGGGAAGCGTGTGTTGGTGTAGAGGTGGATGGTACTGGTTCCCAATGGATGTGGGCAGACTCCAGAGCACCAGTGGAGCTTCCCTGAGGTGTCCCCCACCTTTCCTCTGATGATACAGATAATAATATCTGTACAGATAATGTCTGGATCAGTGGAGCACCAGAGAGACCAAAAGGAGGGGAGCAGTTAGACACAGCCTGTGATCCTCAGAGGCAGCTGGAGGCTACTCTCCCCGAACCTTGGAGTCCGAAGACAGAGGAGGGGAGATGAGTCGATAAGGAAGGACTCCTGCCCGCTTATCTCTGTAGAAACTAGGGGATGCTGTGCCGAACGGACCATCTCCAGACCCTAGATCAGGCTCTGTTGAAGAAACAAATAGTTTGGGCCATGCTACCCTATCGATCAAAGTATGCAAAGAGAAATGAACCACTAAACAAACATGAACTCATTATTATTACATTATTAATTAACTAAACAGTTATATGGAGTTGAAATTAGTGGCTGGTGAGATATTCATCATCCTGCCTCAATATGATTTTATAGCTATTCGAATACATTATTTAAATCAT
This sequence comes from Nansenia antarctica, assembly GCF_963989245.1. NCBI lineage: Eukaryota > Metazoa > Chordata > Actinopteri > Argentiniformes > Microstomatidae > Nansenia > Nansenia antarctica. The sequence continues at coordinate 23,152,444 of NC_137690.1, forward strand.
CAGTTATTTAATGAAAATAATTCTACATAAAACAACATTTAATGTGATCCTTGTAAGCCTAATGGACCTCTCAATAGCCACTGTGCTCGAGCCTGTGGACAGGAGCACTGTGGCTAGAGTGGCAGAGGGCCAATAGAGACCAGGGGTGGTTGAGGATGGTTACCAGTGTTACCTGGCCAGATGATGGCCTCCAGCAGAGTCACCCTGCGAGCCAGAAGCTCCAGGTCTGCCTGCAAGTCTTGGAACATCTGCAAGCTAATATCCTATCAGAGAACAGTGACAATGGGGGCTGGGTGAGGGTTGGGAGGTGGATACAGCAGGCTTGGTCCTGGGGCTGCCTCCTGCCTGCTACTGTCCACATCCCCCATCCCCTATTCCCTGACCCAGGAGTGGAGGAGGTTGGGGATGAAACTCAGCCTCACCTGACCCCTGCCTAACGCTGACCCTGCCTCAGGCCTCCTACTCACCATGAATACCAATCATAGTCTCGAGGATTAAAACCCTCTCGGCTAAGATCTTCAGCGCTTCTCTGATCTGATGTATCCCGTCCCCCTGTGAACATAGATACAGCCGTCAAGGTAAGGAGCACAAGCCATACAAATTGCTCGCCACGGTGCAAGTCATTTTCATCAATCCATTAAGGCAGTTAGCAGGTTAAAACCAGTCCACGCACCCACATTGCACCCCTATACTTTATCCCTCCCCTACATCTCTCTTTCTCCCTCGTTCTCAGGCCATGCTGCCATACCAGGCCGGCCTTTGCCATGCTGGGCAAAAACAGCATGCACATCACAGGACTGCACCATGTTGTTGACAAAACAAAAGTGGAGTGGGCTGTCCAAGCCTTTAGGTTTGATCATGCCAATCACATTCCATTTGGACTTAATCTAGATGAGCAGCTATTCAACCAGGCAAGTATATAAGGCAAGTTTTTAAGGGGTTCCATACAGTAGTTACCACACAATTACCAAGTAACTACCAGGTACATACCAGTGGAACAGTAATGAAGTAAAGAGCTACACCTTTAATACAGCTGTGGTCATAATAGCTGCCAATCTGTCTCTTACTGTATTAAAAGACACTCACAGGAGAAAGCCAGTTTATTGTTTACAAATCAATATCTGGTTATTATGAATGGTCTACTGGCTTTGTGAGTCATCATCCCCTAAGGAATAAACATGACACTAAAAAGACGAACAGAGAAACACTGTCACAAGCATTCATGTTAGTGAGGGTTCATGTGAAATGCATGCACAGGATAGACGATGTTAGAGTCATACCTTAACAGTAGAAAAGGCAAGGTTTCATGTCAATAAATCATATCAATGACTTAGGTCCAGTTTATTTATGTTTGTTCAGGCTGTAGATCAGAAGCAGCTACAATAAGCAGCTCTACTGGTCCATGAATGATGAATGAGTGTTCAGGAGCGTCTGCTATGCACCCAGGAGTTAGGAGCATAACAGATAACAGGGCTATTGTTAGAGCACTGCAGAGAGGCATTTGCTTTTTTGGTTTGAGATACAATTTAGAACAACCTTGCCTGGTTACTGTGTTGTTGGTGTATTTGTACACTGTGTAAAACCTGTCAGTTTGCATGTCAGTTTAGCAAGCAAGAGTGAAATCATAAACAGTGCTGTAACAACGGATGGGACCATGCAGCCATGCATTGTGGGACACTAAAGGATAGCTGTATCCACTCACATCTCCAACCCCAGCCCACACCGCCCCACACACCCAGCACTAACCATCACCAAAACCTTCCCACAACTATATATGGAGTCATTTGGCATATACATTCCACACATAATAGGCTAACTGATTACTCAATGACAAGACCGAAATAGCATAGTTACTCATAGTTGAGATCTTATGATAATGACAAAATGGTTCATATAAGGTCAATATTATAGAAATACAAAAATATATGATATAGTAGAAATATCTACTAATGGACTTTCATTCTATGTGCATTTAATATGTGCTTTACATAAGTTGAGACTAACTTTCAACACATGAAACTATCATATAGGGAGCATGACCAAAATAGTGTTAGAAATACTGTATTACATGTTATTCTCTATTAACAGATTCTTAGAGATCTCTCCACTCTATCTCTTAGTCAGACAGCAAATGACTCAGCACGCGTGACGTGAGGTAGTAACAGCAGGCATGCGTGTGTATGTATATGCCAAAGTCAGATGCTGAGAATGTGACTGTGAGAGGTAGCCATGGAGACAGTAGCTTGCAGAGGGAGTCAGACAGCTTTAGGGGTCGGACAGGACAGTTTTTAAACAAGGGGCGGCAGTCCAGAGCACACCCCAAGGACCAAAAACACCACAACAACCACATCATCACCATCAAAAATAACACTCACATAAGGCACAGTAATCAGACTTTCACATGCAACAAAATGGTCACATACAAGTAATGAATCTACAAGATTATCGAAACAAGTGCAAGATAATGTGCAGGACAAAACCTCCAATAATATAGAAAATTGGACATTCATTTTATGAAAGAAAACGTACAAATATAAATATGTAATTGTGGTGATTGGAAACAGATCATAACAATGACCAATAGGGATGGGAATCGAGAACCGGTTCCAGTTGAAAAACATAATCGTAATAGTATGAGAATCGGAATCGGTTATAGATCGGTTATAGATTCCTCTTATCGATGCCAGCACGTTTTGCACATGCGCTGACAGTTGCGCAAAAAACGTATGTGTCATGATGACATTAAACTCTTTAACTTGCAACAAGGAGTCATGGCGGAGTCTGGGAAGAAACGGTCCAAAGCATGGCTTCATTTCACAAAGAAAAATGACAACATTGCTACTTGTAACATCTGTGAAATTATAATTTCAAGTAAGGCCGTCCCCGTTCGAAAATTCAGAGCACTGTGCTCTAGGAGCACTCAAAGCGCACACTGGGCGCTCTGACTGAAAAGACGGTTTGTCCTAGCATCTGAACATTCCAATCTAAAAATGTCGGAGCAAGTTGTTGCAAAATGTTATGGTTAGAGAGTATTATTCAACATGCATTTACGTGTAACAAAACAGGTAATAATCATAATTATACATAGGATGAATCAACGTTCATTTGAATGAATTTTATAAGATGAAAATGGCAACGTTAGTTAATGAGTATCTACTGTCTAACATCACTAAAATTAGCAACAGAAAGCTAGCTAACGTTAATGTTAACATTATCTTGAATCAAATCGATAAGCAGAATCGATAATGGAATCAGTATGAATAACATCTTATCAATTCCCATCCCTAATGACCAAGCATTGACTTGGTGTCATGTGATCTCACGATAACATGATTAAAATCCCTTACATTTAGATTGTTCTTGAAAAATGTGAAGGAGTCAAAGGAAAGGCAGTGGTTAGACAGACATAAGAAAAAATGTCTACATCAACACAGCAATTACAGTATATTGTGAGGAAATTTAAGGGTTGAATTTTTCAGTCTAGGTGTGGATTAACCCCTTGGTCCTATAAAGTCTATAAAGAGAATGTGAGGTACAGTCACAGGGTTAGCTCAGGCCCCAGCTCTGGCAGTCTTACCGGCAGGCCTTTCTGTCCTGGCTCCCCCTTGGCTCCTGCTATTCCCTGTCGACAAGCACAGACACCAGAACAATTGGACACAAGCGTTATCACTTTGAATGGAAATACTGTACTGCCTATGAAAATACTTAATAGTGACACAGCAGACATGAACAGAGCCCCTTCTCTGAGGTTGTGATGCCACACATCATCATGTTTTGTATAGTTTACTGTGGTCAATCAGGTGTGACATGTGTTGATCTTTCCCACACACATTTATTTTGGTCGTAAGGGCCACAGCACAGCAGGAAGTAGGTGGCTTACCGACTCTCCTCTGAACCCCCTCTCTCCTTGATGACCCAGAGGACCCTAGAGAGCCAAAGTCAAGTTAGAGGGAGATTTATCTCTTTGTCTGAGGGCAGACACTAGGTGTGATTTAGCCCTGTACATCATACTCACTCTCTCGCCGCGTTCTCCTTTTGGCCCAACGGGGCCCAATATCCCAGGAGCCCCAGACCTCCCCTGTTGACAAAGTCATAACACATCTGAAGAAATCTGTCTGTATGTTAGTATCTGGTTCCAATGATCTTAGTGTTGTATCATTCCACACTTTTACAGCCCATTATAGTCCAAAGAGAGAGCTTACATTCTGTCCTGGTGGGCCGGGAGGTCCTAACGGGCCTTTAGGACCAGAGGGACCTGCATGATGGGACAGAGGACGACTGTGAGCATTGAGCTGTAAAAGACATTTAGGTTGAGCTGCCTTCACACAGGCCACGAATTCAAATGTGTTGAAGAAAGGCAAATTGAAACTGAAAGTGGAGACAAAATAGAGGAGAGAAAAGTGGATAAAATAATGGAGATTGATGCCTAGGAGTTTCATATTACTTGTGTGTTTTGGAACAGCTGTAAAGTGAAATAATTGGATTATGCAAAAATATGTGGAATGTGTGACATAAACCACTGTGAAAGAGTATGGAAATAAGAAGTAAAGGTGAATATTGAAATTACTTTTATCTTTAGGTCTTATCGTAAGGCAGATCAAGAGCCGACCCAAGCTCACTCCTCTATCACTGCTCTCTCTCTGAGCAATAGTTATGGCAAACAAAACACAGGAATGGGACAGACTCATCTTGAGACATAATCAGATTGAACACTGTTGATGCAAACTGGGGGAAATGGGAGAGGAATGTAAGAATTCAATCCAACAGAAGAGAACTAGGAACAAATCCTAATTCCTCAAAAGATGGGATATGTATCAGTTATAAGAGACAATGATTAATTCTGCTAATAACTGAAAGAGGAACAGAAAAAGATACGCATTACTTTTCTCACTAAAATGACAAGACTTTGAAATGATTATGGTGACTGCTGGAGACAGACACTGACAGAGACACTGACAGACGCTGTTAAGGGCTCTGCACACAGCGTGCGATTTCTGTTGCGCGTCAACGTTCCATTTTGAAGTTTGAATGGAAGTCTATGAGAAAATCATAAAACATCGCATCCCAATGCACACAGCGTGCGATGCAATTTCTGTTGTATGTTCTCATAGACTTCCATTCAAACTTCAAAATGGAACGTTGACGCAGAGAAAGACAGGGCCGGCCGCTGGCATAAATACTCTATGCGGTTGTTTAGGGCCACAACCGCTAGAGGGGGCCACACTTTTGCTGTCGATTGAGAGCGAGCTGCCGTCAATCAAAAACTCTGCTACCACTTCCCCCCCCACCCCATTGTTGAAACACCGGTCAATCAAAAACTCTGCTACCACCGACCACCACAGCAACCACTTGGGCCGAAACAGACACTGACAGAGATACTGACACAAACATGGTAAGAGACAGCCATACTCACCAACAGGACCAGCAGGGCCCTGAGGCCCTGGAACAGGAGACCCTCGTGGGTCTGGGAAGGTGTTGGACAGGTACAGGTCTTTCCCCTGACCTATAGAGAACAGGTATATACTATGGGTGAGTGGGTCAAAAGAGTGATGAGAAGAACACAGACCGTCTTCACTACATTACAGAAAAGTACCTGCAGGGGGCGATGTTCTCACATGTGTGTTGTTCAAGTATCAAACAACACACTATCAAACAATTCAGTTTAAACTGTCTTTCTAAGGGTTAAACATATGAGATTTAGAGCTGAAACTGGGTTGCATTTGGGTTTTGGTGAAGAAAGTATATACATTGTGATAATGCAGCAGATTATTATTTTTTACAGTATCATATTCATAAAATATGTTGTATATAGTTAAACATGTTTACTTCATATCCAGTTGCGAAACGTGGTTGCTACAATATTTTAGACTTTTAAGAATTACTTTGCGTCACCTCCATTGACATATAGTGCTGACAGGGCACCTCTGAGTTGAGCTATATCAGTGAGGAAGAGGGCTAGGAAGTGAGTGAGTGATGATGGAAGTGTGTGGTTTTTCAGTTGTCTCAGGCTGACAGTAGTTCACTGTTACCAACCTGTTACTGTGCTGATGGAGTGCCACAGAACAGGGGAGGAGAAGGCCTGTCAGCAAGACTCATCCTCCAGCTGCCACACTGCCTCTGATCCCTGTACCCCATGACTAACAATAGCTCAGGAGGAGAGGACACATACAAACCACCCCCTCTCTCGCTGCCTGTCTGTCCGTCTCCACAGAAACACTCTCTCTACATCTCCAACTCCTCCACTACAACACTCACTGTCTATTTGTCTCCATCTCTCACTGGCCCTTTCCAACCATTATTTCCTCCGTCCTGAATTAAAGACAATGCTGTGAGAGGGCTCGGATTTCTTAGTGAGCCAGGTATAGGCAGGAACCAATGAGATCTCTATCAGATACAGCAGACGACTCAGTAGCCCCACATTTATGACAGCTGGTGAAAGGAGGAACAAGGCGGCAACCAATCAAAATGTTCTGAAATAGATTACAACGTTGTTGAACATCACAACACACACTCGCTAGTCAAGCCAAAATATTGCAATTCAATGGATTCAGTGATCCTAATCCCCACTGCTACCGAGTTAACTGTAACACTATTTTACATTGTTAGCAGGCTCACAAAACAAGCTGTGTTAGTTGACTAGCGAGTGTGTCGTTGATTTTTTTTGAAAATGTATTTACATGTTTTCAAAATAAAAGTCTGAACATTAATTCGGCTGCCGAGTTGTTACCCCATTCACCACATTTGTTCAGAACTGATATAATAGAGTACATTATCATCCTCAGACAGAACAAGGCTGTTTAGCTCTCTCCTCTCTACTTGTTGTGCCTCTGCCCTGTCTGAAGGTAGGAGGGCTGCGTCCCATTATGCTGCAGGGTATTTCAGCCTCCAGATCCAGACGGAAAAGACAATAAGCCAGTGTTTTCCTAAGGAAGCTCAACACAGAACCTGTGCTTCTGTTCCTTTCACTTTGATGTGTGAGAAATGGATCAGAATCCCAGAATTCTAAGTGTCAACCTTCATTTACCTGCAGCTAGGACTTTCCATCTGTCAATCTACAACTCTTTCTATATTTCTAGCTTCTCACATGTCATTGCACTGCCTATGCATACTCTAACCTTGAATATGGCTGTAGGAGCCCCTCACCCTCCTCTCCCCCTCAGCTGTTGAAGCTGTGCACATCTGGAAGTGGTTGAGTGACATCAGCGGCGGACAGGTCCTTATCCCAGCATGTGGTGTTTGAGTCTAGCCTTCGCCCCTCTCTCCCCAGACTCTTGACCCTCTCTACCCCAACTAAATGACCTTCACTTCAGTCTTTTTTGGCAGGTAGACAGGGGAGAGGGAGTGACCGTTAAAACACACAGCATGCATTTGACTCTGTAATAACTCATTACTTCTATTCTTTATGCCTCTCCTTCTTTTACTCTCTCTCCTCAAATTCAAAGAAAAGATCAACAACAACCGCCACAACGTAAAAACACACATTTTAAATGACTGGGAACCTGTTTCTTTCATTGAAATAATAGCACTAGTGGGGGCATTAAACGGTATTCATATTCCTAACATCACTCTTATCAGCTGGCACCTTTCACTACTATCTCTACAGCTTCACTCATTTGGACTCAAGGCAAATTGATTCTGTGTGGACTGAGGTCACTTCCTCTGGTTTGGCCCAGAAAAAGACCACCTATTGTGAGGAGGGGGGTTGGGTGGCTGTCTGACAAGGATGGACTATCCATCTGGATTTTCACCTTTGGGACATTTCCAAGTTCATAACATTGGGGTGTGAAAACTCATGAATGGCCAAAGAATGGTTCACCATTTCCAAACAAATCCAGTGAATGGAAAATTGACCGAAACCAGCATGAACAATAGACACAAGGAACAATTAGTGTTGTGACACACACACTGGTTCAAAATACATTCTAATTGGAAGCAAACTATTTAATTGATGTGGTTGTACTTATCTAATGTGACTAGTGTGGTGCCCTGAGCATGGTGGTGCATGGTGTGGCGGTGCTTGTCTTACCATGGTCTGAGTTAGGGATGCGAGCACTGGCTGGGGCTGGGGGTCCGGGGGGTCCTGGAAGGCCAGTTAGACCCCTCTCTCCTGGGAGACCTTGGGGACCACGGGGGCCTGAGTTGGAGGTAAAATAGACCACATTGTTATGCTGAGTGAAGTTGGTGAAGAGACATCTAGACACCTCTTGTTTGGTATATCATATATATACACTCATGATTTCAATGTCCAGATAAGGCCATGACTCTGATCTTCTTCACCAACACCTTATTTTAGACCAACCTTTGTATTCTCTGTACCTCCTTTTAAGTAATTTTTTCTGAGTGGGGCAGTCCCACTCATATTTTTCTTTTTTATTGTGATAGAGACAGTAGAGATTTGACAGGAAGGATGGGTGAGAGAGAGAGAAGGGATGACATGCAGGAGATGTCCGCGGCCTGAACCAGGAACCCTGCGGTTACGTGGTCAACGCTTAGTCCGCTACGCCACCTAAGCGCCCCTCTCATTTTACTATTGTGTTCTACTTCTTAGATGGAGCTGTGATCGAGAGAATCCCTTGTCTGGCATGTTTACTAACGGCACAAGTTGTTTGTGTGGTGCGAGGTATGGAGACATGTAATAGTGAACGGAAAGGGCCATTATGTGAGGCAGGCAATGGGAGACGGGGGTGTACAGGCTGTGAAACTGTGTTCCCCTGTAATTAACAGGAGGAGGGCGCTTAATGGCCGTGCGCTGGGAGCTCAAAGGGGGACCTGGGAAAACTCAAATAAACACCATTAAACGCTGGAGCGTATTAGCAGCACTGGCGCATAATAAATTAAATGTTGCCTGGGTCTGAACGAGCCGATTTGTGTGCATAACTTGTCCCCACAAGCCAGCGAGAGTGTTCCCCTCACACCCACACAGATCTTTTCTTAATGTTAAAAAGAAGAAAGAAAAGCTGAAATGTGACTTGCCCAGTGTCCCAGCTGGATAATCCAGAAACCCAAACAAAGTGCCTCACCTCCCCACCACTGCAATATCTGACCTCATTGTTTGCACTTTCCTGAGGTAATGCTATGCTCGAAATGCCCCCACACTCCCTGCATCACACACGCACACACATTCATCCATCTATATAAATCTGTTACTTTCATTGTGTTACAATGATTGAATTAGCAATTATGAATAACTTGGCGTAATAATGTGTAATGTTTTTACAGAACTGATTGGATATGACACTTCACTGATTCATTTTCACTTTGCTTTGGTAAATATTGCAGCATAATTAACTGTGTTTTGGTTCTGCTCTGGCTCAATCCCACCTGAAAGACCATGACCTATGGTCAGCACAGTAGGGCAGCTGAGTAGTCAAAGTGGCTCTGCAGAGTCTTTATGTTAGTATGACTTTACTTTCAAACAACTCTTCATTTTTCTTGCAGAATAATGTGGCCCTGCAGCAGCTGTGGGCCACAGTATCAAGGTGTGAATAAAAAAAATGAAACCCTACATGGGAATCAGGGTTTGTGTGTGTGTGTGTGTGTGTGTGTGTGTGTGTGTGTGTCTCCTTGTGTGTGTCAGAGAGTCCTGGTTCTTCTGTACAGGAAACATATGTCCTCTCTCTGTGCTGATTCAGGGAAAAACAACCCAAAACACATTACTGTGCGACTGGACAAGCTCCCTCCCAAACCTCACACTGCTTCACTGCTGGAAAAGTGGCAGGTCCTATATGTGTGTGTGTGTGTGTGTGTGTGTGTGTGTGTGTGTGTGTGTGTGTGTGTGTGTGTGTGTGTGTGTGACTCAGTCACCCCATGACGCTTTATGAATTTGTCTTTTATGTTAAGTTTACGTTTTCATCACTTTTGAGCTCATTAATACTCTCTCCTTGTACCCCTCGAACTGGAACTCTATCCACCAAACATGCTCGGGATTTGAGTGACATTAATAGTCAATGTTAATGTTTCTCTTTTGGCCAATGTAAAAGAAACAAAAATGACACATATGGGAAGAACATAGTTTGGGATACCATTGTGCCCCTCTGTGAATACACATGAAATAATGAAGATAGGAAAAACAATAACACTACAGACATATGGAAGGCATAAGGACCTAGGGCTTGTATACATAGCTCATGTTCATTTCAGATTGGATTCACATGGTGCTTCTCAGAATGTGGGTTTGTAGTTTAACTTTGGCTCTAAATCTCATTTCTACCCAGCAGCAGGCGCAGAGCAGGGGTCATATGTCACTTTGAGAAGGAGGGGCACTCACTGTATGTTCCATAAAGAGAGGAACCTCAGCCTGCAGCTGGAACAGATGTTATGACAAACCTATATTACTATTTATTTGATTATAATTTAAGTCATAACCGCCTGGGGATTTGTTGTTTTCAAACTATTATTTATTATTTGTCCGTAACCATTGACCATAGAATATAAGCAACAGATTTATGCTTAACTTTATGTTCTTGAACGACTCTGGTTGGTCAGCAAGAACAACAGCGTATATTGTGAGCCATAGGGGAGTTTTGTGTAGTCTGAGGACAAATATTTTGGCAGCTTGCTGGAAACCAGTGCTGAATCAGCAAACTCCACATTTAGTAACTGTTATGTTTGAAAAGTCAACACAAAGAAAAAAACATACATTCCTGTAAGTTATCACCACGCTATCCTCAGAGGAAGCTGGTGGGTTGTTCGTGGACGACACATGGGTTTGTGGAATGGTCGAGTGGTTTTATAGAAAGGCTCTGGTGTCATAAGTCAGTTTGTAGTGATAAATCGGATTTACTTTTTTACATTGTTTCAGGTCCTTGGTAAATAGGACGTAAAAGGCTCTTGTTTGCTCTGGGGAGAGTATTGTCACCTTTGTGTCTCAGACACAATGAATTAAGTGGGTGGGCATACATACAATCTCCCTGTCCCCACATTGATCTTTACGACTATTAGGACAAACTGTGTCAACGTCTTGTAAGACAAGGTGCATGTTTGACAATGCAAACAGCACAATCAACTGTCAACAAGGCATAGCATGCATATGATCATCATGAAACACCTGTGATTCCTACTGTGAACTGTACCTCTATCTGTTCTCATATTGCAGCCAAATACAAAAATATTCATTATATTTGCGGCTTACCCGCCTTACCCAATTAAATCAATGCTAGTCGAAATCACAAACTGGGTCATCATCTAGTTATTTGAAATATCTTACCCATTGGTCCTGAGGTTCCCTTAGATCCTGGTGACCCATATGGGCCCCTCACCCCAGCCTCGCCCCTAGGCCCACTGGGCCCACTGGGGCCTGGCAGCCCCCGTAACCCAGTCTTCCCTGAGCAAAGAAGACACAGGCATGAGTACACATGCTGCCACACTGACACACCCAGTTACATAGAACAGTGTGTCAAACATTCATGCAATGGCAGAGGACTTCACTGTTCAGGCTTACCATCTTGACCAGGGTTACCATCTGTACCGCTCTCGCCCTGTGGTCCTGAGTGTGAGGAGGAAACAGAGGTATGACAGTAAGCGGACCAGGGCCCAAGGACAGGGGGAGAGAGAGGAAACTTCATTATAGGTGGGGCATTGGACAACAGATCCCAGAGGTGAAGGGTCACCAGCAGTGGGAGGGCAGCTCAGCTCTGCTGCCGTGGAATAGGCCTTGCTGACAGACAGAGCACTGGGATGTTCATTGGGATTACAGGGGTGCATGGGAGATTACAACCCCAATGTCACATATGGACAGGCACGCGGGAAGGTATTTTGACTGGGGGTGCTGAGGTGCTGTCTATATACGCTACAGGGAAAAAAATTGCCAGGGAAAAAATTATAACGATTTCTCTCCCTTCCTCTCGCTGATTGCTCGTTCGCTCACACGCACACAGTGGCATAACGACGGGCCCCAATGCACGGGCAATAATAGTTAAGCACGCACGCATGCACCCACACACTACAAAGACGTAACGTTAAATATTTTACCAACAATGTGTTGGAATTTACAGTAATTTCCACTCAGCTCACAGTGTCCCACAATGTCCACAAACATGATGTTGACCATTATTACAGACAGCACTCCATGTCGATTGGTATTGCATCTTAGCGGAAGCCCTTCGCTGCCGAAGAATCGGATGGATCTGAATATCAGTTCTAATACGTTTCTGGCCGTCTGTTGCTCTTTCTCAACAACGTCCGACAGTAGAGCATTAATGGGAGTGTTGTTAAGCGAAGCAAGCAATCTCACCGATTCTGAATGTATGTCAGACATCTCGTGTTGGCTAAACTTACAAAAGCCTCCTATTGTAAATGCACTTGTCTTTCTGTCGTGGTGCCTTAACCCCTTCTCTATATAGCTTTACTGCAAGAGAAGCAAAGAACAGGGTCTCTTTCAGTGACATAATGCAACCATTTCCACCTGGTAAACCAGCTTTTTTTAAATGAAATGAAACTCGAATGTCTCTGTTCCAATTTTCCTCCCAGGAAAACGTATGTCTGGTCGACACGGCTCGTCAAACGGGGGTGGGGGTGGGGGTGTCAAGACTCGGATGTCAAGTCCCTAGCAAGATATGACCATGTGATCACTAACATTAAAACTAACAAACACATTTTTACATTTATTACAAAAAACACATTTATTTTTATTCCCAAAAGCAACAATTAGTTATTATATTGTTTTAAATTATTGTTTGAATAATATTTTTATTTTAAAAATTCAGGCAGGAGGAGCTCCTTCTGCTTGCCGCTAGGGGGTGCTGCAGCACCCTCAGCACCCCCCTTCCCGCGTCCCTGCATATGGAGTAAAGCTTTTCCTTAGCATCAACACAGGCTCTATCTTAAACCATTTTGTTAGACTTCTACCAACGTCTCTACTTAAATCAAGTAATAATCAGTAATCAGTCTCTCTCACCCCAAAAGGTTTGCTGATAGAGTTCACATTCAGTGCTTTTATTCAATGCATACTGCACAAGTGAAGTATGCATTTTTCAATTGGCCTCACAATGCTGCCAGGGATGATCTTAACCTGGGAGAGGTATTGGCTAAAACAGATTTGAATGTAATTGGATGGAAATTGATACCCTATTGAAAAGGCTTTCGAAAGTGCAGTAGAGCACTCTCTTTTTAGCTGAAGCCAAAGCTGGGCTCAGCTCCAGGGAAGGAGCAGGCTTTCATGCCCTGAAGTGTTCACTTTCCACACAGCCACAGAACCCTGAAAGTGAGCAGCACAGACAACTGAACTCGGACTAGGTTAGAGGAAATGAGTGTGTGTGTGTGTGTGTGTGTGTGTGTGTGTGTGTGTGTGTGTGTGTGTGAGTGTAACAGAGGAAATAGGATATGAGGGGAGGAGAGCAAAGTACAGAGTCAATGTAGAAATAATAACTGCACATGGAGAGAGCTGTGAAGAGTGATTTCTCGCTCACTTCTAAATTGCGAACCACTGCACTTGTCAAAATTAAATAGGCATACATTGGTGTACTGAAAACCTGGCCATACATGGGTGGAACAGATGTGAACCTACCTACAGGTCCCTGTTCACCAGGGGATCCTCTGGCTGGTGGAGCCCCCACCTGAGTGGAGGACTCTGTTGCAGTTACCCCTTTGCCCTGTAGATGCCGATGAGGGGTGGAGGCCAGCAGCTGGACCTGATGGAATGAAACAGAACATGACAAAGGCTTTTCTAGAGAAAACTATTTGTGTGAAAAAGCAATTGACAAAGACCACGAGTGTATGTTTACCTTTGCTTCCAGTGAGTTGAGTCGATCTGTCATGGCTATGATTCGACTGCAGTTCAGGCAACCTAGAGAACAGAGACAGACAGATTTGTGGACTCTCGGTGTATGGAGGGCTGCAATTGTTATTCCAATGACTAGTGAATACGGACAAGATCGGGCCAGAAAGTTAAAACAGTAGGAGGAATGGGATCCTAGTAGTTGTGACATTATCTAATGAGACATGTGGTCCCATTAGGAGAGACAGTGATAGGAAAATGGTTCTTACTGGAGAGCTGCTCCCCTGTGCGAGCTGGCGGTCGCCGGAGTGTAGACGGCTTCCTCACCGCCTCCTGAGCCCTCAGCTGGTTCCCTGACTCTGAAGAGGAAGAGGAAGAGGAAGAGGAATCAGGTCAGAGTGACCACACATGGAGGTCACACAGTTGTCATTCCGGTACTGTGTACAAAGCCAGTGATGGCTGTGAGCATGGCCCTGATGAGCAGTCAGACATTCAGGCAACACAGGAAAAATATTCCTTTGAGTCAATTTCTGAATGCTCAGACAGTGGGGGGTGAGAGTGTCTTCTATTATTTTTATTTAATTCTATTGTCATTATTCAAATGATTTGGCAATATTAATATGTTTGTTTACACAATGCAGGAGTCTACTTTCACTGCTTGGGAGAGTTCTGCTCTGAAAGATGTGGACAATAAACTCCCTGATGCCTGCAGGGAGACATGGGGCTGTTTTCTATCACCAGGTGACCTCAAAGACCCCCCCAGCCCTGGTGGGCAGACCCAGCAGGTACAGTGGGGGAAATACGTATTGAACACATCAACATGTTGTCCAGTAAATGTATTTCCAATGAGCCTATTCAAGTGAAATTTGCACCAGACTTTGATATTAACTCAAACAATCCAGACCAAAAATATAAACATGAAAGTCCATATTATGTAAACAATGCTATGTGTAATAAAGTGGAGGGTGATGATGCCAGTGCTCTGTATGAAGTGCACACAGCATGCAACATGCCTCACGGAGCCCCATCCATAACTATAAAAAAACATAAACACAAACACAACAACACACAAAACAAAAGATGGATTTTGCCAAGCCTCTTTTCATTTAGGCTGTTTTTTATTGAATATTAAAATGTGATGCCCGGGAGAGGGAGTTTGTAGGCAAACAATAGCCTCCTTGTATTGTGAGGAGAATGGGCAGTTTCAGCTCTCTTTCTGTCTTGCCTTCATTTTATGAAGTGTGGGTGTTTGTGTTGCTGGGTTTGGGATGTTTTGAATGGACAGACATTTGTGGAGCTCTGAGACTGACTCCTTTGTCTGTGTTGGTCTGGTTCTGTAAGCCCAGCCAGGTGCTCCAGACACTAACAAGAGGCCGGGGTTCAGCACCTCATTAGAAGCCAGGCAGCATGTCCACTCAGTGTGGCTGTACCCAAAAGCAAGTCGCTAGCCAAGGCAGACATAAAATGGCACCTGCAGCCTTTACAGAGAGGAAGACAAGACCATTCCACTGCTCCACAAGCTCACACAATCTCTCTCATACACTTACAGCCACACTTACTGTAACATACACTGTAACATCACTGAACACTTGATTAGGAACACTATACTAATACTGGGTAGGGCTTCCCTTTGCTCTCAAAATAGCCACAATTCTTTGTGGCATTGATTCCACAAGATGCTGGAAATATTCCATTGAGATTCTGGTCCATGATGACATGATTGCATCACAGAATTCCTGTAGATTTTTCTGGTGCACTTTCAAGCTGTGAATCTCCCATTCTACCACATATCCCAAAGGTGTTCTATTGGATTCGGATCCGGTGACTGGGAAGACCTCCGAAGAACACTGAACTCATTGTCATGTTCATGAAACCAGTTTGAGGTGACTTTTGCTTTGTGACATGTTGCATTATCATGTTAGAAGTACACATTAGAAGATGGGTACATTGTGGCCATGATGAAGGGATGCCCATGGTCAGCAACAATACTCAAATAGGCTGTGGCATTCAAGCGATGATTGATTAGTATTAATAGGCCCAAAGTGTGCCAAGAACACATTCCCCACACCATTACACCACCTGAATGAATGAGAAGGTTTACAGGTGTTCCTAATAAAGTGTTCCGTGAGTGTATATCTTATGTACTAAGCCTGACAGTGAGGGCCAGACAGAGATATAAAGAGTTCATTTTCAAGGGCGGAAAGATAGTGGGAGTGAGCAAAAGCCAAGATGGGTTGAGGCAGTGTTAGAACAAAGGAAAGTTGTAGAGAGAGTGCCCACAGAGAAGGTCAACGAGCAGTGTGAAAAGGACAGAACACTTGGCGTTGTGTAAATTGAGACTGCTCCAGTCATTTGGCCTAGACCTTGATTTCCAATGTTTTGTATTATAGGCTTCCTCTGGGGGTTACTAGTGCATGTACAAATTGAACAGCATTAGTGCTGAGAATGTCAAGAAATGGCATGTATTGAGGAATGTGTAAAGAAATACAGCTAAAAGAAAAACCTGTCTTTCTACATTTCAGTAAGAATGTGCAAATTTGCGGTAAACCTCATACTGGGAGTGAACACGCTCTTTGTTCTGCTCCATTTCCGTCTGTCTGTGTGTGTGTGTGTGTGTGTGTGTGTGTGTGTGTGTGTGCGTGTCGTCTCAGTGGAAGTTTCCTATGGAGCCAGGCCCATATTGATGGTTGTGTCCGATTTCAAATGGGTTCGCGATTGAAAATATACCCCTAGCACTAAGCACATCCAACCCAGCCTCCCTTTTCAACAGCACCTCTTTTTTCTCTTAACTATAGAACTTTAAAATGCCACGATCCCTTCACCCACACTCAAACACATTGTCTTAAACATTCAGCCGTCTTTGGCACTCAGACAAATATCCCCCAAGCAATCCAACCCCCCCGACTTTCATTCTCTTTCTTTCATTCTCTCTCTCTCTCTCTTTAAAAATGTAGAGGTTAACAAGACTACTCTCTTCCCCAATCCCCAGTGACAGCGTCCTAGAAGCATGGGGCCTGTGTGTGCGTCTGTGTCTGTGTGTGTGTGTGTGTGTGTGTGTGTGTGTGTGTGTGTGTGTGTGTGTGTATGAGGGATGACTTGGATGTGCTGAGTGGGATATATTCAACTGGGCCAAGAGTAATAACATCACAGCTAATGAACCCTCCCTGACGGACATGGTTCAGTGTCTCCACTCTCTATTTTCACACTTGGCTAATTGCCCTGCTGGGGTCGGTCAAGGGAGTGCTTTTGACCTTTGACCCTGAGTTGCTCTGAGCCCTAATCAGTGATTGAATCAGCGGTCTTCATTAGAGGAGTCCCCTGTGGAGAGTGGAGGGGGCCAGATTCCGTCCTGACATCAGCTCCGGCTCTGGTTCCATGCTCCGGCCAGGGGGCTGACTGGACGGGACATACAGCGTACGGAGTTTGTAGACTACAATTCAGCATTCAATAGCATAGTCCCCTCCAGATTCGACAGCAAGTTCAGGGACCTAGGCATCGACCCCTGCCTATGCAACTGGATCCTGGACTTTCTGTCGGACTATAAAGTGGTGAATATGGGCTCTAAACCTCCGCCCCTCTGACCATCAGCACAGGAGCCCCCCAAGGCTGTGTCCTAAGCCCCCTCCTCTACTCCCTGTACACCCACAACTGGGTGGCCACTCACAGCTCCAGCACGGTGATCAAGTTCACCGATGACACGACAGTGATTGGTCTGACCACCGACGGCGACGTTGACCGCATGGCTCAGTACTGCCAGGTTAATAACCTCGTTCTCAACGCCGCCAAGACCAAGGAGCTGGTGGTGGACTTCAGGGAGAAGAGGCAGGCAAGACCCCATCACCATCAACAGGTCTGCTGTGGAGAGGGTTAACAGCATCAAGTTCCTGGGGGTTCAGGATCAACGACCTCACCTGGGATGAACACACCAACCAGATGGTGAAAAAAGCACAACGTCGCCTCTTCCCTCAGGTGGCTGAAAAAGTTCAGTTTAGGGCCTAAGATCCTAGAGATTTTCATAGGCACTACCTAGAGCATCCTGATGCACCCTGCCTGGTACGGGCGCTGCAAAGAGTAGTGTGGACAGCTGAGAAGATCAGCAGATGTGAGCTTGCCTCCATCCATGACACCTACAAGGACCGGTGTGTCAGAAAGGCCCTCAGGATCATTAGGGACCGCAGCCACCCCAATCAGAAACTGTTTGAGCTATTGTCGTCGGGAAAACGGTACCGAAGCCTCAGGGCTAAAACCCAGGGGCTAATTTCCCCCAAGCAATCAGGCTCACACTGGAAGAATACATAAGTCTGCTAACCAGCCCCACACACACTACAAAAATGAACATATTACAGTATTATTATCTACTGCACACCACTGGAATGTATACCATTGGACTAACTTACTACCCTACCGTATTGTTTTATATTGCAATTCATATCATCGTGCACCGTGCACATAATTTTTTGCACTATTGAAACCACTGAAAACCACCACTTTTTTTTTTCTTATCAATGAAGAGTTACTTATTTTACTTACTTATGTTACTTATTATTATTGTGTTTTTTGTATCTGAATGCTGCAATGTCTATGTTGAGGAACCAAAGCCAAAGAACTTTACTCTTGTGTACAGTAAGATGTAATAAAAGCGTGGTCCAGTGGTCTAGCATTGAGGTCTACAGTGCACACATATGCCCCTGTCGGCATGGGTTCGAATCCGGCCCATGCCCTGCTGACAGGCCCTCTTCTCCTTACCTTTCTGTCTATCTTCACTATCTCTATCCAATAAAATGAGAAATATGAAAACTCTATAAAACGCTATTCTGATTCAGAGCCACTTCCTCCCCACTGGTACAATCCTCTCATTGGTTGGCGGGAGAGGGGCGAAGGTCAACCTCTCTGCAGTGACAGGCTCATCTAAAACCTCATCACAGAGTTATCCAGAGCTCTGAGTGTGTGTTTACAGTATGTGCTGTGGAGGAATGTGTACAGTATGCAGCTTTGCTATATTTGTTCAGCACTTTCTATGTACACAAGGTTGCCAAATGTTTAACCATAATGTACAGGTCCTCACTCAATTTGTCCCATGTGTTGATATGAATGTAAATCTCCCTGACTGCCATAGTTAACAGCAAAACAGCCACATCTGTGTGATACAGATGCTCTAGAGTGGCAGAATAGTGGCAGTACGGTTTGTTTAGTTTGTTTAGGGGGGGGGGGGGGGTAATGTTCAAGATAAGGTGCTGTCTTCATTTGAAAAGTACAGTCAATTACTCTGTAAAAGCTGCGTTCTGGCAGTCCTGCTGACAAGCCTCTAAAAAGCAAAACACCTTCCCTCACTTTGACATGGGTTACCCAAATAAGCCCCCACCATCAGCCTTTAACCATGCCCCCGAGGGCCTTCCATGGCAGTCTGGGGGTCCAGGGGAGGCCCCTGTCAGCACATGGTAACGGGGAGAGTGGGCTCTGGGAGCCATCAGACAGAGAGGGTCAGTCTCAACAACCTGTGTGTGTGTGTGTGTGTGTGTGTGTGTGTGTGTGTGTGTGTTTGTGTGCGTGCATAGTCATTTTCACAGGCTCTTTTAGTCCACCCCCCCTCTCCTTGCAACAATATTAATGGCCCAAGGTCAGTCCATCAGTGTTACTCTCCCAGTGAAAATAAACCAGACCAGAGAGAGAGAGAGAGAGAGAGAGAGAGCCCAAGCTCACACACCCACTCTCACTGGTCCCTCTTCTGAGCTCATTATTTGTTCATGGTTTATTTATTCCTTTTTTATATTAAGATGTAGCACGGAACAGACAGACACAGTCCTGTGGAGTTTTCTACCAGATGGTAAAATGAGCACAGTATGTGTTAAAGGGGTACAGTATGTGTTAAAGAGGTACAGTATGTGTTAAAGGGATACAGTATGTTTATGCCTGAAGCCTCTCTTCGGTTATCCACACACATGGTCTGTAATGGTAGGTGGGTGATTATATGCAAACTCACACTCATCTCAATGCCGTGGTGACTTTGGAGAGCTTTAAACAACAATGAGGTGTTAACTGAAACTACAGTTACCACAGACGAGAGCTGGGAATGAACTCCATCACATTGGACTGACTTGGGGGCTGTGTCAGTGTGTATCCTCCCCTTCTTTAGCTTGGGTTTCATAAGGCTGGTTTATCTCAGCCCGGGAGGTTTCCATAGGGAGTATATGGGGTCTAGGAGAGCTGGGAGCAGCTGTGGCCACACACTCCAGTCAACACAGCCTAGGGAGGGAGGGAGGAGTCCTGATCCATGATCCATCTCTGTCTGGTCAAGGAGCTGCGCTCAGCGCTCCTACATCATTAGTGACCAGGTGCTGATGACCGGCCAGGGGAGGTGTTTAATCTCTGCCATCCCCACGCTTCAGGAAGAGTAAAGACCTGTGCTGCGTATGGACAAATACACAGACAAATACTGTTGAAGTACACCATAAGGAAACACTATGCTCCTGAAAAAATGTCTTCATAGAACTAATTGGAGTGATGCTCTTCAAGTGATGTCTCTCTGTCTCTCTGTCTCTCTCCCTCCCTCCCTCCCACCCTACCCACCTGTCACTCTCTCTCTCTGAGCACACATGGCTTCCATTTCCCCGTCTGCACAGGGACTGTGGTGCCGTAGTCACAGCCCGGGGCTCACCCTCTGTGGGCCAACACAAACCTGTCCTGGGACCTGCCGTTTATTGTGCTTTCCCAGGATTCCAACTTTGCTTTTATTAGGTGATTGGCTGAGAGGGAGGGACAGCCTTCACCATTTCCTTCCTCTGTAGTGGAACGGCCACTCCCACCCCCCACCTCAGCGCTCAGTGTTGCAGCCCACATTCAGTTCTCATACTGCAGTGCCCAATTGGTTCACCTGGGACTCTATAATTAGGGGTAGGAGGGTGGTCCTGAGACAGAAATGTACTAGGCCTACTATATCCAGAACTCAAGGAAATGGTAAGTTAAGCTGAGAAAGCCCTTGCTCTTTACAAGCACGCACGCGCACACACACACACACACGCACGCACACACACACACACACACACACACACACACACACACACACACACACACACACTCACAACAGTGGCTGTTCTTGAGAGCAGACCTGCAAAGGTTTTGGGACGACAGCCAAACCCCAAATGAAACCCGGATATTTGGACCCTAAGTTGAGGGTGTTGGGGGTCAGAGAGAGGTCGTGAGGGGCTCTCACCTGCTACAGACACATCTCACTTCATCAGTCAACACAGGCAGACACTCAGAGCTCTGCCCGGCAACCACACCCTCCTCCCTCCACCTCCACAGGCCTAGAACTCCATCACTAATGGCTTTGAGAGCAGACTGCAGGGGAACTTAACACACACTTGTCCTGGCCCCTCAGAGCTGTCTGGGAGGCTGTGGAACTGCTTTCCTCCTAGTTCCCATGAGCTGTTAACTAATCACTGTTACTAGATGAGCTGTTAACT
Organism: Nansenia antarctica; assembly: GCF_963989245.1. Lineage (NCBI taxonomy): Eukaryota > Metazoa > Chordata > Actinopteri > Argentiniformes > Microstomatidae > Nansenia > Nansenia antarctica. Next base: position 23,173,621 of record NC_137690.1, read on the forward strand.
AATCACTGTTACTAGATGAGCTGTTAACTAATCACTCTGTTACTAGATGAGCTGTTAACTAATCACTCTGTTACTAGATGAGCTGTTAACTAATCACTCTGTTACTAGGTGAGCTGTTACCTGGCCTCCACAGTGCAGGTAGAGACAGACCCAGCATGGTTGCATATAACCACATCAGCCCAAACACACACAACACACACACACACACACACACACATACAGAGAAACACATACACACACACACACACACACACACACACACACACACACACACACACACACAAACAGTGCAGCACTGGACCGGGCCCCTGCTCTCAGATCAGCCTCGTCAACTCTTCTAGCCAATCCAGATGTGCATGTAGACGGACAGAGCCTCTAATCTTCCACAGGAAAAGGGCTTTTCTTACCTCGCCTCCCATCTCCCTGTCCCAGACAGAGGCTGCTACTCCCTACATCTCCCTCCCCCTTCTCTTCATCTCTCTCTCCTCCTTCCCTCTTCTACTCCTGCCCTCTCTCCTCCATGCCTGTGGTGAAGCTGATGGCACAGGGAGTGTCCGTGTCCCAGACGGCTCTGTGGGGTCTGGTTTCCCCCCCACCCCCTCTCTCTGGCAGGCAGTGATATGTAATTACAGAGCAGGGTCTGGTTGTGCTGTCTGCTGCTGCTGCAACCTCTCAGCCTTAGCCCCCCTCCCACTTCAACCGTTGATACCTCCCTCTGTTGTTTCTTTGTTCTACTCTCCAAATATCTTTCTCCTTTTCGTCACCCTCTGGGCCCTCTCAGATACATCTCCACCCAGGGCCGGACTGGGGAAATCAGTCAGGCCGGGAAATATAACGCAAAATATAGCCCCAGTCTGGACACTTTTTAAGGGGGGGGTCTGGGGATCCCCCACACAGGAAAAAAATAATCTGAGCCAACAACTGCTTAGTACAATGTACTGTTCTAAACTTCAAATAAAACCAAAGATGCATGGCATTAAGGAGGGAGACGATACAAGGACTAACATTTAACCAATATTTACTAAATAACAATCTCTCTCTCCAAAGGCTCCTGCCTAACTAGCAATACATTTGCACTGCTACTCTCTCCATCTATTCAAAGAACAGAGCAAGAGCACAATACCATATTCATGAATTGTCAAATAATATTGATCACATTAACTAGACTAGATATGCCAGTTATGCCGCCAATGTTTTTGAGGAAATTAGAAAGGGAACAATTACTTTTTTATTGATTGTCCAGTTTCTTGGCAGCTTTAACATTGGACTTCTGACAGGGGACGACTAGCTACGTTACCTAGCTAGCATGTTTTTTTTTTTTATTATCACTGACTAACCTAGTCCCGTGCATGAAAACATTTAGCGATTCTGCTCCAGCCATCCTCTTTTTTTCCACCGTCCTTCTTCAAGTGACGGTTATGCTTTATCGAACTATCGTGCCGCCATAACTATTAGGAACACTGTCCTGGCCTGCTTCTAAGTTCAGTGGCCTGCGGAGATTTTTTTACATTTTTATCTGTGTCCTGCGGGCCATTTAGCAGGCCAGGCCACCGGGAGAACTCTGCATTTTGGCCAGCCGGGCCTGTCTCCACCACACAATGGACCTCAATGCTCACAACAGCAACAACTAGATCAGTGTGTTGAAAGACACAGCCACCGAAAATAAACCATTGTGGAATGCGATATTCCAAAAAACAAACGAGACAATTCAAGGCTAAACAGGTTCAAGAAAAACATTTTTTTTAAATGGAAACACATTAACCCCACGTTCCCTCCACCTCCCCCAAAAACCTAGAGATTGTTAGTGTATGGCAAAATGGAAACAATCTTCTTGGTGCCGCAAAAACAAACAACACTGTGGTGTGTGTAAAGTGGCTAAAATTAGCAGCGGGCACATCTGGGGAAGTGAAGCATGCTGGGTTTGAGACGGCATGCAGTTGGGATGCACCGCAAATCCGCGGTTTTTAAACATTTCCTTGGCTTGAAAGCAACAGATGTGTAATAAAAACGTGAGGCATAGGCTGACGTTACTGACTCACACCCATAACCGCTTTTATTAACAGAGACACAATAACACAGAAACCTGATAAAAACCCACTCCTTTCATGTCCTCGCCTCTTGACCCCATTTGACCTGTGTGCAGACGCCTCCACACTTTCTCCACCCGACTCTTTCTCTCCCCTCTCTCTCTTTCTTAGTCTTAGTATTCCCCCGCTCCCTCCTCTTCCTCCTCCCCAGGCCTGTCCTGTGGTCACCAGAATGCAGTGCTACCAACAATGTCGGGTGAAACCACACATAGTTCTACTGTTTCTTTAGAGTGGCAGGGAGGGAGGGGACTGTCTGTGTGACCTCTCCACATAATACACTCCCATCACAGCACAATAATTAAAACGCCTCTCCTCCTCTCAGCCAATACATTGCCACAAGTGGCCCACAATTAAGTGCTCCAAAAACAATTGGGCCCTGGACTAAGCCTGCTCAATAGCGTCCTACAATAGCCTCCACACGCACGCAGAGCAGTCAAACACGCACGCATGCAGGCACTCAGGCAGGCATGTTTGCACGCACTAACACACAGAGAAGAGGCACAGCTTTTATCTCTATTGACTGTTGGAGGTTGGAGACATGATGTACTGAGAAGAGTTATTCCCAAAGTTTACGAAGGGGAAAGCTGAATTTTCATATCATATCAAACCTGAAATTAGAAATACTGTTAAGGCAGGTATTGTATTGCACTCTTGGCTTGGGTGCAGCAGGAAAACTGTGATCAGATATTATAATGTTTTCCAAAACTAAGAACAGTCATTGAATCTACAAAACCCATGTAAAAACTGTGATGAGGACTATTTTACACTCTGTGGTTAGCTCCCTGCAAAAACATGCTGGTGGAATTCTTGGCCAGTGAACCCTGTACTCTGCCCCTGTTCATTACCATAGGGGGGTTGACATGAACTCCAGCACACTCAGCCCACAACTGCAGTTGAGCAGAAAGCAGGCCAATCCACAGGCTCTCTTCTAAACATCCTGCATCCTGCATCCTATGCTATATACAGTTAGTGCTGCAGGGCTAAATGCTGTGTCCCAAATGTTTGAAGGACATGTCCACTCCAACACACATAGTTTATGTCTCAGAAGAATTCAGAGGTTGGTTTGAACACTCATTATAGCTTCGAGGTCTACGGTTGTCTACGTTGTCCAACATGACCATAAACTGTGTTTTCCTTACTGAGATCTGATCTGTGTATGTGAGAGCCCAAGAGGTTAAGGTTTATCTTTAAAAAAAAGTTTAAACCTGCCCCACCCTCCCGTCACCACCCAACTAAACAACCAAAACAATCAGGGCCCCCCTATGACAACTGTGGAACAGTGACCATGGCAACCAAACACAAAAAGTTGTAATTCAATAACTATATGATAGTGAGTATACACAGCTCCCAAGCCAGGCAGTGGTTGCCAGATGTAGCCATTCCAACTCCCCTCGCAGCGATATTCTGCTTCAACAGCAAACCGTAAACCTGCATCAATCCGCTGGGCTATAAATGAACTCAGAGCAGCAAAGATGTGGGCTGAGTCTGAGAAGCTTCCACCTTTTTTGTTGTTGTTGTTGCTTGGATCATTTCACTCAGATATTCATCCTTACATGACTCCTGCCCTTTCAAGGAAAAAAAAGCGTTGTGAAAAATCTAAACACAACTCATTCTCAACATTCCATCTCTGCTTGCCCAGACCTTGCCAGTTACATTACTCATTGTTCTGTAAGATCTCTAGGTTTTCACATTATTCTTGTAAAAAAAGTCATACTCATCAGTTATTAGACAAGTGAAAAAGTGAAAAAGATAGGACACCCCAAAAAGATAGGACACCCCATGAAAACCATGTATTTTTCAACATATTTAAACACATTTAATGTTAATTTTAACAATATTGAGAGAAATAAAACTGAAACAATTTCTTTTTATAAATTATTTGTAAAATGTAAGTAATAGAAATGCAATTTTCTTGTGAGGGAAAAGATGACACCCGCACATTTACTACTTAAAATGCCTGAAATTAGAATCAAGTGCACCACATCAGGTACACATGATTAGAACATCATTAGAGAGGATTTTGGAGGAGCCTGTCTTTAAACCTCAGACATTTAGTTTGGTTGCTCTTGATTGTTGAAGTGAGTGGTGTCACCTTGGTGAGATCAAAAGAGCTCTCTGAGGCCTTCAGAAAGAAGGTAGTAGATGTGTATGAGTCTGGGAAAGGATCATCCATTCTAATGTCCGGAAAAGAATTCACAAATGGAGAACATTTAAAACAACCAAAATGGCCAGGTCAGGCCGTCCTAGCAAGTTCAGCCCAAGAGCTTAAATAAGTCTCCAACAATCCTAAAATGTTTTCACAGGACTTACCGGTAGCTCTTGGCATAGTTGATGTCAAAGTACATGCATCTACCATCAGAAAGAGACTGCACAAGTTAGATTTGTATGGGAGGTGTGCCAAGAGGGGAAAAAAATCATGGCAAGACATTTGCCAGAGAACACCTAGACAAACACCAGGATTTCTGCAACAACGTGCTTTGGACAAATGAATGCAAAGCTGAATTATTTGGGCACAGCAAAGACAGTGTTTGAGCACAAGAACCTCATACAAACTGTGAAGCACAGGGGTGGAAATGTCATGGTTTGGGGCTGCTTTGCAGCAGCAGGGTCTGGCCAGTTCACCATCATATTCCCCTATGAATTCTTAACTGTATCAGAGGGTGCTTGAGAAACATTTGAGACCATCTGTCCAAAAATTGAAGCTGAAGTGGATGTGGACCATGCAACAAGACAATGACCCAAAACATTCCAGTAAATCCACCAAGGAATGGCTCAAAAGAAAGAAATGGAGAGTTCTGGAATGGCCAAGTCAAAGCCCGGATCTTAATCCTATTGAGGTGATGTGGGGTGATTTGAAACGGGCTGTGCATGCAAGACACTCCTCAAATATATCACAGTTGAAAGAATTCTACATGGGAGAAACGTTCTCCCAGTCGATGTGAGAGACTGGTAGACAGTTATAGGGAACGTCTAATTGAGGTTATGTCAGCCAAAGGGGGCAGTACCAGCTATTAGGGCATAGGGTGTCCTAATTTCTTTTTCAGTAGGAATTGGCATCTTTTTCTCATAATTTTCATTGTTTGAAAGATATGTCCATATTTCTTAAAAAATAACAAAATATTTCATGGGGTGTCCTAATTTCTTCACATGACTATCGATATAATGCCAACATAAAAGTCTCACTGCGTGGTATTCAGGCTGGGATGGCACCTTTCTTTACCGTTAAAACACAATTGATATGGGGCTGTGTTATGACAGGTGTGCTCTAGGTTCCTTACCTGGCAGAGGATGTGGCCATGGAAGGCAGACATGGAACATTAGATGATTACAGTGCTCTGAGCTGTGTCTGCATGCCAGGACGCATGTTAATAGAAGAAGCGCCCCCGCCCCCACACACACACACACTCACACACAGCTGGTTCTCAAAGGCCTTGATTTAGAAGACTCATATACAGTACTCTCCACAGACACAAATGTCACTATCGATTTGGAACAACAATATAACCTTTACACATAGAAACACACAAAACAAAGAGATGCATGTTAAAAAATAGCCTAGTCCTTTACACATAAACAAACTGAAAAGACACACATCTCTTCTTCCACTAGATGATATATGAAGCCCCCCTATCAGTGAACATTTATTGCATCATTCATAAAACAAACATACACACATGGACAACCTGTCAATGCTCTGGCTCTCAGCCAGGATCAACATAATTCCTTCCACACTCATTATGGTTACATGGTTCAAGTCCAGATTGATGGTTCAGGCCCAGATTGCTGCTGCATTGTTTTAACCATCAGCTCTCTGCGAAATCTGAACACCAATCGTCACACAGTCATACACATGCGACTGTGAGCCTGACACACAAACACACACACACACACACACACACACACACACGCACACGCACACGCACACGCACACGCACACGCACACGCACACGCACACGCACACACACACACACACACACACACACACACACACACACACACACACACACATCACTACAAATACCACTCTGTAAAATCAGCCAGATCCACTGTGACCAACCTCACAGAACTGTACTCACAAACAGATGCAGCACCAAGCTATGAACACCCATAAACCAGGCATATTCACAGTGAAACCATCCATCCACAATATACTTCTACTGTGTCCAAGACCTGGGGGGTCATTTATAAAACTGTGTGTAGGACTGGCGTGAAAAGGTTGCGGACGTACGAAAGCCAGAACGTTTACGAAAACACATATATTTAAATGTATAAGACAGTGCGCATGCAGGTCCCACGCCTTTTTCCCTTTATAAATCACAAAACATTTTGCACACATGAGCGAGCATCTTGTCCCATCCTTTTAATGGCCATAGTTGTCTATAAATGGTCAGTGAAATGCCCCTAATTAGTATTAATCCATACTGACTACATGACAACAATGAAGGCAAATCCTGACAAAAAGGCTAAAAAAAAGGCTATTTATTATCCTAAATAATGCTTTTTTTGTGTGCACTCCAGGGAACTCTTCATATATAATACGTGAGAGGTAATATTTTTGATTTATTTTACACAATGGTATCATTGCATTCTCTTCCCATCGGAGTCGCAGTTGTTCATTTCTCCAGTTTATGTACTCATGGATCAGAGTGTGCGTGGAGGACCGCACATTTCCCGCCAAGTTTGTTTTTTATAAATCCTTTTTTATTTTTATTTTATTTGATAAATGACTCCCTTGACCTCTTTCAATGGTGGAGAGTGAATGAAAATCAGTGGTCGAGGGTGCAATGGCTGCTCTCCCCTTCTGGGCTAAGGATGCATATAAATCTATAAGGTTCCCTCAATGTTTACTCTACAAGCTGCTTTGGGTTTGAACAGGCACAGCATGTTTGGCTGAGCTATGGGACTCAGGAGGCGGATGGAGATACTATCTGTCACTATCATGGGTTCAGCTGCATAAAGGGTTCATTGGGGATTGAAGTTATTGCTAGGAAAGTGTGGTCACTGATTCTTGAGGACACAGACCCGGCAAGCTGGCACGCAAACACACACACCGGCGCACACACGCACACACGCACACACACACACACACACACACACACACACACACACGCACCCACACACACCCACGTACGCAAACACACACACACACACACACACACACACACACACACACACACTCACACAGGGGTAATGGCTGTATGAGACTGAGCTGCTTTCAGTCTAATCCCTGCTTCAATGGTCTCCTGTGTGCCAGGCATTCCTGTGTCTTTTTAGGACTTTCTGGGGATTAGACCCCACTTACTTCCAGGGGCTGCAGGGCGGATCAAAGCTGATTGGGCTTCAGGGTCCAGGGTGGTGGCGTGTGGAACACTGAGCCCATACTCAGGTGAGCCTCACACTGAGGGAGCAGGAACATGACACCATGGCAGAGACATGAGACGGTCACATAGGTCACACACCCATGGTGGGGGTCAAACCTGCATTAATCCATCTCAATGCAAACCCATGCTGTGCTGACTGACGGCTGGGCCTTTGGAGGAAGGCCCTGCATATGGGCTTAAACCTCAACAACAATTGATGTATTCTGGTCTTAAGTTGCTGGAGGTTACACAAGCAAGGACCACATCTCAGAAAATGATTCAATTTGAATCAGGGCTTTCCTCCGTCACATGATCTCTGTACACAGGAAGAGTCATTGATGGAGATGATTATGGATGAAAGACATCCTTGTACAATGAGGGAGAGAACAGAGGTCAGCCACAACCTGGGTCTCTGAAAGTCCTGATGACTAACATGCATGGTAACACTGTTCTACCTCCTCACTGACGCCTGATATCATCTGCCTCTCTCTCTGTCCAGGATTAACAATCAGCCAACGAAACAGAAGAAAGACCAAGCAAACACTTGGACGGACCTCATCTTTGCACAATGTAGATGAACGGCTTAACTGATCTCAAAACAGATGATCAAATAGACATGGCCTTTGCTTGGCCTTTACCCAGGTAGAGTGACATGACTATCACAGTCCTAGAGAGCACCATTCTTGATAGTTTCCTTTATTCCACAAAGGCAACATGGAAGTAAATCAGTGTTTGTGAAAACAAACAGGTCGCATAGAAGCTGGAATGGCAGACGTCTCAGCCACATCACTCTTGTCTTCCGGCACACACAAGAGGAGGATTAACATGGTTTTATGAGGCCACCCCAGGCACACTCTGAAAATAAACCTGCTTTTGCGCCTGCCGCCCACAGCCCCCCTCAAAACACATGCTAAATGCCAATTGAGTGTGTCCACATATACAGAGGAAAAACACCCACACACCAGAGCTCATACACATACACACACACACACACACACACACATATACACACACACACACACACACACACACATACGGTACATACACACAACACTCTGCGTGCAGGAATTTCAATGGCTAATCCGTGTATAGCCTTGGATATCCGGAGCATCGCCATCTCAACCTAAATTAAACACAATGTGCAAACACATAACTTCTTCAGTTATACAGTTACACACAGGCAGGAGAGAAATAATTGAAATAGTTTCCGGGTTATAAAAGAACAGCGTTACAGCCATAGCCCTGGACCCGGACTGACTGAATGGCTGGTCTCTGCAGAGCCCACGATGCTCCAGAACAGACATATTCACACTTACTTCACACTTGTTTTTTGTCAATTACAGTACAGTATGCCATACTCCTGTAAGCTGTAATTAATCTATTGGCTATATGAAAATAAATAATAAACGAAATGACCTTTTGAGGACCCAAGCTTTCAGCACAATGCAAGCAAGACCGGGCAGGAGTGAAACTCCCCCTGGCATTTAATGAATAGGTTAGCCAAGACAAATAGGCTCCAACTGTGTGTGTGTATGTGTGTGTGTGTGTGTGTGTGTGTGTGTGTGTGTGTGTGTGTGTGTGTGTGTGTGAGTGTGTGTGTGTGTGAACTGCCACTCCCCATCTAAGATAAGATAACCCCATAGTGTTATCTTACCTGAAGGTGAAGAGCTGCTCTTCTCTTCCTGCTATCAGCCCAGGTGGGCTGCCCTCTCTACACAGGTGCAGAAGATCTACACCTATCACACCCTCATCTGAACCATCCACCCCAGCTCCCCCTTCTCCTGCACACAGCAGCCAGGAACTAGATCTGGGCCTGGGCAGTGTTACAGAGACGTGTGGGTCTGTCTCTCGTCTGGTCCCTTTTGACAGACAGAAATAAAGTGAGCCCTCATGCGGGCTGTTTGTGTTTTGCACCATTGGAGATAAGTGTACATGCTCTGTGCAGCTCACAAATGGATGATAAGGAGAGGACAGGCGCCAGGAGCATGACAGAGCAGGGCTAGGGGAGAAGGGGGGAGGGGGCAGCAGTTCAGGACAGAGGGCTGAGGCCAGAGGCCATGCGGCCCAACATGAGGCCTGTCTCAGAGTCTCCAGATCAGATCAGGGTCAGGGAGTGTTTACTCAGTCGCAGGACACAGTGTGGACGCTTTAGTGGTTTAAAAGAAAAGAGCCAGAGCTCTGTGTGTGTGTGTGTGTGTGTGTGTGTGTGTGTGGTGACATTTCTGCATCTAGAGGCCTGTACTGCTCTGCATTCTACAAGGGCATAATAAAACAAGGCGCAGACACCAGTCAATGTTAACAAGCCACGAACCAACGAACAAACGCATGCATGCATGCATTCACAGACGTACACAGCCCCTGCTCAAATGCACCCCTCCCCATCGTTATTGTTTTACTGTGGCTAAAAGAGGGAGTAGTTTCTTTTAAAGGCCGGATTTATTAAGCGTGTGATGAGAGCACTCAGAGTTGTAACTGCAGACGTGGGGGTTTGGCCTTTCTCAAGAGTCTTGGCCGAGATGCACTGTCAGCCAGTGGAGGACGCAGCCGGTGGAGGACACAGTCAGGAAGGGCCCTAGAGACAGCCTCTCCTTCCAACTCTCTCTCCCCCGACTCTCAGCCAAAGCTTAGGAGATGCTACTCTAGTGATGAAGTGCCCTAGCCTTCCTGTGACATCCTCTCTCAGACCCAGGCAGGGCTCAGACTCAGGCTAAGGGGCTCACTAACACGCTGGAAAAAACATGTCGGCTCTCTCACTGCACTGCACAACCGTAACACTGTAGGTCACCTGCAGGAAGCGAAAGAAAGAGATGGAGGTAGGCAAACTGAATGGGTGTGAAGTACAGACAGGGGTAAGAAATAAAGAAATAAAGAAGGAAAGAAGGAGTTAGATAGAATGAGGGAGGATTGTATTCATCGTGTCTTTGCCCCCTTTCTTGCTCCCTCATTTTCCCAGCCAGAAAATGAGGGTCTTATCTCTGAAAGGCACTTGAACAGAACATGCCTACAGACAGAGCTGTGTGAGTGAAGACATGCACACACAATGATTAACACGCACGCACGTACACACGCACACACACATGCATGCACGTCCCACGCTCGCTGGCACGCACAAACTACACACACACACACACACACACACACACACACACACACCACACAAGAGGTTCCCATGCAGGGTTGTGGGAGAGGATTATAGGATCAGGGTAGAGGGACAACAGAGGCAGTTTAAAACATAAAAGGAGTAAAATGCCAGATCCATCACTGGCTGTACTGAAGGAAATAACAGCAGAAAGAAACTCCCCAAAAAAAGGTAATACTGGCCGGGCCATAACTCATGTCCTCTCGTCAGCTAATAAAACAGACTGTGTGATCACAGCTCTAGGTCAACGGGGGTCAGCTGACCCCACAGGGCCCCAGCAGGGGGACGACTGGGCGTGTTGAACTGGGCCCTTATCTCACCACTGCAAAGGAACACAACCACCCCCCTTAACACAGACTTACACAAATATGAATGACTCATTCATGCTTTATTGACGCTTATTCACATTGAAGAAAACAAATCACTGAGTAAACACGATGGAATTCACTTGCTTGACACTTCAGTTCAGTCATGTGATACTACAGCGTCACACCACTGACGATGATGCCAGGATATAGTTTCATTACCACGTTTCATAGGAAACAAAGATGGCCACAAGAGAATATCCATTGCATCTATGACAAGTTAAAGGGGTTCTTTCTGGCTGTTAACTGTGTTTAAGTTCTAAATCATGTGCAGGCGGGACCCCCCATGGTCACTGGGGTGTGATTTATCCCAGTGGTTACAGTCACGGCAGTCAGTGGAACCCTGCCGAGCGTCTAGCTCCAGAGATTAACACGACAGCCAGATGCAGTGCAGCACTGTGACATACACGTACAGAGACATTATAAAACATCCAGCCAATCTCTCTGTCTGCTGCATCTCCCTCATGTGTGTGTGTGTGTGTGTGTGTGTGTGTGTGTGTGTGTCCCTCTGCTTCCCTGATGTCTGGCTGTGTGAGTTGTGTTCTGGAGGAGGCCCAAAGGCCTTGGCTGAGAGGGACTGGAGCTCCCTAGGCATGGTAGTGTAGTGAAGAGGGATGGATATGTCCTATTCCTCAGCCTGACTCCAGGCGTATGAATGGCTGAGACAGGCTAGATAAATCAAATAGTGGCATCCAAAGGTAAAGAGAGAGACAGAGTGTGTGAGGGTAAATGTGTGTGTGTGTGTCTCAGAGTGAGAAAATGAGATATCTGTTATGTTTGACATGGTAAGTAGGATAAGATGTGTGAATGTGGATAAGGGTGTGAGCATGTGCATGTGTAAGTGAGTGTGTGTGTGTGTGTGTGTGTGTGTGTGTGTGTGTGTGTGTGTGTGTGTGTGTATGTGTGTATGTGTGTGTCAATGGAGTGGGTTGAGTGATGAGGTATTACTGGATATAACTGTCATACAAAATCATCAAAACCCCAATTCAAACAATCCAGTAGTGTCAGCTGAGAGGAAGACTACTGAAGAGGATCAGAATAAAGGACATTTATTCCCCAGTAAACTTCATACGGTTATGGAGATGATAAAGCGGACTCTATACACTAGTGGTCACATGACCAACTAACACAAGTTAACGTTATATCAGACTCCAAAAGAAATGTTAGGATTGATAATGATTGATAATGATTTGCTCATCCCTGTGTGAGAGACTCTCGATCGTATTGGATCCTAGATTCCATTAAGAATAGCCAATACGCTATTACCATGCTTTAGTTACAATGAATCGTGAGGAGTTTATGCATGGTTCAATACCTGATGGAGATGACTCAAGTCTAATGTATGTGTTGTTAACTATTCATGTGAGCAATACACATTGATGGTGAACTCTATATCTACTTACACACACAAATATATATATGATATATCATATATATATATATATATATATATATATATATATATATGTTACGGTACATGTGGGAATACGGTACATGTGGGAAAACTAGGGTTAGGGTTAGGTGCTACGTCGATTTCGTACATGCTGGCATGTCTAACCCTAACCCTAATCCTATCCCTATCCCTAACCCTACCCCTAACCCTAACCCTAACCTTAACCGTAGCACCCTAGCACCTAACCCTAACCCTAGTTTTCACACATGTACCGTGTTCCCACATGTACCGTAACATATATACTACATATCTAGTATGTAATAACTTGGCCACAATAATGTCACGCTGTTCTTTATCTAGCACACAACATCACATTAATGCACATAGGAAGAATGAGAACAGAGTATCAACAAATTAACCAATTTAAGAGTTTCAAAGACACATACAAAAAACCCAACTGTATAATGCAAATGGAAGTTTAACCATAAATCAAACTCATTCAAAGAATATCTTGCTGTTCTTTTCCTTAAATACCATCCCAATATGGAACATCAGAGACATCGATGCGAGAGGCCTTTTGGCCTATATTATATACATTCCAATAGAAAAAGAATTAACAACAGGTGAATCACAATCACCCTTCACAATGGAAGATCAGACAATCACTGTCTTTGAAACAGCCACATTCAACACATGTAAATCACAATGACTGACGTAACCAAATCTGGCCACACTACCAAGGACTATGTGTCCTCTCTCCCCTCTATTTTAAACTCTTTGTTCAGTGTTAATTGATTTCTGAATATGATAATTGTGGGCTGAAGTTTCAAGCTTCAACAAATTGAAGAACATAAGTCCTTGACTTATCTGACCATTTATGTTTTATCAGCAGCCTGTTAAAACTACTCATGAAAGCTGTAAAAATCACAAGTGACAATCAGTGTTAAAAAAAGTATTTTAAACCCATTACGGACCTATCTACATAAAAATGGTCTTTATAAAAAGCCATCATTAAAGTGTTTCATTTAAAAGCTTTATGAAAGCTTTATAAAAGTATTATAATTACATATGACATCACTTGGTGGTGAGATGATGAGATGCTGAAGCAAGTGGAAAATGAAAGTAATTTTGTGCACTAAAGCCTTCCACCATATTTCTGTGGGGTAATGAGGGGCTGGAAAGGGGAGAGAGGAGAGGGGCGGTTATCATAATTGGGATGTGAGATAGACCCTCAGGCTCCTTCGCTGCTTCCATAGTGACAAGGTTCAATGCTAATCCCTATCTCTGCCATGGCTGACTCATGGAATAATATAGACGACCATATCAGTCTGGCTTGTGTGGAACTATGTATGTCAGACAGTTTAAAAGAGATGACACAGAGTCTGTGAAGTGTGCTTACACACACACACACACACACACACACACACACACACACACACACACACACACACACACACACACACACACACACACACACACACACACACACACACACACAGGACATTACTTAACATGAAATCATATTCAAAAAGGCCACAGCGTCACTAAATTATCAAACCAAATAGTCAAACTCTATTAAATGTTCCACTTCAAATGCAAAAAAAAAGAAAACATTTTCTCGTTCCAGAGCCACAATATCATGGGTCCCGTGGGCAGTGATTGGGGCAAGGGAGCAACCCTGGTGAGAGATTTTGAAGCCGGCTACCATGTGGTCATGGGGAGAACTGTAGGGCACTGCAATGGCTGATGTCTAAAAGCATGTTTCCCCATTGAAACCCATGTTTAACTCCATATTCCATCTGGCCAAATAAGACAGTTTTGGACTGTGATTTTGGTTTCTATTATGAACTATTATCATGTGTAGTCTTCTCCCTGTGCCCCGTCTGTGTACCAATGTTGGTGCCACCAATCGGATATCGCTCCCTTAGGAAATGGGCCGTCAGCAGTTCGCTTCATCCAGTTATTTATATATTATCAATGGATTGGAGTAGTCCACAAATCTATTTCCTCTCTCTCTGCCATCCCTGGGTTGACTGAACCCTCCTGTTGCCAAATCACCCCATGCTGCTTCGCTCTCTGCATTCCAGCTTTAACACACTGTACCATGTTCTGCCATTCCCTATCAACACCTTTGACTTTCAACGATTTCACCTCAACATTCTATTCCAAGGCATGCCAAGAAGAGACAAAAGAGAGGCATAGGAGAGGTGTTGATGTTAGGTGATGATAACCCTGCCCCCTCCCTCTGTCCTTCAGACTGATCCACAAAGCAGGGACACTGCCTGGTGCTGACAGGCCTGTCTAAGTCTCAGCCCCTCCTGAAACACTCTGGAACACTACGCTACACTGTGGAACACTACGCTACACTGTGGAACACTACGCTACACTGTGGAACACTACGTTACACTGTGGAACACTAAGTGGCGCAGTGGAACCTGGCTGTACTAGATGGTTCAGGTTTCTGCTCTGTCAGGTGCAGCCAGCAGAAAGGAATTCCAGTTCGCAAAGAAGCTCCTCATATGATGAGTGATTCTAACCAGGGTTTGTAATTCATCTCCCAGCGTGTACTCTTCCCACCCCTAGGTGGATCAGAGTGTGTGAGGCCTCTATCACGGTTTCACAGAGAGAGAGAGAGAGAGAGAGAGAGAGAGAGAGAGAGAGAGAGAGAGAGAGAGAGAGAGAGAGAGAGTAGGAGAGTGTCAGAACCAGGCCAGGACTGGACTGTCGGTCCCTCACAAACGCCTCAGGAATCTCTGTACCTCTGGCAGGTGTCCATAGTAACCACAGCATTCCGGACTGGCAGTGAATGAGGGAGAGTGGAGGGGAAATGAAGAGAGAGAGAGAGAGAGAGAGAGAGAGAGAGAGAGAGAGAGAGAGAGAGAGAGAGAGAGAGAACCAAATTGGGGAGTGAGTGTACTACCAGGCTGAACTATGTCTGGCTATCTTACACCTTCACCTCCATATCTGACTGCTGAATGCCGAGGAAATGATAGAATTATGTTGTATTGCTATGTTATATTTGAGACATGCTTCCTTCACAATCACGAGCCTCTTCATGACTCCTTCAATGCACAGAGGGACATTGTCCTCAGTGGTATGACATGCTTAGAACACACCATTGAGGGATTGGAGTATGACATCATGTATGAAAATGAGTCCATGTTGAAGTGTTTCCTAGGATAGTGTGGTGGGTACAGTAGTCAAGGAACAATTCATGCTATTCTTCTATAGCTGGTCCAACCATGTACCCCACCCACCCACGCCCAGCGAGGTACCAGTGCATGGGTCCCACAGAGAACACAGATATTCTTTGTTTCAGTGGGACTTGGTAGTTAAATAACAGTTAAATAGAAATACTTCAGTCAATGTACCGTAGTCAATATTTTGTCCTCTCCACAGCAGGATAATGCCCAACCTTCAATACTCATTTCAAACAGGATACAAATACCCATCCCGTTATTTCCTACAATGACTTTATTTTTCCTCACTGCTGGTCATCCAAACCTTGTGATGTCCCTGCCAAGTGTCAACCCTAACAATAAAGGATGTAGGAGGAGAGGACATCCCTTTCTCCATCCTCTTTGTCTCTCTCCTTCTTCTCTCTGCTTTCTCTGCCTGGCAGCACTTAGGGAAACGTGTCCCATTGGAGCCGGGCCACTCGCTCACTCGTTCAGACACTCTCTTTTTTCATCGCCATCTCTTTCTCCATCTACAATGGAGTGTATAGATTACAGTATTACCCGTCTGAGAGAGGGAAGGACGGAGCGGGGAGGGGAGCAGGGGCCTGAAATGAGCTGGGACTTTCAGCACTTCTAAACCGAGTCTGAGGTTGAGAACCCGTCTGACTGCAGATTCAGTAACTCAGCCTCAATGGGTTTCTGTTTACACGAGCGGCTAGGTTTACACAGCCAAAGTGGAAGTTTCATATAAAGCGCATTAGCTGGGAATAATCCTTTCGTTCTGTTGTAAATAGGATGTAATGATGGGGTGATGTCCAGAGAGGAAAACCTCTTGAAGAGGACAACAAGGAGAGCTGAACAAAAGCAGGAACACACTGACTAGACGGTTGAGAACCAGTGCATTACTTCAGCCTACCTTCAGCCTCCACCTGCACTTTCAGATGAGAAGCAACCATTTATCTCAAGACAACAAACTACACAATAACTAGCTTAATGGTCGGCTGTGGCTCAGGAGGTAGAGCCGGTGTCTAATGATCGCAAGGTCGGTGGTTCAGTGGTTCGGCGGTTTCCCCGGGCTGGCCACGTGTCGAAGTGTCCTTGGGCAAGACACTGAACATCAAATTGCTCCCAATGAGCGGGCCGGTGCCTTGCATGGTATGCATGCATTGGTGTGTGTGAATGGGTGAATGAGAGGCGCTTTGGAATAAGGAGCTATATATATAAGTGCAGAGGGCAGACCATTTACCATGGTCATTCTCAGGGACCTACTTCTCTAAATGGCATCAGCCACTAGCTCTCGAGGCCCAGACAGCCAGAGAATCATGTGCCTGCCGTCCTCATCAGGTGAGTGTGTGTGAGCCCTTCTGGCAGACACCGTGGAAGTGAGCCAACAGAAATAATACAGCCATGACATCACCCAGTGCTGAAGAGCACCCTGCCTCCTCCCTGCCTCACACCAGTAACAGCAGCAGATCCCTATCTCTCTATTTCTGACTGTAGGCAGAACGGTGGCGTGGGAGTGTGTCCGAACCCCCTCCACTCTCTCTCTCCTCACGTCACAGCTCAACACCCAGCACACTGATTTACTGTCCCTGTCTGCCTGTCTGTCATAGAGCAGACAAATCCCTATGTGAGGGAGTGTCGTGTTTATTACTGTCTGTCTGAGCAGGTGTGCATTAGTGAAATACTGTATGTAAATATATACATAAATGCCTTTGTGTGTTGCCACGGAGTATACATGTGTCTGTCTTTGAGCAGGTGTGTGTCTGTTATTGGGATTGTGGGCAGTAATCACTATGTGTGTGTGTGTGTGTGTGTGTGTGTGTGTTGTTGCCAGGCTCTGGCTGTGAGCTCAGTGTGAAGGAGTGAGAGAGTCATAAACACCTGAGGAGGCAGGAACACACAGCCTGGCTCATTAGGGTGTATTTAAGTTGCTGACAGAGGGGGGGGGACAGAGCTCCACTCTCTGCTCTGGCCACGGCTCTGGTCGTGGCGGGGGTCCAACCATAACACCAGGGCCGTTAAGCCCCCCTGGATGAGTCCCCCGGGGCAGCGGGCGGGCGGAATGCAGGCCTGGGTTTGGAGGGGTACGTCCTGTTGTTAATGAGCTCACCCTGCAAGGCCTCCCTGGCTCACAGCCCTGACCCAGTATCCCACCTCCTCATCCTCCAACCCTGAACCAATGACCCAGCCCATACAGTAGGAGCACACCACACACCTACGCAGCTATGCTCATCACTCAGAAGGCTCTGTTCTACTAAGCTACACCTCTTTACCGACACATCCGCTCTTTAATCAGGAAGAAGGCAAACAGAAAAAGCTTCTACTGTCAAAACAGCTTACTGGGCAGCATGATGATCATATTCCTATGACCCATCATAAGGGACGAGACACATCAAATTCACGTGATGTGTCTAGAGTCCCTGACTCCCTAAAAAAACAAGTCGTTCAAAATTTGAAGAAGGAGAAGAGAGAGGAGCCTGTGTCTGTGTGTGGCAGTATGATTCCAGAGTCCAGAGGAGTCTCTGAGCCGTGACAGTGGAGGAGTCAGGACAGCGAAGGAGATACGAGCTCTCTCCTAAATGACGCATGTCTTACACGCTCCATTAGTGCTGGGTAAACAGCACTATGCTCCTCATCTGTCTGACGCGTGCTCCCTAACTCTCTCTCACACACACACACACACACACACACACACACGTGTGCACATGCAGACACACATATTCACACACACACACGTGTGCACATGCAGACACACATATTCACACACACACACACACACACACACACACACACACACACACACACCACTAACAGTCAGGTTGCCAATTGCCATGATGGGTCTCTTAGGGGTTGTAAAAGTCGTATCAGTGCCTTTGATCTTCACTTTCCCTGTTTCTACGCCCTACTGTAAATGTACTGCCTCTCTCCGCCAGACACACTATTTCATCTGGTCTCATGTATCAGACATCTGATCTAGAGAGACACGCTTGTTCCTATACCCTCCATTGTTCCTTGTTCCACCCAATGACGTGAAGTCACTTCTCCATCGTCAAGGCGATTGGTTCCACTAGCCCAGGAGGGAAGCGTTGTTCTCTCTGTCTGCTTCCTGCATGGAGCAGAGCTGGCTCTAATTAGACAGTGTGCAAGAGCAGCTCGTCCAAAACTCCTTCTCTAGCTCTCAACCAGAACTAATCCGAACCATCACCAGGCCTCTTAGCTGTTTGTGAGGACTCTGCACCACGTCACGTAAGCAACAGAGTTTGAGAGTCTGATTCAGATTTTAGAGGGTGAGAGTGTTGCTATTGCAACCCACTCATACCTCCTGTATGAATGAATGAATGAATGAATGAATGAATGGTCTTTATTGTCATTGCTATAGTACAGGTACCAAACAACGAAATTTGGGAGGGGGGGCTCCCCTGGTGCTAGGAAAGAAAAAAAAACTAAAAAAACAAGAACCTATAGTGCAGGTTTGAGTGGTTGGGTCTAGTAGAATAGCAAGCAGAGGGCTTGGGAGGTCTCTGACATGAAGAGCAATAGATTATGTCATCAGCGCTTACCACAGACTAATCCCTCTGTTGTGGCTGTCTGTCTGTGGTTTGGGTGAAGACGGGAGTGTGTTGGTGGTGGGGAGAGGCACAGCATGTGAGCTATCTTATTCCTCCATCCCCACCCATTGGACCAAAAAAAGCCTTGCGTCTCTCTGATGTCGCCTTATGTTTACAACGAATATGCAACCAGACAATTAAGACTTCTGGGAGTACACAGACCCTAAAAAAAATACACCAAATAAATAGTATACACACATAGCAACAGCATAGCAATCACTAGCATTCTTTCCTTTCTGCTTTCATATTGAACATTCTGCCTTTCAAGACACAACTGCTGCAGGAGCAGAGGGGAGGAGGGACGACATTATACAATTGTAGCTGTTGAAATCTGCAGCTTCCTGGGGCTCTAATAACACATAATAGGGATACATGTGTGGGGGGAGAAGAGAGAGAGAGAGAGAGAGAGAGAGAGAGAGAGAGAGAGAGAGAGAGAGAGAGAGAGAGAGAGAGAGAGAGAGAGAGAGAGAGAGAGAGAGAGAGAGAGAGAGACAGAACGAGGACAGAGGAAAAATATTGTAGAGTATAAGGGAGGAGAGGAGAGATGGCATAGGTAAAGAAAGGAGAGTTCAGTGGAGGTAGGGCTGTGAAAGAGATCCATACACGGCTGTCCCATAGGGACCAAGCACCAGGCCAGGTGAACTCATCAGAGCTGGATAGAAACACCAGCAGCACACCAGCTCCATCAATAAAGCTTTGTCTCTCTTGTCTCTGTCAAAACATTGAGAATATGCCTCATTGCCTTGTCAAAATCCAACCAAAATCTATTTATGGACAGCTGTTATGAGATATAACTACTGCATGTCACTCTGCACCTCTGAGAATGATGCCTGAGTGAGTGGAGAGATGGTAACTGGGTTAAGATCAGTAGAGTTGAGGGACAGCAGACAGGGGCAGTGCACCTTTAATGACACTGTTCACTATGTAGAGCAGAGACACCTGCTCTACATAGTGAAGAGTACAGAGAGTAAAGTTTCCCTTTCTTTTCCACTCCCTCTCTCCATCTCTCTCTCTAACTCTCTGCTCCCCCATTGATAGTCCTTTTCCCTGGAGCGCCCTGGGTTGCACAGTGCCTGTGGGTTTATGGGTCACTCAGCTCACAGGTCGAGTTAAACTGCAGGGTGAGAGGAAATGCCTTTGGTTTATTGGGGACAGAGGAGTGGAGTGGCTGCCATGGGCAAGTCAGAATCAGAATCAGAATCGCTTTTATTACATCTTACTCTCTAGTACACAAGAGTAAAATTCTTTGGCTTTGGTTCCTTAACATTGACATTGCAGCATTCAGATACATAAAACAGAGTAATAATAAATACTTAATAACGTAAGTAAGTAAAAAAGTAACCCTACATTTAAAGTAATAAAGTGATGGATTTTACAGTGGCTTCAATAGCGCAAAAATGCTGTGTGGAGTACGATGATATGAAATGCAATAATAATACAATACAGTAAGGTAGTACATTGGTCCAATGGTATACAAGTAATCCAGTAGTGTGCAGTAGTTATAATACTGTAATATTTTAATATTTTTTTGCAATGTGCATGGGGTTGGTTAGGCGGTGGCAGTCTTTTGTATTCTTCCAGTGTATTTCTCCAGGAGTCTGACTGTTTGGGGGAAATAGCTGTTTGTCAGCCTCTGGGTTTTAGCCCCGAGGCTTTGATACCGTTTCTAGCTAGCTTAAACAGTTAGGGACTGGGATGGTAATCATTAAAAAAAGCAAATAATCCTGAGGGCCTTTCTGACACACTGGCTCTGACTGTCTGCAGGGTCCACTTCCCCCTAACTGCAGAACTCCTGAGGAGTAGATGCAGGCCAGAGAAAATTATAAATAAACTGACCTGCACGCACAAGATGGAATTTCAACATGGGCATTAGAGGATTTCCTCCAAAGTATACTTCGAAATAGTTTAAAACAACTCCAGTACCATTTCCGTCCTCACACACCAAACCCCCCCCCCCGATAAACAGAGGAGCGTGCAAGAGAGGCAGACAAAGAGAAAAAACGTCCGTCCAATGTTTGGTTTAGTAAATTGGTGTCTGGACACACTAATAAATTGAATGGTGTCGTATGTTAATTAATGGCTGTTGTGACAATTCCCCCGAGTGGTGGGCCGTAGGGTGAAGGGAGGGGGGCGGACGCTCCCGTCTCTAATCTCTTCTGGGGCCCTCGGCTCGCCTCAACTTCAGCTGCTTCCAATTTGGGCTCGGCACTTGTGGTGCTGTCGCTCGCCATTTACACAGCTATGAATTTCAGCAGCACAGGCTTGTCTGCATACTGCAGTGGTAGGGGCATGCCTGTGTGTGTGTGTGTGTCTTTATATAGGCTGACTTTGTGGTTATGCGTGTAAATACTGTATGTGTGTGTGTGCCTTTGTGTGGGTGTATGTTTTGCTGTGTGTAGTGTATTGTGTTTTTGCGTACATGAGAGAAAGGTGGGGGGGGGGGGGGGAGTGTGGCAGTGGATTTATAAATTGTTAATGCAATTGAGGGGTCTGTGGGACTCCAACTATATGACTGAGAAGAGAGAGAAGGGCCACTTCAATGACAGCTCTGAAAAATGTTGGCTTTATGTTAGGTCAGCATAATTTAGTTTTTGACAGCACTCCTTTGTGTGGTCCAAGCAGTGGGAGTGGGGGTCACCACTCAGAGAGTGGGGACCTGGTCTCATGCAGTCCCCTCCATGACCTCACACTGGGGTCTTTCCACTTACAGCTACTAAAAACTACAGCCATTAAATCTGCTAATCATGCTGAACACCTGCATCCTTCATTATACAAATCCTCAACACCTCACTCTCCCACCCACACACATACAGTCACACACACACACACACACACCAGCACCCCCCCACACACCCACTATTCCTTTGCTAATGGCAAGCTGCAGCCCAGTGATGTTTAAAGCAAAGGGCTTAGAGTGTAGGCCTCTGATAAGCCGTGCTGAGCTGTGAAAACACAGATTACATTTCTGCGGCTTATTGCAGACGCCGCGCCTCTGCCTCCCGGCCACGGCATAATTGTGTCCCAGAAACTGCAGCCCTCGCTTGGCTGCGAGACACGGCTTGATGGGGACCCTGCCGGCAGAGCTCCGACAGCCGTGCTAATTCAGCCAAACCTCCCCCGTAATGTTTTACTGTGCTATAGCCCCCCCCCCTGATATAAGATATGGTGCTGTTCCTTTCAAGTGCCTGCCTTAATAAATCATGTAACATCCCAGATATCAACTGTCGTCTCTTAGTGTAATCCTCACAGAGTTAAGACTTTATCATAACCCCGAAACAGCAGGGAGGAGAGGCCAATAGTCCAACATCACACCTGAGGGAGAAATAAACAATATCACAGACTACTATATTTGTATTCTCTTATAACAAAATTGCAATCTAAATGGTGTATAATTTGTATATTACTACAGGTATTAGATGTTGGGATAAGTTAGGATATCCCCACTGAGAACAAGAGTTGAGTTACTGGGAGAGCCGAAGCGATCTGGGCATACATTATATCCCGGCTTTCTGGCAGGCTATGAAAGTGCCTCCATCTGCAAATACTTAGACCTTTTTTTCCCAAGCTCAATCAATGATAAAGGCCATTGTTCCAGATCCTGGAGTAAGACAATATCTCCCAAATCTCATAGAAAACAATTAGGACCCAGTAATTACAGCACTGGTCTGGAATTTCAGCCAAGGGTTGAAATTGTGGTGGGGGCCTGAGAAACAGAGAGTGAACATAAGCGGTGTTAATGCTGTGTTATCTTACTCTACATTTACTCTGACAGAGGTCTTGTCTGTTATCAGCTTGTGTCTGATGTAATGTTTTGCTTTCGGAGCCCATGAGCTGGATGTGGTGGAGCCAACAGGCCAATAATCCCACGGGAGCCTCTAATTGGATGAGAGTCTTTCAGGTGCCAGACCGACCTGGATCCCTCCAATATGGTTTCTCCACTTGTCCCGGGTCTTTGCGCTCTGCTCCCGAGGTCATAAGGGTTTATAAAAACACACTGTGGTCTTCAGCTAAAGAGAAGACAAGTTATCTCTGGGACAGACAGACCAGACGGGCCCCATGTCAGCCTCTCTGAGAGCAGGCGGTGGAGCAGCATGGGCAGACTGCAGGGGGGACGACAGACTAACAAACCCCCCAGAGGATGTCAGAGGATGTGGTTGGATGGTGGTTGGATGACAGGGAGAACAAGGTTTTCACATAGACTAGGAATGTGCATACTGTACAGCTGACGATCGGGTCACTTCTATCACTTTACAGACCTACTATACCACGGACCAGTGTACCGCTCTGCTCTTCCATCCTCAGTGAGAAGGATTGCTATCATTCAGCCTCACCTCCATGGTCCCCCTCCTAGTCATAAATTCCCAGTCTCAGACTGCAGCTGGCCTATGCAGCGGTGAGGGGAGGGCTGCTGTAATGCAGACCAGCCCTGGGAGTCAGACACAGCCAAGGGCTGAGGGAGGTATAGTGGAGGTAGAGGTATGGGAGGGGAGTAAATCAGTGGATCATGCACATTTTCCACAGTCTGTGAGAGGCAGACAGCAGGCAGACAGAAAGGGGTTGAGGTGGGGGGCTGGACAGAGGGAGCAAGGGAAGTTATACCTGAAACTACCCTACTGCAAGTGGGAATTTTGAAAAGGTCCTTACTGTAGGTCACAGACCAGCGCATGTCCAAAAGCATGACTTCATGACCATGTAACTCAATAACATCACACAGGTGCTATAAACTCAGGAAGTGTATCCACTCAGAAACAGACACACAAAGCGACACACAAAGTGACACACACACACACACACACACACACACACACACACACACACACACACACAGATATTGGAGCTTGCACCCAATGAACCTGTGACTAAAGCTCTGACTTTCCCTGGCAACACCATGGCAACAATTTAAGAGAGAAGACCATAAAGACCGTGCATATACTGTCCGATTTCCAGCCACCCCCGTGTCGCTGGTTTGCATTTCTCCTTAAAGCAGGGGATGAGGCGGTGCGGCAGTGGGGAGAGATATCAGGTTCCATGCTGGCAGGGGCCTCTCCTCACGAGGCAGGGGCAGAACAAAGCGCCGGCGGCGGCCCTGGATGCCATCCACTGTGCTGGAGCGTAGGGCCGTTTGAATGGGATCTGTCACTTCCACTCAACGCTGCCTGTAATCTGAGCCACCCGGAACGACGCTCCGATAAGTGCCTAATCCCAGCATGCCTGGAGCCCCCCCTCTCCCTGCTGCTCGAACCAAAACACAGCCCTCCATGACAACCAGGGGGGAATCTCCTGGTTGACATCACAGCTTAATTCAGTGTGTGTGTGTGTGTGTGTGTGTGTGCGTGCGTGCGTGCGTGAGGTATCTTGACTGTCTGTTTAGTCTGTTTTTGTGCATGCATGTGTGGGGTTTCTGACCATGTTGCAGTGTTGACACGTGTGTTTATACACGTGTGCTGGGTGTGCTGGTGGGAAAAGTAAAGAGTAATCTCTCCCAAATGAGGCCCCATTACAACACACAGCAGACCCTAGGGAGGCCTCGGAGTGGCTGTTAGCTCACCTGGGAGGAGTGGGGGGAGGAAAACAGTACTCTCTTTTCAACACCACTGAGAACTGAACGCTCAACAACAGTAAAGAGTTATTATAATTGGTGTCACAAAGCCCTAAGATTTATGGTTCCACCCACAGCCGCCCTGGGTCCCGGAGCAAGTACCCGCTCCACCCTCCTCCCCAGATTGCTGAGACAAGGGGGCGATGGCCTGGGGAAATCATTTCAGCCTGGGTGGGAGGGGTGTGTCTCGGGGGGGGGGGGTTTAAGTAGGAGAGTGGAGGGCGGGTAGGGCAGGGAGCTACTGTAGTTTAAATGGTCGCGATAGCAATAACAGAGTGTTAGCATGGCACTTTAAGAGGATGACAACATACTTGCAGCTGGACCATAAAACTCAAAACCACACAAAATAATCGACCTACGTGCCTCAATGACTGTATTGGACACATAAAGACCTAGAAGATTAATACGGTACACTGGAGGCTGTAGGCTGTACCGAAAGATGCTGATGTGCGATCATTTGAGAGGGAGTCTGTAGCTTGTTTTGATGCAGGAAAACAGTTGGGTATCTAAGTGGAAATGACTGTTCTGTCAACATATTACTCATACATTTGTGCTGACACAGAGGAGGAGAACTTGGAATAGAGGATAACACAGACAGAAAGGCAGAGAGACGATGACAGAGAGAAAAGCAGAGAGAGATGACAACAGAAGAATACAGAGAGACGATGGCGTACACTTGAGAACTTGAGATAAGTGTAAGAAAGAGAAAGAGAGAGGAAAGAGAGAATAAGAGTGTGAGTGTGAAACTGGAAAGAAAGAAAGAGAGAGTGTTGAGAGGGGGGAGGAAGTGGTGGGGAGAGCCAAGGCAGTCCTGGCAGCCACCTCATCGTCACGGTTTCTCCTGCCACGGCTGAGGACACGGCTCCCACAGTGGCGTCAGACTCCGACCCAAGGACCAGAACCAAACAAAGAGGAAATCCACAGGATTCACAACCTCCACGGTTATCTGTTCTCCATCCTCACCAAATCGCCATGTCATCATCTTTCATTTTCATGTGTTTTCATTTTTGAACAATGTCAGTCAAGCAGAGGAGCAGAGAGAAAGACAGAGGAAGTGAGAGGAAGATGAGAGGCACAGAGAGAGGAGAGAAAAGGCACTCTAGGATTCAAAGGCAACCTCGACTGAAGTACTGAATGAAGGATGACTGTCTACAGAGACGTGTTCCAGTGTGTTTTTGTCTGTTGCCCTCTTACCTTCCTCACAGGCAGTGCCGCTGAATCCTGGGCAGCACTTCCACTCCAGGGAGGTGATGGTGCGATACACCACCTTGTAGGAGGGCCTAACCACTGTCCGATAGCTGAGGAACACACACACACACACACACACACACACACACACACACACAAACCACTGTCACAATCACAGTGGGCAGGGACAACTGTGCTTGTATCATATCACCTATGCACTGTACATGTGGTGTCTCACAGGGACAAAGTGCATTTTGGGGGGACAGGTCCTAGACTCACCTGCCGCCTGTGCAGCCTTGCGGCCAACGACATGTCTGGTACACACGCTGCAGGATTGTCCCATTCTGTACCTGGCATGTCACCGTCTTAGTCACCGTATGGGGGCACCAGTTCCTGAGAGAGAAAAATAATACCACAAAGCAGTTGAGTTCACTATTAAAGACAAAAGGGAGGATAGGAGCCTTATTGGTTTTCTACACCTGCTACAAAACTACAAGCCACAGGCGGTCTATAGTTCTTTCTCTCTCTCTCGCTCTCTCTCCCTCTCTCTCACACACACACACACACACACACACACACACAGACAAAGGGGAAATTAGCCATGCCATCGTACTTCATAAGCCTGTCTCTAACCCAGGTTTTTGATCTTTTCCAATCCCCTCCCCCTCTTTCTTTTGAAACTCCTTTATGGTGTTTACACAAGTTCAATCGGCCGTGTGACTTGAGGGAGTGCATTGTAGGCTGTGTTTACATTGTGGTGTCTCCCCCATCAATACACATCCGCTGGCTTTTTCTCTCCCTGGGACACTGAGGAGGGAATGGAGAGGGGAGGGTCTAGAGATTAGTGAGTTGTTAGACACAGGCTAATGCTGGGTCACAGGTCCACTCCCTTTCCAAAACCACTCTTTCACAAGACGTTATCAGGACGTGCTCAAGACGTACTCTGCACAGCTGGAGAGGTTAGGGAGTGAGCTGCCATGCCAGGAAAACAGCTTATGTAGAGGACACAGATCAAAATCAGATAGTAAGGAATTATTATATGAATTTGTCTTACTTTTACCCCACAGTTTTATATGAGGCCTCTAGAGGCACAATTAATTCTGGTCACTACTTTAAAGAGCTCAAGTTATTGGTTGGAGCTTTCTTTATGTTGTCAAAGCGAGAGGAAAGTGTCAGCGCTCTAGGGTCCCATTGTCAGACTAGATTAGCTTGGATCAGGTCTTGTCCATTTCAGTCCAAACTCAGAACAGATCTCACTGCTTGACTCTGCATTGCAGGGAGATATCTGATCCTGATTAGGAGAGTAGCGTGGTATGGTTTCAATCACTGCATTATTGCTTGGAAGAAAATGCTAACAAGGGAAACAAATGCTCATTGAAATCAGGGAAAAACCATGCCATGGTATTCATTATCCTTGTCCTACATAAATTGTGACCCTCTAATACAGAGCCATTGGCAATACAGGCCAGATGAGAAACAAGAAAAACTAAAAACCAAGTAAATCAACAATAAAGCCTGAAAAGGGTTTTCAAATGGGTTGGAAAAGGAATTCAGAGAGTTTGAGAGAGAGGAGAGGTTTAATACTGAAAAAAGGTTATTGACTATTGTATCTGTTGGAGATACTTCTTAGCTTTTCTTCATCCACTCAAGTCGGCAAAAGTAAATCAAGGAGACATGGAGTGGTACTTAGAGAAACCTAATGTATGGGAGACATACGGAGGCTATTAGAGCCAACATGTGTTAGCAGTCTTTTATTAACAGAGAAGTGTACACATACCCTGATTACCCTCATATGGCTGGGACTGTATAGAGAGGACGGAACATGGAAAACAATTACCATACTTCTTATGTTTTGTATGTAGAGGAAACACAAGAACATACTGTGGGAGTTTCATTCATGTGTATGTTTGTCACTGGCAGGGACTGGGGAGTTTGTCAGGATCAAGAGAAAATTAATAAATTAGAATTTGAGTTTGAGTTGAGACACTATACAAACAAAGATATTAATTCCAGAATTACATTAACTATTATCCTTGCATTAAGATGGACTCAATTCAATTTATTGACTGATTTGTTGATGACATTTTTGCCTTTTAGCTCATTCGAGTGTCATAGCAAAGGGTCTGAATACTTACAGGTATTTCTGTATTTAGATTGTTGTTGTTTTCACATTGTCATCCTGGGATATTGTGTGTGTATTGATAGCAAATTCTTTTAGACAAAATATGGAAAAAGTGAAGGGATCTGAACAGTTGTTTGAACCAATAACTGTATGTCAATATATGAGACTGTGACTGTGTGTCTGTGTGTGTGAGAGAGAGAGAGATAGAGAAAGAGGGAGGGAGAGAGAGCGAGAGAGAGAGAGAGAGAGAGAGAGAGAGAGAGAGAGAGAGAGAGAGAGAGAGAGAGAGAGACAGAGAGAGACAGAGAGAGAGAGAGGGAGTGTATGTGTAAACTGTGTCGGGCCGCTCACTCACTATAACAATGTTTTGATGCCTGCACACATACCCTGTTAGGTTCAGTTAGAAACATTATGCCAATTTCCTAGGGATTAACATTCCGAATGCAGCTTCCCTGTTGTTGCGAGTAAAGAGAGGAGGGGAGATGAGATGAAATTACACCTTCTAGGTTATACTGTTTCAGAACAGGTCCTTCAATCCTGTCCTGATGTTTCCTTATCTATCCATCTGCCAAGTTAAGAAGCCTCTGTTCCTTTCCCCCTTTTAACAAACCAGGGGAATGATTACTACCCCCCACCCAGACAGTACTGTGGTCAGGTTAGGTTGTGGGGGATGGATAAAAGGCCCTGTCTCCTCCATTCCTCTTCACCTCTGGAAACAACAGATACAATTCAGGGTTCCCAGACTACTGGGGAGAACTTCCACTCTTGAGCAGCTAAGCATGTCACCTGTTGGTAGCCAGGAGAGGTAGAGGGGGTCTTCACTCTGCAATTGTCTTTCTTCTTCTTCTTTACCACAAATTGATGGGAGATTCATCCTATACAGTAACTATGAACCATTTACATTTACATTTGAGACATTTAGCAGACGCCTTTATCCAAAGCAACTTACAACAAGTACATTTAAGTAATTGACTCATCTATACATCAGTCATGATAAGAAAAACAAATCTATGCTAGGACCTGAGGCCATTGGCAGTCACAATGCTAGAAAAACTGCAGAGAAACTAGGCCTATATAGAACCATAGCTCAGCTACTACCCTAGTATGAAGCACTGATTTAAACCCCTACAAAAACATACATGAGATGGATTCATCAGCAGGTAATAGATAATGAGACCCTTTGTGACATAAATGGCCCACATCCTCTCCACTAAAAAGGGATGTCTGAGATTGATGCCAGCTTTCATCTACCCTCGGCCCAGGGGCACATAAATAACTGTACCAGCTGAGCAGAAGTAACACCACTTAAGGCCATTATCCCCATGTCAGTTCTACAGGGTACTAGGCTAACTCATCTGGAATCACTCCAGTCTTCACTTACAGTAGGCCTACACAGGGAATGAGTCTACTTGCTAAGAGAGAAGGTACTGTTTTAGAAATGGTGGCCCTTGAAGCATCAAACTGATACAGTCAGATGGAATGAATCTTAAATGAGTGATTACATGTGTGTGTGTGTGTGTGTGTGTGTGTGTGTGTGTGTGTGTGTGTGTGTGTGTGTGCCTGCTTTTCCTCACTCTCTCAGTCTCTATCACAAAGTCCACACCTTCCCCAGGGTCGATGTGTCCCCTGTGCTACAAGGTGTGAAATCCAACAGCACCACACCATTTAACTGGCACTGGCACCAGGAAATCCCTCAGTGAGTATCATGTCTCTCTGCAAACACCCCTCACCTCAGAATGCTGGGCCCAAAACCAAATAAATTGTCAGAAATCACAAGCAGTCACACACAGATCAGAGCCAATGTTTAGAGGGAAAATGTTTTTGAAAGAAAGATCACAGCTTTGGCCCATGTGTTCACCACCACCACTGATGCCAACACAGTAAAAGAGAGGGGGAAACAAAAGCGTGCACTGGCCCAAATGAATAATGCTGATGGAGAGCTAATGACACACACACACACACACACACACACACACACACAAACACACACACACACACACACACACACACACAAACACACACACAAACCATCATGAAAAACAAATGCTGCTGCTGTCCCCTTACTCCAGTGTGGCTGGGCACTCGCATATAGGATGGGTCTTGAGCATGCAAATGTTAGGTAATACTCTAAACTCTAATACTCTAAACCTCTCTAAACTCTATACTCTAAACCTCAGAAAGGCCGGTCCTCTGAGACTGAAGAACTGAGAGGATGGAGTCTCAAAGGGCGGGGAGAGGTTATGGTGAATAATGTCCAGGTGCACTCCCTGCTGTGCTTCCTGTTTAAGTCTCTTTCCCTCTCAATAACTCTTTGCCTTTGGGACATCCAACCCCCCTTCACCCTGCTCTGTCCTCCTCCACCCTCACACGGTGGGAGGAGGGTCTAATACTCTAAAAATGAATCTTAGTGTGATAAAAATCTGAAGGAATTTCTCTAGATTTCTGGCTGTGGGAAAAATTCTTGAGGAGAACAAAGGACAAAAGACAGATGTGGCAAACAGCCAGAGGAGAGGAGTGAAGGAGACGGAGGAGGAGGTCATTTTGCCATAGGGGTCACACAAGGAGGCTCCCTAGGGGACAGGCAAGGAGCAGAGGATAGTCCAATTAGGATGCACCGTGGCTCCCATGACACAGGGACAAACCGAGAGATGAATGTGGTGCAACAAAAGAGAGAGAGATACACTGACATTAAGGAAGAGAAAGGGATGAGCTCAAATCTGTAGTCTGTGAGAAAGACAGAGGGAGCTTGAAGTTGGAAATGTGAATACTTGAGGATACGCAGGAAATTTGAACAGAGAGATACTGTATATGAGGAGAATTGGATTTACAAAAGAGTGTTCTGAGTGGGATTGTGGTACAGAAGGGCTGTTGACTGAGTGGCTCATATGTGGACATCGTCCTGGGGGTTCATCAGGGGACATAGTGAAAGAGGGGGACACGCCCTCTAAGCAGACCCAGCCAGAGTGCTGTCCATACGGGATAAACGTTCCCGATCTGGGTCAGTGAACTCACAAAGAAAACACCTACAGATCATCAAAGCACCCAAAGTTATTCTCTGAGAGTACCCTCATCCAGCGATGTGCAGTTGGAGCATGTGTGGCTTGAACACCTGTACGCATGTTTGTGTGTGTAGGGGGGTGGAATTACGCACCTCTCTTTCATGATTGTTGTTCGGTTGTTCTAATTGTGTCTGTGTGGTGTCAAATCAAAAGTTTGGTTTGCCTGATGTCAGAGTATTTTCAAATATTAGAAAAGATATTATGTACCCAAAGGTTTAGTTTATACACTTTAACCAACATATCCGCCACTAAATGAATGTTCATTTATCATACTGTAGTATCTAACAACCTATCACACACACACACACACACACACACACACACTCACACACACACACACACACACACACACACACACACTCACACACACACACACACACACACACACACACACACACACACATACCGCTACCTCTCCACCCAAACTTTCAAACACCAGCAAACTAAGTAAATTATAAACTCTTCTCCTCTCCCAAAACAAGCCCAGATGCAAAGGATTCCCAGCTGTTTGTGTTTAGTAAACATGTCCTCCAACCCACTGCGACAGAAGAGGGAGGAATCAGTAGACCAAGGCCAAGACCTCTCCAAACCACCTGGACACTTCCAACAGTCTTCAACCAAGAGGCGCATCCTCCCTCCACAGCCTCCCCGTCACACCCAACCTGAGAGGGTAAATATTTGTGTGACGGAGAACTTGATCGCACCCACAGCACTGGCTGGCCTCTGAGAAAAGCACTGCTTTGTCCAGAAGGGAAGCACGGGGGCTGGTGTTTTCCCCTTTGTGTTTAGTCTGTGGGCTCTGCTCTCAGAGCCACCATCATCAACAACTCTGCTGTCATACTGAAAACTCGCCTCTAAGGAGAACAGGGAGGATCAGACAGTTGGAGGATAACAAAAGCGACTTTTTTAAACTGCTATTCAGATTAATTATTTTATTTTTATACTGTAAAAACCAAAGCACTATTCTTCATTTACAACCTGTTCAAGAAGCACCCCTCTGTTCATGAGAGCCCAAACAAGACCTGGATTTATGGTGGTAGATCATACGGCTAAAAGTGTGTGGTTTGTGTCTGTCTTAAGGATGCGTATGGGGATTAGTGGGAGAGCCTCTGAGAAGTCTGGGAAGATCCTGGACAGTTGAGAGACAGCAGATGTTGGAAGGTGCTGCCGGCCAGACAGAAAAGAGCTGAGGCAGCAGAGCTCCAACAGGAGTCAAAGAGCCACACAGTGAGAGGATGGGCATGCAAGGAAAACAATGAGGATGGGAGTGCACAGCACGGTGTACTGCCTGAACAGGAAGAAGGAAACCAAGTGTCAGGCGGACAATAAGACCTGCTAGATGGATAGGAATGGGAATAGCTCTGTATGCTACTAATTTGGTTACATAAACAGGCAGATAGCAAGAGGGGCTTTGAAGATGGATAGACATTGATAACAATGGAAGTGAACAATTAGTTTATAACATTCAGAAACAATAGATAGGGCATATCAATCACATGTGTTTGTACAGCGCTTACATATCAATACTAACTAACTTTTATCAGAATTATTTATAAACAATGAATGGACTTTGGTAATCATAGGTAGAGATATGAATCAAATGTATCAATGCATCTTCCTTCCTTTTTTGCTCCAAGAAAAATGCTAAAATGATTTATTTCGTTAACATTATTCTAAAGATGGCAATCTTCATGAAGTGGGACGGACAGGTCAGGTAGCATTAATGACATACACTACAGTGAATAGCAGAATAGCAGAATAGACAGAGGATGCATCTCTCTTGTGTTTTCATGCAAAATGCAGACTAATTGATCAATAGCCTACATTTCTGAAATGACATCAAAGAAAGTAGCCTAATTTTATTGTAATATATTACATCTTAGCACATAATAACGATAATGTAATAATATAATTGCCTACCTTTTGTGATAGGCAGAGGTTTGAGAGTGGTCGTGGTTGAGTTGAGTCCCAGTTGAGTATTTGTAAAGCCCTGTTCTCCAAGTCCCGTGAGCCTCGGAGGTCAGCCACAGCAGCAACACAATCCAACGGAAACTTTTCCGGCAAAGCGCGATGGACACCGAGTCCAGTTGACACGATCCCATTTCCGTGGCGTCAAAAGAGCACAGCCTGAAACGTTCCTAAAGAGCACAGCCTGAAACGTTCCTAAAAAGCCTATCCCGTCGGGAAGCGGTGCCGGTAAGTGTGTCTCTGTCCAGTTCGGGAAAAATATGCGTCAAAAGCCACGTTGAGGGTTCACTGAGAAGCGCATCCCCACATCAACCAAACTGACAGAAACAAAACAAAACAAAAAATATATAAATATATCACCACTTTAACTGGTTATTTTAAAGGATTGAAACCCCTGTTTGCCTTTGAAATGTCACAAAACAAAAGGTAAAATCAAAGTGACACACCGTTATGTCGCACGAACTCTTCACCGACTTCACTGAAAGTTCTCCAGCATGCCCAAATCTGTGGGCAGTGTTCCGCCAGAGACAAATCTAACGGAATTGGTACAGAATAGTGAAAGCCCGCTCTCTCTTCACCATCAGTTCTACCTCCTTCGCCTGTGCATATTTCAAGTCGAGCCTCGCACAATGGGTAAGAAACTAGTTTTATAGTCTCCTCTAGTCTTTTAAAACCACAGCCCGCCGAGTCTTGTACCCTGCCCATTCCCCGTTCCAACCTTTCACCGAGGACAAGGCACGCTTGCAACACTGATTCTCTTTACGCATCTGTCGTGTCGTCATGATTGATCACCACCACTGAATTCGGTGTGACTGATCCTTTCTGAATTCACTGACATTTCGACATTCTTGGAAAACAGAGGGAATTCAAACAATTGTTTTGAAATGAAGTGCAATGAGCACTAATAAAAAAAAAAGCTGACATTAATACAATAAAATAAAAATATACTATTATAGGCCATTCTATGGTTTTTTCTAAGTCTTTATTTATTTGTTCTATTGATCTATCTATTGATTTCATTATTTTTGCTGGACTATTGGGCTCAAACACCGTTATGTCAGACACACAGATGCACACAGCATTATGCTCAATTTATAACAACATCATCACAGGTACTGTAGATGGCTCCTTCATTTTATTCTTCCTCCTCTCCTAAACGTTTCATCATTGCCCTGCTTCAAGCCTTGTTATTGTCATTGTCAACCTACAGAATATAGTCAACTTCGGCAGACCTCAGTGTTTTGGCAGCATCCAGACAAACGGACAGACAGACAGACAGACAGACAGACAGATAGACAGATAACTGGGGAGTTGGGGTTTCAGAAACAATCTTGTGCCCATTGAAGTTGGGATCTGGAGTGTTTCTCTCCAAACAGCCTTTAACAGCGCTGTTGGCGGGCTCCTAGCTAAACACCTAGCAGTGCAGCCAGGAGGCGCCTGTATACCTGTGACTTAACCTCTCAGGTCTTTGAATGGGCAACACTGTAGGTCCACCAGCTGCAGACATGCTGGAGAGGGAGAGAGTGCACGATTCATCCTGATTCAAACTTAGGCTACATGTTGACTGTTAATGTATCTAAACCGCTCCTCTAAGAAAAAACAATAAATAATTGGCATTCTGTCCTTAGGGCACTCAGTATGTTGTGAGGTGGTTTGATTCGTGTCACTGCTGCATTGGAGATGGGATTAGGCAACCCTTAACTCTGAGGTGGCTAAGTCTATACAGTATGATACAGTATTGCGTTAAGGTAATGGTAGAGACCTGACACAGACAGGTATACACTGTAGCAGGACTCTCCTCCCAGCAGGAGGTTGGGAGCTATGGTTTGAACTGCTCCCTCTGAGACCCACCTGCTCTCAATCACACCAAACGGTAACTGCTTGAGAAAGCTGGGAGGTGGGAGGTGGGCGGGATGGGGTGGTAAGTGATGTGTCAGTATTTTTTGTTTCAGGGCACCTTTGGCATTTTATGAAGCCGAAGGTGCAAATTGATGCCAAGCAGGAACTGGAGAAGTTTAGGGTTAATGTAAATCCCTTCAGTCTGTGGCAGCTGAAAATAATCTTGGCCTCTGCAGGGGGATGTGGTGTGGGGGTCGTTTTCATTGAGTTTTTTTTTTTCTCCTTTCTTGTCTTTTTACTCTTTTTCCTCCCCCTTTTTTCTTCTCTTCACTGTGCACTGAGCTCATTTACCTATTGTCTCTGTGGTTATGCATTACTGAAGCTCCTTTGAATAATTTGTTATGTGTGTTCTTAAAAGTAGACCTTTCTTTCCATTGTAATCTATGAGCAACAACAAAGACTCCCTCCTCCCTGTGTATGCCCATAAAAGTGTCTTCTATTCCTCTCTACAGTCTGCTTCATGGCAGCAGCACCGGTGAAAACTACCAGCGCTCACTGGCCTGTCCCTCCCTTTCCTACTGTTGCCCCTTACTGCCATGACCACAGTCACGCTACTCATTTTGGGATTATGCTGTAGGCCTATATGTATGGGTGATTTAGAGCCAGCTAATTTCAGGCAGAACAGCTTGTGCATGTGCTGTATATGTTGACCTCATGGTCACACCACTGCCCCTCTGACCCAGACCCAGACCACTGTCACAGCGCAGTGCTGGAGGAAATCCAAACAGCTCACCTGTCCTGAACACCTTACTCAATGATTAGAGATTACTCAATGTTGGTGAGGATCTGCTAATTCAGAATATCTTTAAAGCAGCGAACAAAGACAATGGTTATATTATTCGTTTACAAAGATAATTATTTCCAAAAGTCCAAAGGTTTTGCACGGTGCACCTTGGTCAATGCTTGACTTAGACATTTCCCACAGATTCCTGGTTCTCCCTATACGACAGCTACAATCCATTCTCCATAGGCCGAAAATAATATTTATCTCCCACTATTTAAAAATGGAGTGAATTCCTCTTTAGACATTTGGATTATGTATGAAAAAAACCTGAAATATGTTTGAATTCAAGTGCAAACACATGTAGTCAGCACATACACATCTGACCT